>NC_134832.1:134868833-135189856 GCF_004210375.1 Tachypleus tridentatus | reverse complement strand
TACTTTGAAAAGTTGTGCTTTATTCATTTTGCCAGTGGAGTTTGAAACATTGTTAACAGTTGGATAGACACACTGTAATCCAGTGGAGTAGTTTTATTGTGGCTAGCTCGTTTGCAGGCTATTATAAATAGGGTTGCACCACAAGAACAAAAAATTTGACTGGACACAGCATTAGTGGACTGATACGTCCTAAAGATGCAAGTTGTGGTGAGTACCCACAGACTTTCTGCTTTCATTATTAAATGTATTTGTAAATATATTTCTTTAAAATTTTCTTAGTTTTAGAAGAGGGTGTAATTGTCAACATTAAGTGGGAAAATAACTCATGGAGGAAATATGTGGAATGTTCGGTTTAAAAGTATTACTACAGGTGAATGGTTATGTGCATTCACATAAAACAAATTTTATACTGATAAGATGTTAACTTGCCCTACTTATGAATGGGATTTATGATTGCTTAAGCCTAAGTTATGAACACGTGAGAAAGGTGTATCAATTTTTGAACTAAATATCAAGTTTAACTTACTGCTTGTATGTAGTATAATGTTTCCAGCTTTCAGTGACATTCATTCCACCTAATGTGTTCTGTATTTTGGTGCCTTATTAGAGCCATCTATTGGCTACCAGATGAACTAGCTTAGTAGCTGTCAAAAAAGCTGATATTACTTTAATTTAACACTTCTGGCCCTCTGGTGCTATTTGTATAACATTGTTAACAATCAAGTGCATCTCATTATTAAACAGTCTCAGCTAACGCTTTCACGGATTCTTTACTGTTATTTATGGTAAAAAGTCACAAAATAACTTGGAAGTATGGAATATAAAAATATACGGATGCTGTTTAAACAGAATCTACACTGTAATACTTTGCATTTGGTTTTCAGATTAACAAAGTGTTTTAATTTGGTGGGAGATGTATTCATTCCCATATTTATTTTTGTTAATGTTGTCCATCCTTTTTGTCATTACTTACCTTTACTGGTAAACAGTTGAAAGTTTAAAGATGAAGAGATACCGATAACCCTCTCTTCCACAAAAGAGGGAAAGACGATAGTGTGGGATACGTGCCACCAATAACTCTTAAATGCTTTGTTTTATTCTTTGTGTAAAGTGTAAAGCTTGAATGCTGAATCATTATCAATGGATGTTTTAAAGCATGTCCTTTGAATGATGAATATTATCTGGTATATATTGATATATTGGTAAGAAATAGTTTTTTTTTTCCAACTATATTGATCACAATATAAGATAACATCATGTTTTATTCTTTGTGTAAAGTGTAAAGCTTGAATGCTGAATCATTATCAATGGATGTTTTAAAGCATGTCCTTTGAATGATGAATATTATCTGGTATATATTGATATATTGGTAAGAAATAGTTTTTTTTTTCCAACTATATTGATCACAATATAAGATAACATCAGATTATGCTATTGACGTTATTTAAGAAATCATTAGAATACATTTCAATATTTTAGTAAATATAAGTGAAATTAAGAATTTTCTGGAAATAATTATTCTTAGATGTTGTTATTGTAAACTAAAAACTGAATTTTAGATTCTATTTAAAAACATTAATTTAGAAGTTATAAAGGTGATATTTAACAACTTTCCTAATAAATTTCTTTGTGATTATTAATAAAAGTTTTAGTCTTCGGTCTCTGTCTCGCCTTTTGTTGTTGACAAGTTGTGCTGAACTCACTAATACATCAACTTATATCGTGAACTTTGTGAGGATTTAAGTTTACCTGCCGTATCTATAATTAAGATGAATACAGATATTTTAGATGGTCTCTTTTTTTCCAAATTAAAAATGTTTCTGAATTTACCAAGATGCCAAGAATATTATGATAGGCTTTTACTCTTCACTATAGAATAAAAATCCTGATAGTAAATTACTCCAGATAAAATATTTTACTCGTAGAAGTTGTGAAATACCTGATGTGTAACGTCTACGCAACATCCTTTGATCGATAGCTCGTGTGACATCACAACAAGACTCATAATAATGTTAATTTAACTTTTATTTGCTGTTTATATTGTGAATAAGTGAATCTTTCCCTAATTACCAGATATCACAAGTCTGATAAGTTACAGCATAGAAGACTTATTAAGCAGATTTGACGTTACTGTAACAGCAGGTTCACTTTTGGTCGCTATAGTTTCGCCATCTAGTGACGGCTTTAGAACTATTAAGATAATTAATTGTGGGTATTACTAGGATGCTATTTCTGCATGTTCATGTTAGTGTTTTACAACGAGAGAGAGAATTAATTTATGAATGTTTCTTAAGTATGAATAAACTATAAATAATGTGTTCCTGTCAGTAATATTTTATTGTACTATACCAATTTAATGTCGTGTTAAAAGAGATACTTTTTTAGACACTTTCAAATAACAAATACATTATACAAACTCCTAAAAAACTGTAATAATAACGCATAAACGATAAAAGGAATTAAAACATACAAACAATTTCTGTCAACGCAATACAAAAGTACGGAGAAAGTATGCTTTGTCGTGAAAGGAAATTTAACGTAAACCGTATTTGAAAGATGTTGTTTTTTTTTCAAATTAGATTTATTCACACTTTAGTGTCACTAGTAAAGCTGTTTTGAATAAAAAAGAACAAGACATTGAAACAGTTTAACACGTTTCTTTGACAGGAACTGGCTTGGCCATTTGAAACTAGCCGGTAGTTTGTTTTTTTCTGTGTGTATATGTTTTGTTATATTCTTTTATATTTTGTGTATTATTATGTTGACGTATTGAAACTACTTTGTTAAAGATAGGTGATGTTCTATAAACACGTAGGTCCAAGAAGTCTTGATGAAAATACACACATAGCTTAAAATGATATTACCTTATAAAGAAAATTTCACCAAATATTTAAGTCATATGTTGAGGTCAAGTGGTTTGTTTCCTTTTTGAATTTCGCGCAAAGATGCACGAGACAGCTAGTGCTATCTGCACTAGCCGCCCATAATTTAGCAGTGTAAGACGAGAGGGAAGGCAGCTAGTCATCACCACCCACCGATATCTCTTGTACTACTCTTTTACCAACGAATAATGGGATTGACCGTCACGATATAACATTCCCAAAGTTGAAAGGACGAACATGTTTGGTGACGGGGATTCGAACCCGCGATCCTCAGATTATGAGTCGAACGCCTTAACCCACCTGGCTATGCCGGGCCGTATGGTGAGGTCAAGAGGTTAAGGCATTGGACTTGCAGTCTGAGGGTTGCGGGTTCGAATCTCCGACACCAGACATGTTCGCCCTTTCAACTTTGGGAATGTTATAACGTGATGGCCAATCCCACTATTCGTTGGTGAAAAGACTAGCCCAAGAGTTGGCGGTGGGTGGTGATGACTAGCTGCCTTCCCTCTAGTCTTACACTGGTAAATTATGGACGGCTAATGCAGATAGCTTTCGTGTAGCTTTGCGCGAAATTCAAATCAAGTCAAGTGATATGTTATTAGAAGGGATGCCATGACATTAATATATATGAACAAAAGTGTTTATCTTGCCATAAATTTTAATATCTTTAAATGACAGCATTTTTATATAATTTAAATGGATTGTGAAGTGAACTGACATATTTTATTAAGTGTTTACATTTGATAAACAAGGTAGAGTAAGTTTGAAGTTCGTGTAATTAATGTCATAGGAAAGAATTGATGTTGCAGTAAAAATTAGATTTTGTTCATATATGATGAATAATAACATGTTTAAGGTTTTCACTTTATCATGTTTGTCACAATGCCTTCTTGCTGTCTGGAAATAATTTGAGTATAATTAATATGATCTGTAATTTTTCAGAATTTGTTTTAAAGCTGACAGAAAAAAGTTAAAGTTAATTAACAATGTTTAAAAACAACAACAACACGTTAATAGAAACCCTCTGTTGTTGTTTTTGCCTGTGGTGGAGTAATGTTGTGAAAGGGGCGTATACGAAGTGCTGATGTTGAAAGTGTTGGTATCGGATATCTAACAGCATCGACACAGTATCTTAACAAGATTCATGAACATTTTATGGTCGAAGTGTACTTTTGCTGTACAGTCGTTTTGCTTTATATATTTTCAAGTTTCGAAAACTAAAACTAATCTTTCTTCTGAAACAAGAAATAGGCTTTTATTTTTAACAAACTTTCTGGTATTATTCTACAAGTTAGGACTAGAAGTAGTACTGGTCTAGGTGAAATGCGGAAGGTTGAGAGGAACTTTATAAGGGTTTAAATTGAGTACAATTATATAGAGTCTAACAGATCTTCCTATATTTCTCGACTAATTTCCTACCTAGTTCTTGACGCGTAGTAGTTCTCCGCTAGTACAGCTGTAAGTCTACGGATTTACAACGCTAAAATCAGTGGTTCGATTCTCCTCAGTGGACTCAGCAGAGAGCCCGATGTGGCTTTGTTAAATAAAACATACACATACTTGACACGTTCTGAGTAGAGACTTAAGTGTGGCGGACAAAGTTCTATAGGAGGATGGATGCGTTATATTAAAACGGTTTTGAATATGCAGACCATTAAGACACGTGACAACCACAGCCATTATAAAGTCGTAGGTGGAACGGAATGTAAAAAAATTACATTTGAACGTTGTTTGACTTTTGTAAGTAGTGTTACGCCATCGATAGTTTATCGCTTTTGGGAAGTGTATAAACAGAATTTTCAGACAAAATATACACTAATATGACAGAGTTCAGTTTAGAGATGCAGAATTTTTAAGTTGGGGATGCCCCTCATGCTCTATAACATTGAAAAATAAACGAATATGGATCACCTTTGGGGTCAAGAATTATCTAGAAGGAAATTTGTAACAAGTCGAACCCTAGTTGTGTAAAAGTTTCTACATTAGAAATATTGGTTTACAAGATTGTGAATAGTCTCTTAACCATTGCTTTCCTGTTAATAATATAAAAAAACCTGGTCGAAGAAACAGACAATCTACAGACCATAATCTGGTGATAAAGATTGTCACCAAGAAAAATGCGATCCTCAGTTGCAAAAACCGCCAGTTTCTTACTACCATATTTGAAGTGCTCAAAGCCTTAAATGAACAGATCATACAAAGAATCCCTCAACTGTATAGCTTCTTCTAAAAGTATATATGTGTAAAAAAGACTCAACACCAAAGTCAATGTAATGAACATGGCTGTAAATTTCACTTTTTCTACTTAATAAAAGAAACTCAAAACTGTACCTCAAAGTATATTCATTAGTAGTCAAAGTCTTCAAGAAATCACCTAAAAACTAACTAAAGCATAATTACAAGTTTCATTATTGGAAACTATGGGTCATAACAGGCTCTCTTGTTTGTAAATTTTAGGATGACCATAAAAATTCTTTTATTTCAAAAAGCACTTCTATAACTAAATCTGTTTCTCCAGATCTACAAGGATTATGATATAGCTTCACGAATTTTGATGAATTACTTAAAACGTCTTCAGCCTTTCTTAAATATCCCTCTTTGCCAAAATTAATATATTATTTCTTTTAGCAGATTTAGAAGTAATATGATAGTTTCTATTTACATTATTCAAAGTTCTTGTTTTTTCTGTACTTGATTTTTTTCTCTTTTTTTGTAATTAGAATTTTAAAAAATTTAAAAAATATTAGGGTTATTTCACACACTTGAATTGTAACATTGCTTAAAGACTTGCCAGTTTTAGACAAGAGGAAATAATGCAACAACGAAACAAAAACCACTCAGACAATACAATATAATCCCAGAACTTAATCCTTCAGTGGGTTTTATTTGTTTTGTTTTTTAATTTCGCGCAAAGCTATAAGAGGGCTATCTGCGCTTGCCGCTACTAATTTAGCAGTGTAATATTAGATGGAAGGCAGCTCGTCATCGCCGCCCACCGCCAATTCTTGGGCTACTCTTTTACCAACGAATAGTGGGATTAACCGTTATATTATAACGCCCCCACGACTAAAAGGACGAGCATGTTTGGTGGGACGGGCTCTCAGTAGGTCAGCGTCAAATTTAGGGACTCACTACTCCAAAATCTGAAGTTTGTGGTGGGCACAGCACGGACAGCCCATTGCAACTTGTTTGAAATATTAAATTTTAAGCAATAGGCTAAAAGTTTCTTTCTAGTATCGTTTATAACACACTTTAAATATTTAACAACAACCTCAACTGGCAATTCTATAGCCAAATGGGTGTTTTTTTAATAGTAAACCACATTGGTATATCTGTTGTTCATCAGGAAATCTTACACCTGAGTTTCATGCTGCAAATCCGAAGATTTACTGTTGGACCACCATGGACATAGCTAAATGTTTACCTCACTGTTGTTTAAACTTCGTGAACTTAACAAACTGTGTTTTTTATGTCGTGTTTCAATTAAAATTTAAAACATCTAAATCATTTACTTGCTTTTTAATGGAGTGAAGGCTACTTTATTGTTGTTTTAACAGTGCAAAACAATGGGCTGTATGTGTTGTGTCCACCAAAAATATCAAAACCAGAATTTTAATGATTTATCGTACAGTATACAAAAACTCAAAGTTCACATTTCATACTTTAAGAGGCGGCTAAGGCTTGTAATGTGGGTATTTCCCCTCCGTCTGGGGACATTACCCAATAAAGAGAGTCTACTGTTGGTACAGCAGTAAGTCTACGGATTTACAACGCTAAAATCAGGGGTCCGATTCCCTTCGGTAGACTTAGCAGATAGCCCGATGAGGCTTTGCTATAAGAACACAAACAATCAAGAGAAGCCACATATTTTTGGACAGCTGAATTCTTAGATAATTCAACATCAAATCTAATATTTCATCAAATAGTGTGATTCCTTAATAATCTTTGCCGGTTAATATGATGGAATTTTAAGACATGGGCCAATGTACAGAAAATCTTTCTGGTGTGGGGTTCTGACTAAATGACATCGGTACTGTATGATGTTCTTTCAGTTGGTGTGAAACGCTAACCAATATTTATCTCAGTTGTCATGCTTTCGTCTTCCGAAAACAATATTTGGACATGAGATGTTATTACACTATTCATCTTGAAAGCCATTTGATATATAAATTCAAATGTTCACTTACAATGACTAGAAAAAGACAGAATTCCAAGTCTAAAGTTTTTCAAAGCAATAAAACTCACCAGTTGTCCACAGCCACAATTATCATCGTAAACAACAAATTCTACTGTGCTTTTTCACAGTAATTTTGCCGTAAAATACAGTGCAATTTTATTCCCTTTGAATGATTTTCAAATGACAATTTCATTTTGCGCTGCCTTCAATAAATAATAGCAGTTTCTGGACTACTGCAAAGACATTTCTTGTCATTCTGGGCTTGAAAGATGTGTCCCAAAACATGCAAAGCACTGGACAAAATATGCCCTTGGAGTCAAATGATTCATACGCGTGTGTAGTCCATTGTAGTGGTCAGACATAGCTGTGCATCCATTACATCCTTGACCATATATGTTGCCAAATAAAAGCACATGAAGATCATGTTGCCGACTGAACATGCTCTGAACACACTTACTTCAAGATTCCTGTAACAACTAAACCATTATTTAAAAGAAAACCGAAAGTAGGCTTGAATAAGTTGCACTGATATCTGGTATCAACTAATAGTTCAGTACTGTAAGCAATCTTATAAATCACAGAATCTTGATGGCAAGCTGGGGATTAGGTAACTATGCTTTGTTTTACAATCCGTAGGTCAACGAGGGTTTGAAGATTGTAATTACATATAGCACAAGTAATATAAATATTTACAGTTATGTAGTCCCAAGGTGTTTCAGCAGCAAGTCTGCAGACATAAGATGCTAAAATTCGAGTTTTGATACCCATGTTAGGCAAAGCACAGATAGCCGAATATGTAGCTGCGCACTTAAAACAATCAAACAAAAAACAATGTGTTACGACTTAAATGTGAGAGAAGCGTGGTAACTGGACAAAGTAATTACGTGACAAGTCGCATACTGTAGCCTCCACTTTGTAATAACGTTCATTTAAACGACAATTTTAGCTTCTATCTAATTTTATTTTGTTTTACAAGAAGATAGAGCTAAAATGCATAATTATTCATGAAGTAAACTTCTGAAAGGCCCGGCATGGCCAAGTGTGTTAAGGCATTCGACTCGTAATCCGAGGGTCGCGGGTTCGAATCTCGGTCGCACCAAACATGCCCGCCCTTTTAGTCGTGGGGGCGTTATAAGTTACGGTCAATCCCACTATTCGTTGATAAAAGAGTAGCCCAACAGTTGGCGGTGGGTGGTGATGACTAGCTGCCTTCCCTCTAGTCTTACACTGTTAAATTAGTGACGGCTAGCACAGATAGCTTTCGTGTAGCTTTGCGCGAAATTCAAATCAAGTCAAGTGATATGTTATTAGAAGGGATGCCATGACATTAATATATATGAACAAAAGTGTTTATCTTGCCATAAATTTTAATATCTTTAAATGACAGCATTTTTATATAATTTAAATGGATTGTGAAGTGAACTGACATATTTTATTAAGTGTTTACATTTGATAAACAAGTTAGAGTAAGTTTGAAGTTCGTGTAATTAATGACATTATAGGAAAGAATTGATGTTGCAGTAAAAATTAGATTTTGTTCATATATGATGAATAATAACATGTTTAAGGTTTTCACTTTATCATGTTTGTCACAATGCCTTCTTGCTGTCTGGAAATAATTTGAGTATAATTAATATGATCTGTAATTTTTCAGAATTTGTTTTAAAGCTGACAGAAAAAAGTTAAAGTTAATTAACAATGTTTAAAAACAACAACAACACGTTAATAGAAACCCTCTGTTGTTGTTTTTTGCCTGTGGTGGAGTAATGTTGTGAAAGGGGCGTATACGAAGTGCTGATGTTGAAAGTGTTGGTATCGGATATCTAACAGCATCGACACAGTATCTTAACAAGATTCATGAACATTTTATGGTCGAAGTGTACTTTTGCTGTACAGTCGTTTTGCTTTATATATTTTCAAGTTTCGAAAACTAAAACTAATCTTTCTTCTGAAACAAGAAATAGGCTTTTATTTTTAACAAACTTTCTGGTATTATTCTACAAGTTAGGACTAGAAGTAGTACTGGTCTAGGTGAAATGCGGAAGGTTGAGAGGAACTTTATAAGGGTTTAAATTGAGTACAATTATATAGAGTCTAACAGATCTTCCTATATTTCTCGACTAATTTCCTACCTAGTTCTTGACGCGTAGTAGTTCTCCGCTAGTACAGCTGTAAGTCTACGGATTTACAACGCTAAAATCAGTGGTTCGATTCTCCTCAGTGGACTCAGCAGAGAGCCCGATGTGGCTTTGTTAAATAAAACATACACATACTTGACACGTTCTGAGTAGAGACTTAAGTGTGGCGGACAAAGTTCTATAGGAGGATGGATGCGTTATATTAAAACGGTTTTGAATATGCAGACCATTAAGACACGTGACAACCACAGCCATTATAAAGTCGTAGGTGGAACGGAATGTAAAAAAAATTACATTTGAACGTTGTTTGACTTTTGTAAGTAGTGTTACGCCATCGATAGTTTATCGCTTTTGGGAAGTGTATAAACAGAATTTTCAGACAAAATATACACTAATATGACAGAGTTCAGTTTAGAGATGCAGAATTTTTAAGTTGGGGATGCCCCTCATGCTCTATAACATTGAAAAATAAACGAATATGGATCACCTTTGGGGTCAAGAATTATCTAGAAGGAAATTTGTAACAAGTCGAACCCTAGTTGTGTAAAAGTTTCTACATTAGAAATATTGGTTTACAAGATTGTGAATAGTCTCTTAACCATTGCTTTCCTGTTAATAATATAAAAAAACCTGGTCGAAGAAACAGACAATCTACAGACCATAATCTGGTGATAAAGATTGTCACCAAGAAAAAATGCGATCCTCAGTTGCAAAAACCGCCAGTTTCTTACTACCATATTTGAAGTGCTCAAAGCCTTAAATGAACAGATCATACAAAGAATCCCTCAACTGTATAGCTTCTTCTAAAAGTATATATGTGTAAAAAGACTCAACACCAAAGTCAATGTAATGAACATGGCTGTAAAATTTCACTTTTTTCTACTTAATAAAAGAAACTCAAAACTGTACCTCAAAGTATATTCATTAGTAGTCAAAGTCTTCAAGAAATCACCTAAAAACTAACTAAAGCATAATTACAAGTTTCATTATTGGAAACTATGGGTCATAACAGGCTCTCTTGTTTGTAAATTTTAGGATGACCATAAAAATTCTTTTATTTCAAAAAGCACTTCTATAACTAAATCTGTTTCTCCAGATCTACAAGGATTATGATATAGCTTCACGAATTTTGATGAATTACTTAAAACGTCTTCAGCCTTTCTTAAATATCCCTCTTTGCCAAAATTAATATATTATTTCTTTTAGCAGATTTAGAAGTAATATGATAGTTTCTATTTACATTATTCAAAGTTCTTGTTTTTTCTGTACTTGATTTTTTTCTCTTTTTTTGTAATTAGAATTTTAAAAAATTTAAAAAATATTAGGGTTATTTCACACACTTGAATTGTAACATTGCTTAAAGACTTGCCAGTTTTAGACAAGAGGAAATAATGCAACAACGAAACAAAAAACCACTCAGACAATACAATATAATCCCAGAACTTAATCCTTCAGTGGGTTTTATTTGTTTTGTTTTTTAATTTCGCGCAAAGCTATAAGAGGGCTATCTGCGCTTGCCGCTACTAATTTAGCAGTGTAATATTAGATGGAAGGCAGCTCGTCATCGCCGCCCACCGCCAATTCTTGGGCTACTCTTTTACCAACGAATAGTGGGATTAACCGTTATATTATAACGCCCCCACGACTAAAAGGACGAGCATGTTTGGTGGGACGGGCTCTCAGTAGGTCAGCGTCAAATTTAGGGACTCACTACTCCAAAATCTGAAGTTTGTGGTGGGCACAGCACGGACAGCCCATTGCAACTTGTTTGAAATATTAAATTTTAAGCAATAGGCTAAAAGTTTCTTTCTAGTATCGTTTATAACACACTTTAAATATTTAACAACAACCTCAACTGGCAATTCTATAGCCAAATGGGTGTTTTTTTTAATAGTAAACCACATTGGTATATCTGTTGTTCATCAGGGAAATCTTACACCTGAGTTTCATGCTGCAAATCCGAAGATTTACTGTTGGACCACCATGGACATAGCTAAATGTTTACCTCACTGTTGTTTAAACTTCGTGAACTTAACAAACTGTGTTTTTTTATGTCGTGTTTCAATTAAAATTTAAAACATCTAAATCATTTACTTGCTTTTTAATGGAGTGAAGGCTACTTTATTGTTGTTTTAACAGTGCAAAACAATGGGCTGTATGTGTTGTGTCCACCAAAAATATCAAAACCAGAATTTTAATGATTTATCGTACAGTATACAAAAACTCAAAGTTCACATTTCATACTTTAAGAGGCGGCTAAGGCTTGTAATGTGGGTATTTCCCCTCCGTCTGGGGACATTACCCAATAAAGAGAGTCTACTGTTGGTACAGCAGTAAGTCTACGGATTTACAACGCTAAAATCAGGGGTCCGATTCCCTTCGGTAGACTTAGCAGATAGCCCGATGAGGCTTTGCTATAAGAACACAAACAATCAAGAGAAGCCACATATTTTTGGACAGCTGAATTCTTAGATAATTCAACATCAAATCTAATATTTCATCAAATAGTGTGATTCCTTAATAATCTTTGCCGGTTAATATGATGGAATTTTAAGACATGGGCCAATGTACAGAAAATCTTTCTGGTGTGGGGTTCTGACTAAATGACATCGGTACTGTATGATGTTCTTTCAGTTGGTGTGAAACGCTAACCAATATTTATCTCAGTTGTCATGCTTTCGTCTTCCGAAAACAATATTTGGACATGAGATGTTATTACACTATTCATCTTGAAAGCCATTTGATATATAAATTCAAATGTTCACTTACAATGACTAGAAAAAGACAGAATTCCAAGTCTAAAGTTTTTCAAAGCAATAAAAACTCACCAGTTGTCCACAGCCACAATTATCATCGTAAACAACAAATTCTACTGTGCTTTTTTCACAGTAATTTTGCCGTAAAATACAGTGCAATTTTTATTCCCTTTGAATGATTTTCAAATGACAATTTCATTTTGCGCTGCCTTCAATAAATAATAGCAGTTTCTGGACTACTGCAAAGACATTTCTTGTCATTCTGGGCTTGAAAGATGTGTCCCAAAACATGCAAAGCACTGGACAAAATATGCCCTTGGAGTCAAATGATTCATACGCGTGTGTAGTCCATTGTAGTGGTCAGACATAGCTGTGCATCCATTACATCCTTGACCATATATGTTGCCAAATAAAAGCACATGAAGATCATGTTGCCGACTGAACATGCTCTGAACACACTTACTTCAAGATTCCTGTAACAACTAAACCATTATTTAAAAGAAAACCGAAAGTAGGCTTGAATAAGTTGCACTGATATCTGGTATCAACTAATAGTTCAGTACTGTAAGCAATCTTATAAATCACAGAATCTTGATGGCAAGCTGGGGATTAGGTAACTATGCTTTGTTTTACAATCCGTAGGTCAACGAGGGTTTGAAGATTGTAATTACATATAGCACAAGTAATATAAATATTTACAGTTATGTAGTCCCAAGGTGTTTCAGCAGCAAGTCTGCAGACATAAGATGCTAAAATTCGAGTTTTGATACCCATGTTAGGCAAAGCACAGATAGCCGAATATGTAGCTGCGCACTTAAAAACAATCAAACAAAAAACAATGTGTTACGACTTAAATGTGAGAGAAGCGTGGTAACTGGACAAAGTAATTACGTGACAAGTCGCATACTGTAGCCTCCACTTTGTAATAACGTTCATTTAAACGACAATTTTAGCTTCTATCTAATTTTATTTTGTTTTACAAGAAGATAGAGCTAAAATGCATAATTATTCATGAAGTAAACTTCTGAAAGGCCCGGCATGGCCAAGTGTGTTAAGGCATTCGACTCGTAATCCGAGGGTCGCGGGTTCGAATCTCGGTCGCACCAAACATGCCCGCCCTTTTTAGTCGTGGGGGCGTTATAAGTTACGGTCAATCCCACTATTCGTTGATAAAAGAGTAGCCCAACAGTTGGCGGTGGGTGGTGATGACTAGCTGCCTTCCCTCTAGTCTTACACTGTTAAATTAGTGACGGCTAGCACAGATAGCCCTCGAGTAGCTTTGTGCGAAGCCCGGCATGGCCAAGCGCGTAAGGCGCGCGACTCGTAATCCGAGGGTCGCGGGTTCGCGCCCGCGTCGCGCCAAACATGCTCGCCCTCCCAGCCGTGGAGGCGTTATAATGTGACGGCCAATCCCACTTTTCGTTGGTAAAAGAGTAGCCCAAGAGTTGGCGGTGGGTGGTGATGACTAGCTGCCTTCCCTCTAGTCTTGCACTGCTAAATTAGGGACGGCTAGCACAGATAGCCCTCGAGTAGCTTTGTGCGAAATTTCAAAAACCAAACCAAACCTTTGTGCGAAATTAAAAGAAACACTTCTGAAAATATAAGATATAATACAAGTATTATAGCGGTTTTTTAAAATAAAACTTTATTATTAAATATAAGTAATTTTTTGAACAATAATAAAAAATCGATAATGATATAAAAAGTATTATAATAATTTAAATAATTATTTAAAATGTCAAAAGTGTTTTCTGTTAAAAATATAATGAAATAAACACATAAAAAATAGATTAAAGAAAGACATAAGATCAAATTGCTTACCATAGGACTAATTAAGGTTTAATACTAGCGCGTGAATATTTGAATTTCTTAAAATTGCTGGTTGTTGGCTTAACTTTTGGATAAATTAGAAAAATCGGTTCGTAAGGTTCCAGAAAACAAAGTCATCATTTATGTTTTACCGACAACAGAACAAAAGTTTTTCTAACGTCTTGTAATGACTTTACAAAATAAATTTTAAGGCAATTTTCTAAGTTTTTCGCTAGGCGGAAGATAACTTTAATAAAAACACTTTAAGCATAACAATATACAGGGTGGCCCGTAAGTATCTACCCATCCATATGTTATTATGTTATATTCAATTACGCATGTATTATAAATTTGTTTTTTTTTAGAGAAATATGGCCGATTATGCAGTGAGAATAAGGGACATCACACAGATACACTGGATACATGAGATATATGGATGGGTAGGGACTTACGGGCCACCCTGTAGAATATCGCAAAGCTTGGAACAATGAACCTTGCTTAGCTGTCTTACGTAGTTATTTTAAGCCTAACAATGTAGAATATCGCATAACTTGAAACAATGAATTTTGTCAAGCTGTCGTAATGGGGAAACGTACAAGAGATGGCGTGTTACACCACAGTGGTATTGTTTTTTAGCACAAAATACGCAATAAGTTACTTGCGCTTTCTACACCACGAATAACAGAGCCCTTGATGTGACGACTTATATAAATAAAATAATTATATGTGTTTCGCATAATTGATTAAAACAAATATGAACTACTCTTATATTCAAGTTGTCTCTCGTCTAAATTTGAAAGCTTGCGCTCAATAAACGTATTTTGTAGGTAACCACAAAGTTTATTTTTCTAAGTTTATGCCCATTGTAAGAAAAAAATTCTTATTACTTACTTTATAACGACTGTATTGAAGTCAGTGTACGCAGAATTGAACTTTTGCATCATTAAAGTTCATTTGCTAAACGATAAGACAGCAAGACTATTCAATTATATTAATTCATATTTTCAGAGAGCTCAATTTTTGTTCCGGATGTGAGGGCCTAAAGTTCCGATACTGCTGCTTCTGAAAACGATACTAATTCTGTTTTAAGACTTATTTACGATTTTCCCATGACAACCCTAATTCTTCTCAAAATCTCTCTCTATATATATACATATATATATGTATATGCCCCCCAGTGGCTCAGCGGTATGTCTGCGGACTTACAACGCTGAAAATTGGGTTTCGATACCTGTGGTGGGCAGAGCACAGATAGCGTATTGTGTAGCTTTGTGCTTAATTCAAAACAACAACAATGTATATATATTTATCTTTAAATAAAGATGACTATACATAAATTTAAAACGCTACACTAATAGAAAGGATGTATAAAAGGGGTATAAAATGTACACTAAGTTTCGCAGGTGACTGCGAAGTAGGACCCACATTGTGATGGGGACACACCATCTACCAATCTTATCATTTGTTCACAAAAAGAATAATAAAACAATCAACGTCCCACATCTATATCATCATTCACTGTCTGCAGGGAGTTGTTGGAAGGTATCTGTTCTCCAAAGTAATGAAGAAAATAAAATAATAATAAAGTATTATTATTATTATTAAACTTAGGGGTTAATTAAATAAACTTATCTCATTCCAGCGCCTATTATGTTGGTAAGGCACTAATTAGTAGTCCACTAGGCATATTATACTAGTAATGATGAAGTTAATAACTTACCTTGTGAGTGTGAAAATAGTGTATTTATTGGTACTTATGATAAACTTATTATTCCTGGTAATTTGGAAATTATAAAAATAAACTATTATGTGAAGTACTTAGAAAATGATTTAAATGCAGTGTAGCCACAAAATGTAGAAAGCAAAATATTCCAAAGTCTATTGAAAACAAAATTGATGAATATATATTTTGAAGCTTCACGATATTACATCTTGGGCACCTAGATGGTTTTTGGAATGGAAGCTTAATGTACTTTTAAAAACAATATTTACATTATCCCGTATAAATTTAAAGAAATACCATACAGATTTATCATTTTCTTAGTTAAAAACATTGGATTCAAGAACTAAAAGACAAATATGTTGTAGTTCCTATTGTTAAACCTAACTGTAATTTGGGTTCCATTTGTAAAAACGTTTTACGCATTAATTATGATAAAAGAAATCAATAGTACACAAACATTTAAACGCATTAACTAATCTAAAAATACAGTAATTAATAATTTCGTTAAAGCTTATAGAAACTTTATCCTAAACAAAATTATTATTTAGATTTACCTTTTCTATGCGCTATCCCTAAACTTCATAAATCTCTTATTAAGTTTAGATTGATTTTTTAGTTCAATAAGAACAGTTATTAAACAACATTTAATAATAAATTACTTAATATTTTATTTGATAAAATTAAAAATGTAAATATTAGTAATAAGAAACATATGTTTTGGATAACAAAAAATAATCAACCCATTTTAGATTACCTGAGAAATTGTGAACAAGTAAATAATATTCAAATATTTTATTTCACCTTACAGGACACCACAATTATTAAAAATTCGTTAACAGAACAGTTTCGTTATCCTTTCATAGGATTCGAAGAAAGAAAATTTAGCTCTACTGTTCTACTTGTATTGTACATTTATATCTTTACTATTATGAGAACAGATTTATCGAAAACTACATAAACCCAGATATTTTTGCTTTAACTTACAGATATATAGATTATTTAATTATTACAAACAATCCTGAGAAGAATCTGGTAGAATTAGAAATTGAAAATATTTCAATGTCTAACGTATGGACACATTATGTAGAATTAAAAATTAAAATAATTGATAATAATATCAATATAAATATTTTTGATAAAAGAAAATATTTTGTTTCAACACCATTAAGTTCACCTTCTTTTAATACTAATGTACCATACCATTCTGTTATAAGCATTACAACTTCACAATACTAATGTACCACACCATTCTGTTATAAGCATTACAACTTCACAATACTAATATACCATACCATTTTGTTATAAGCATTACAACTTCACAATACTAATGTACCATACCATTCTGTTATAAGCATTACAACTTCACAATACTAATGTACCATACCATTCTGTTATAAGCATTACAACTTCACAATTATTTAGATTTTGTAAAATTTGAAAGAAATTACAATATTTTATTATTAATGTTGAAATATTGATTCAAAAATTACTATTCAATAGATTTAAATAAAAACTATAAAAACTTATTAAAATATTGTGTGTTTGTTTGTTTGGGAATTTCGCACAAAGCTACTCGAGGGCTATCTGTGCTAGCCGTCCCTAATTTAGCAGTGTAAGACTAGAGGGAAGGCAGCTAGTCATCACCACCCACCGCCAACTCTTGGGCTACTCTTTACCAACGAATAGTGGGATTGACCGTCATATTATACACCCCCACGGCTGGGAGGGCGAGCATGTTTAGCGCGACGCGGGCGCGAACCCGCGACCCTCGGATTACGAGTCGCACGCCTTACGCGCTAGGCCATGCCGGGCCAATATTGTGTGATAAATGTAAGAATGTATTAAATAAATGTAAAGTAGTTAAAAATTGAGAAACTTTTACTGAAATTTTCTGATAACTATTTTCAGTTGACGTGTGTGTTTTCTTATAGCAAAGCTACATTGGGCTGTCTGCTGAGTCCATCGAGGGGAATTGAGTCCCTAGTTTTAGCGTTGTAAATCCGTAGACTTACCGTTGTACCAGCGAGGGACGTTACAGGTGACACTACTTTACGCAGATGAACACCTTATCGTGTATATATATAGTGATAGTTATAATAACGTTAGTGGCTGGTGGTCAGAAATTATATTAGTTAGTTTAAATAACTGGTTGGGATCCTCTATGCTTGTAAAATTCGTCTGAGGTGCTTTTTGTGCTGACTTTGTTTAATTTGATTTAATACATTCAAGAGTTGTGTGCGTTGACCATGATCGAGTGTGATCCATGTTGGGAAAGTGGGCAAACCTTTTATGCGTCTTCTTCGAGCAGGGTCTTAGTAAATGGATACTTGATTACTCCCTTAACATCTGTCAGAGTGTTCGTCAAGGATGTCCATTATCACCATCTTTCTATACATTGGTGATAATGTCTGCTCTCTTATCTGTGTCACTCGGTTTCGATGCATGGCCTTCAACTGCCAAGAGGGGTGTAAATCAAGTTTGTCAGCCATGTGGATGATGTGAATCTATTTTTGGCGAACCAAACATCTTTGGGTTCAGTATTGGCAATTGTTAATGAGTACTTTCAGCCCAGTGCAGCCCGACTTAATTACGCCATGTCTAGGGCTCGGTGGGTTGATAAATGGGCCTCATTGCAGACACCTCGTTTGGATTGGCATGGAATTCCTTCCTCTCCAGTTAAATGTTTTGGCATTCACTTCTTTGCAAGTCTTGAGGCTGTCTGGGAAGAAGTGGTGCAACGTGTCAGTTCGACAGTTAGGGACTATCGTTACAGCCCTGCTAACTTGTCCAGGAGGGCAGAGGTGATGATGAGGAGGATACTTCCCTTGGTGTGGTATCTTGGGGCTATTCTTCCTTTGAACAACTGCAATGTATAGGCTGTTGAGGAGCATGTCTACACCTTCCTGTGGAGTGATAAGTCTGAGGCAGTGCCTTGGTTATCTTTAAATAAGCTACTCCACAAGGAAATTCTGGACATCCCATGTGTCCAGACCAAGTGTCTTTCCCTCTTTCTGTCTACGACTATCTGCTGTCTGTCTTGGGAGGATCATCCCTGTAGCCAACTTGCTCGTTTCTTGATTAGCACGGGACTTAGGCATGTTGGTATTTCGCCAGGCTTGAGTAGACAAATGTATTTTGATCTTCCTGATTGGTACACTGGCGCTGTTGCGGCGATCAGACGTTGTCGCGCCATGTTACGTGACTTTTCGATGGACTCCATTTCTCTCTACCGTCTGCTGGCGCTGGAATGTACTCACAGGATAGAGCAACACTACCCTGCTCTTCCGTGGGACGTTATTTGGGACCGAGTTGCGATGCGCCATGTTGATAGTTACCTCCAGGATTTCAACTGACGAGTCATTCATTCGTAACATCCTACCGGTAAGAGAACGTTTACTTCTTTTAAATAAGAGTGTTACCAAGTCGTGTCCATTGTGTTACACTCGGGTGGAGTCTGTCTTCCATGTGTTGGTTCTTTGTTCAACGTCGGAGGCAATATGGAAAAAAGGTGGCTCGCCTTTTCCGTGTCTCTCCGATCTCGGCCAGGACCATATTGTATCACGTGCCGGTCCCCGTTCGCAGTTACCTGGCCATCACGTTTCATTACACAGTAACGGTTTTCAAGTACGTCGTCTAGCTCGTTCGAAATCAATTTGTTTTTGAGCAGGCCCCGGTAGCGTACTTTAAAATACTGGTTAAGGCCAGGTACAAGCTGTTACTGCGTCTTCAGGCCCGCTATCAGCTACTGTATCCGAGGTACTTTTATCATCGGTGGCACCCGGATGTTTCGCCGATATGCACGCTTATAGGTGATAGGATTAGCCTGTTTTTTAGACTGCCCCTATAATAGGTGTATTTTTTAAATAATATTGTTTTTCGTATTTTCTTTTTGCATTCCTTTTTTTATAATTTTTCTATCGTATTTTGCGTTTATATTTTTGTAATTATTTCCTTTAAGTAGTTATAATTTTTGTTTTTTGTATTGTTATTTTCAATTTGTACACATTTGTATATTAAATGTAAAGTTGCATGTAGAGTTATTCGTTGTAATTAAATTTAAAAATTTTGATTTCATTTTTTTAACTTTGTGAATATGTTTCTTATAATTTTTCGACTTGTATGTTTTCGTAATTTTTCTGTTGTATTTTGTTCTGATATTTTTATTCTTTTTAATTCAGGTTTTATTTATGTAATTTTGAATTTAATTACATGTATATAAATTTGCCTTAATTGTCATGTTGTTGTATGTTAATGTAATATCCACTTTTCGTGTATTCTTGTAATATTTTTGTTATAAATAATTTCAGTAAAATACCAATTAGTTTAGACAACTGGTTGGGACCCCTTATACTAATATAATTTGTTTACTAGGCTACAAATTAGTGTCTTACCACCATAAAGGGCGTTGGAATGCCAACTTTAGGAGGTAAATTTGTTCAATTTACTTATCTCCAAGTGGTAATAGTTTTTTTTTTCTTCTTTACTTGGGAGAGCAGTCTCCTTCTTAGAACTCTCTGCAGGCAGTAGGGCGTTGTAGGCTTCAGCACTCACATATCGCTCTCCTAATTTATATTTTTATTCCTTTGATTAAATTATTGTTCTTCATGTGAGACTGGTGAACGAAGGCTAATGGACAGTGTATCCCCACCGCGATGTGGGTCCTATTCTTCAGTCATCTCCAAAACCTAGGGTATATTTATATCCCACATTATAGCTTGTATACTGGGATCCTTTCGAAAAGTGCAGAACTTTTAATTTTTGTTTGGGCTTGTTTATAACAAATTATCAGTAATTAGAGGTTTGGATTTGCTGTTTATAACACAGTCATTACTTTTGATTTTGTTTTATTTTTTTGACTGTCCAGTATTAATATTCTTTGTATCTCCCTATATATATATATATCACTTTTGCAACCACTCTAAACCCATTAAAGACCTATTATGTAGCCTTCAAGCGACCATCATATTCCCATTTGAAATCATTCTAATCTCATTACGAGATATATGCAACCTTCAGATTACTACACTGAACTCATTACAAGGTTCATATTTGACCTTCTTACGTCCACCCTCGTTCTATTAGCAAATTGATATTTTACAATTATTCCATTAAGGTTTGTAACTTAGATGTTTAAATGGAATGGCGAATTTACTTTAATTATAACGAACTGGATATTCGGTAAAATGTGGTTCGTTTTCAGCCTAATATGTGACTGTTGTGTACGATATTCAAACGAATTTCAAGTAATCTTTAAATAGCATAAGGTAGTTGACACTCTTCAAACGAGTGTTAATCTTATGTCAAACATCATTCATATTTTACATTAAAACGACAATTAACACAGTAAATATATGAGAGAAAACTCTCTTTGATGTTTATCTTGTCGTGTTGGGATTACACAAATATTAATGAATCTCACACTGATTATCGCCATCTGACGAATTAGATAACTCATGGATTACAAGTATAACTTAGAATCACCATCAAGCATAGCACTAACTCTAGGTTAGGCTTAACATTTAAATTTACGATTTAATACATTTAGATTTTAAAAAATCTACAAATTATTCGACAGGTAAGACATATATTTAAATATATAGGTTTAAAAATGTTCCTAGTCTAAAAAATAAATCACGGATGAGTCTTAAAGCTCAAGACAAATGAGGAATTAGCACAGAAATGTAAGTTTATCGTCTTATTTTCATAACCAAAACTTTCAACACGACGTTTATATATATTTGTACCAGGAATATCTTAATCTAATGAAGGACTAAGCATCATTTTTCTATTATTGTTAACCACGATATACTTCAACATTTGAAGACTACTTTTAATTCATTGTTTATAGTTTCGTTCATGAAGCAGTAGAACCTGGAATCAATGAAGTATTTCATAAGGTCAGTTGAAACGAATAAAACGATTATTCCTATTCAATAAAAGGTACAGTATATCTGTTAGACACAAAGAGACGTTTCAGTGGATGGCTAGATGGAGAGCATCACGTCCCATGAAACAATACTCAAGAATTATAAATTAAAATACCACGTGAGGCCTGTCGTATAATTTCGATGCGAACCTCTAACATATTGATGCTAAGGCGATACGTACTGATGAGTTATGAAAGCTGGTATGAAGAAAATAATTCACTGAAAAGTTTTCGTTTCTTCTCCAGAAATTAACATCACGATTCCGGACGTTTCGTTTGCTTGCAACCCAAAGTGGGTGATTACCATGAAGTTCATCATCTAATCATGATTCCATTAGGCTTTAGATACAAGCAACACATTCTAGTTTCAATAACGTTTCTCAAACACAATTAATATGAGTGTTTTAACGGACCCAACACTGTTATTCTTTTTCGTGTGGGAGTGTGTGATTTCTTATTGCAAAGCCACATCGGGCTATCTGCTCAGCCTATCGAGGGGAATCGAACCCTTGATTTTAGCGTTAGAAATCCATAGACATACCGCTGTACTACAGTATAGGAGCTTAGGGTGATGGGGTATATTTTAATAAATGCGTATAGTTATGTATATATTTCGTTTTTATAACCGCATTTTATGTTTCGATCTTCGGTTCTATCAGTTATAATGTTAAGATTAAGGCTTTCCCCTAGGTTTTATTAAATTAGACTGTGCGTTTTATAATTATACTGCAATTAAGAATTACAAGTTCTTTTGACTATTTATGAATAAAAAATAACATTACCTTCTTTGAAGTGCAAAGCATAGGAATAAAATGTGATTGGGTGGGAGTTTGAATCTCCACTATGTTTCTCTATTTATTTTAAACAGATATTTTGTAATTTTTAGTCCATGAGAAAACAATGAATATAGTCGTTTAACCATTTACTTAATATGTGACAGTGGTTCTTCGAAAATACTGTCAGTGACAAACAAATACTACCAAAGATCGCAGGAAAGTAGTCTTTATACCAATACTATAGGATCGGCGATAATAAAATACCACTACTAGCAGGCAGGCCCATGAGAGTTAAATACAACCAAATATAGTAGGAATAGAGTATTGATACCACTACTAGAAGGTCAGTGACAGTCACATACTACCAAAGATAGGAAGAAGGGAGTATCGATACCACTATTAGAGAGTGACAATCAGATACAACCATATACTACTACTAGAAGGTCAGTGACAGTCACATATTACCAAAGATAGGAAGAAGGGAGTATCGATACCACTACTAGAAGGTCAGTGACAGTCACATATTACCAAAGATAGGAAGAAGGGAGTATCGATACCACTACTAGAAGGTCAGTGACAGTCACATATTACCAAAAATAGAAGGAAGGGAGTATTGATACTACTACTAGAAGCCAGCGACAGTCAAATACTACCAAAGATAGGAGAAAGGGGGTCTTGATGCTACAACTGTGCAGAGTTTTTATTTACTGTTAAACACAAAGCTACACAACAGGCTATCTGGGTCCTACTCACCGCGGGTCTCGAAAGTGGATTTTTCTCCTCTAGCCATACCTTGAGCCACAAAATGAAAGATAACTTCCACATTAAATGTTTAAAACTGTGTGCATTTAGGTATTTGGACACATCAATCGATAATAAGAAAATACGTACCGCATGAAGTCATTTTGCGTAACTAAACGAAAAACGCTCTCAATGCACTAACATATGCCACAAATTTTATTAGTAGTTAAATATTAACCTAATAGAAAATTAACTGGCCAAATTGTTACATAAATATTTCATTGAAATGAATATGGAATTATTAACGTTCCTAATCGAAGATTTTGTTTATGGATATAATTTAATTCTCTCCAAAAACCACTTACTTTCTCCAAATTTACATGTTCATGAATACATGGGTATATCCTTCTGCTTCAACCCATAAATAGTAGTCACGCGATACTGTCATCTAGTTTTAAAACTCTATCCTTATACAGGTTGCTCGAACATGAAAATTATAATAAAATTACCTATGATTAAATTTAACTTCCCATCTTATACAATAACTGCGCTTCCGTTTAGATAATTTACTTTCTGTATTCGTTATTTAGTGTTGTTAAAGATATAAGCAAGGCCTTTTGGGTCTTACTTATTTGACTTGGGATGGGCTGATGGTTAGCCCACTTGACTCTTAATCAGGTGTGGTAGACGATATAAATACGAAGTTCAATTCCATTATTCGATCAGAACAGCCCAAGAGCTGGCGGTGGGTGGAGCTGACTAGCTGGCGGTGGGTGGAGCTGACTAGCTGCCGTCTTTCTATCCTGCCGCAGGCCCGGCATGGCCAAGCGTGTTAAGGCTTGCGACTCGTAATCTGAGGGTCGCGGGTTCGCATCCCTGTTGCGCCAAACATGCTCGCCCTTTCAGCTGTGGGGGCGTTATAATGTGACGGTCAGTCCCACTATTCGTTTGTAAAAGAGTAGCCCAAGAGTTGGGGGTGGGTGGTGATGACTAGCTGCTTTCTCTCTAGTCTCACACTGCTAAATTAGGGACGGCTAGCACAGATAGCCCTCGAGTAGCTTTGTGCAAAATTCAAATCTATTCTGCCACTTCAAAATTAGGGAAAGCTAGTGCAGATAGCCCTCTTTGCGAAATTCAACGAACTAATGTATTGTTCTACTTTTATTTATTAATATTGAATCTTCCCTTTTACCATCATGCGCCTTTTAAAATTTTCTAGTATATCACTATACTCACTACCAATGTTACTGTGTTTCTGTTCTTTTGATTATTTTTAGGCTTTGCCCAAGGAGGGAATGAGATTCTTCCGAATCATTAGATGACTTCTTGGTTGTGCCATTTCTTTTTGCAACATAAGTTGCTTTTACTAAACCTCACTAAAATAACGTTATGTTAATTTACATAGACAAAACGATGTAACTGGAAAACGTGGTAATAAAATTTCTAAGGGTTGATTAACAATTTAATGGGTGGTAGTTATTAGAAGTGAAAATGGCGTAGTAATCCTTTAGTTGAGTTGATAGAGTACTTTTGTTGTAGTGCGAGGTTCGATCTCCGCTTCACCAGAAATGTGGATGTTGGAATATTATTACTGCATAAACATTATTCAAACAACGTTAAAGTTAGGGTTACCTCATTTCTTATTAAGTGAACAAACACCAAGAGAGAGAACATAAACAGCTACAATTCTAAGAACTAATGAAAGTTAGACATGTCTGAAGCTTATAATACGCTATAATGTGTTTACAATTATTGGAAGTAGCTAAAATTAAATAAAATATATCAAAAACTTGTCTAATATGAATTAAGAGTCAAATAAAACCTACTACAGTTTTAATGACTGGTATTAATCTTCCACGTTATGTAACCCTAGTATTTAATATACCTACATAACGTATAAAGCTAAGTACAAAGGTAAATCTAATACTTAATATTAAGTTGTATACAAATAGAGGTATCTCGTATTTAAGAGTTAAAAATTATAATGTAAATAGCTTAAAAAGGGTGCCTAGAAAAAAAAAAAAAAACGTTTAGAGACAAGAACACCTGAACACTTACACCCACGACACAGTGTTTCACCACCATTAAGAAGGCAAAGTCTTGAGGCAACCATGCTCATTAGTGATGCCGTGTTTAAGGTGGCAAAAGGTGGTAACCTATGGTGTAATTTTCTTTTAAGTTTTGTCTTTAGCTGTTTTATATAGATATTTGTAGATGTGACACTGAGATTGCAATAATCAATATAACACTCTGTCTTCATTGCTTGGGATAGAACAATACGCATGAATGTCTCATATTTCTTGTCATCAACAGAGCCAGGAAGCTGACTTTGCATGCATCGCACAACCATGTTGAAACCTTGCAGGGTTTTCACGTTCGTGACAAAATGAAGGATTTCAACAAACGTCTTGTGGTACCAGCCACTTAGACAACATGTATGATTACGTGACTTAAGGAAGAAAGGCAGCCCATTAATAGCCTGTTTCTGTTATTGTGAAATGCTAAGACTCTTTGATCTAAGTTATCCTATTAAAACAGTCACCTTGAAACTTTAATTGTATATTGCAGTATTACTTTGGATGTAACTAATACCTCACTCTCTTAAAATATATAATGCCTCTTAGCAGCAGCTACAGTCAAAATTATATGTTTATCAGGTAATGCAAGGCTTCGAACTCCAAAGACACATACGTTGCAGTATTCCCGATAGAAATAAAGCGTTATATTAGCTATCACATGTGCAGTAATTGCCGACAAATGTCTGAAAGCTTCTGACTGGTACACGTTAAAATACATCCATAATAGTGAAACTCTGAAAAGTTTTCCTTCATCTTGCTTTTGTTGTTAGGTTTAATCTCATGCAAAGGTTTTTAGTTGCATTCAGAAACTTTCTAGTTTTGTATTGATTTAGCACATAACCGTTAAAACTCAGCAAAATAATTTCAACCCATAGACTGCAGCGTGATCACCTGGATAACTTTTAACCAACCCTTTAACAGACCACGTCCTCATTTCCAGGTATTTTTTTTCCCCAAGTTGTTATATAAAATGTTTACTTTTAAAATAACCACCCTAGTAAACAAACAAGAAATGTGAATGTTTTATAAGATTAATAGTAATCTTTATTCAAACACTAGTCAAAACTATTGTTGATATATAACTTATCATACTTGAAAACTGTTTAAAGAAAATTCTCTTTCCTATGCAGGATCTGAGAGAATGACATAAAAAAAACAAGACAAATTCATCAGACATCATCAGGAGATACCTGTTAAAGTTATCATGTCAGATTAGCTAAAACCCCGTCGCATTTTTGATAAATTTTATCATAAATCTCAACCAAAATAACTTCATTTTGGGCATTAATACGAACTAACTGGTTGAAGCGTCATCTATTAAGTGGTTTGTCCTCTATCTCACTAACTTCAAATTTGGGAAGGCTCTTCAATAAGATATTTTTAACTGATTTCATTAACTACGTAAACAAATGCGATGAACAGTTTCGAACTCACATCATGGCGGAATTTTTTTTTTTTTTCAGAAGGTGACAGCAAATTCTTGATTTATAAGGAAAGAACGCCACCTTACGATGTTATCAACTTGGGTTTAAATTGGTAGAGAAAAGACCCCCCATACCTTAGCCTAGAAAGTCAGGAATACGAGTACGTAGAAGGTGGGCATTGCTCTAGCAATCACTACGGGAAACGACGCGTGCTGCTAGCAGGAACACCATCATTGTTGAAAACCTTTCATTGGTGCGACTTAGGTGATGATATGTAGCATGTTATTAGGGACATAAGAGGTGTGATAAAAGAACAAAAACATTGGTTTGGAATCTTACAAAAACAGATGTTGTTATAGCATGGTCTCATAGTTCGGATCTGAAAAGAAAAATACACTTTCGCAAATTAAACTTTCTAAGGTCAGTGTATTAGTTAAGTATCACACAAATATGAAATTTTTGTTTTTATTTCTTGTTCCCCCCCCCAGTTGCATAGCGGTATGTCTGCGGATTTACAACGCTAGAAAATGGATTTCGATATCCGTCATGAGCAGAACACAAATAACCCATTGTGTAGCTTTGTGCGTAATTCTAAACAAACTATTTAGTTTTACAAAACTTACCATTGAGTTTTCAACTTTGACCTTCAGATTAAACTGATATTCAGGCAATCTTCATATTAAATTGTCTATTTAGGATAAAATTTAACTAATGTAAAGGCGCAACTGTGATATATTTAATTACCGGATGACGAACATATTCCAAAATCATTTTTCAATACGAAAAACCTAGTGCAAATCTTTCAACCTATTTGTTAAGGTTATTAGCTGACCTTCATATGTACATCCATAAAATTGATACTTACGGTTTTTTTGTGTGTTTTTTTGCCGCGGCACCGCTTCTCATAGGATGACTCTGAGTGTTCATGTTTTTCTCAAGTACAAATTTGTGGCTCACAGCTCCATCTCTTGACCAATTTGAGATCTAATTACAGCCGCAACTATTGAGAATTTCCTCTTGTCTTTACATACATCGCATTATACATCTAACTTCTGTTTATATTACAGTTTTTGAACAATTGATAAGAGTGGTATATCGGTTTGTTTTGTTTATTTACTGGTATATGAGCGTGGATGTGTATGGATAAGAGAGTGAAGGTGTCGCTTTCTCAAAGGTTTAAGAACAGCTTCTCTGAGATGTATATGTAATTCTCACTGTGGACCTTGATAGTCGTGTTTTAAGTGACACATACTCTATACTACAGAATTAAATATTTATGTTTTTTTGTGTTTCTATGTTTACCAGACTATACTACTCGGTAGTTGCGTTATAAGCTACATATACGTTCACTTTACACGATCATATATGCACGTTCTGGGCTTTATACACATAACACAAAAGATCTCGAGTTTCAATGTTATGCATGATAAATAAATCATGACTAAGGGGGGCCTAAACACATTTTTTACTTTTATTTTTACATAGAAAAAATCGAGCTAAACATTACATCCACAAATATCTACAAACACCACACTTACGTTCTATCTCTCTCTGTTCTTTATTCGACAGCACGTGTAATGGACCAGTGGTTTATTTTGTGGGGGATAGCGGATCCAGAGTCTCTACTAGAAACACCTGTGTTGTGAGCTAACAGCTACCGATACTTAGTGGAAACTGGCACGGCTAACACGTGCGTACATTCAGTTCTCCTGTATTAAATGAAGATTGTTTGTTCTGTTTGCACGAGATCGTGTTTATGAAGCAGTTGGAGGGGAGGGTGATTGCCACGTGACCTTTGTAAATCATTGGATCTTTCTAGGTTGACATTAACAAAGCAAGCAAGTAAAGGAAGTCCGTTGTTGCGTAATCCATTATGGTCTCCTCTTCAGCCATATTTATGTATATTAATGTATATAAAATAAACTATCTGCAGTGGTATCCACGTGGAGAGTAGGGAGTTGGAAGTGGAGAACATTTCTAGCTATGTTGGGCATTAACTATTGAATGGATTATTTTTATCACGTGATATAAAAAGCAACGAATAAGAAAAATTCGAGTTTTTCGCTTGTCCTTGTTGGCGTTGTTCATCACAAGTTTATTTAATTTAATTTGAAAATTGTCATGAGACCAAAATAACCTTTCACTCCACCAAATTACTTTGATCATTTAGAACTTTAAACAAACTTAGTTCAAGGATTACAGTTTAAGAAGACATTTAAAATAAGACTAGAAATATCAAATTTGTAAATCAAACTTTTTATCAGTTACGTGACTTGTGTGTTAAGATACCTAGATAATCTAGTTTTTAGCCGTCGTATAGATACTCAGTGAACAGGATCTGAACAATTAGACATGTATTGAGTTATTACACTTACTGGGTTGTTTATTGAGATGTTATACGGTAGTGATGTTGCTACTGTTCTTACGAAATGTTTTGGTTTGATTTTTAATTTCACGCAAAGCTACACGAGGGCTATCTACTAATTTAGTAGTGTAAGACTAGAGGGAAGGCAGCTAGCTATCACCACCCACCGCCAACTCTTGGGCTACTATCTTACCAACAAATAGTGGGATTGCCCGTTACATTACAACGCCCCCGCAGTTGAAAGGACGGGCATGTTTGGTGTGACAGAGATTCGAACCCGAAACCCTCAGATTGCAAGTTGAGTTCTTTACGAAAAGCTAAACGTCTTTCGTATTTTAGGATATTTTTATATACAGTTTCAAAACATCGCAGATGAAACTTATAAATTTAGTTTTCATTCTCATACATCTTAAACTATTAAGTGCTACTTCCATTTATATTATAATATAGTTTTAAACATTATCGCTGACACAATAACCACTGAGATCGCAAAAGGCTCACCTACTTGTCTTTTACTCGGCATTGTGTTTTACTTACGTGTGGTTTTCTCAGTTTCGTGGAACATAGTGTTTTACTTACGTCTGATTTTCTCAGTTTCGTGGAACATAGTGTTTTACTTACGTGTGGTTTTTTCAGTTTCGTGGAACATAGTGTTTTACTTACGTGTGGTTTTCTCAGTTTCTTACCAAACTCTGGTTGATTAGATAACGTTGTTGTTGTCTTGTAGGTTTCATTATTGTATTTTTGTGAAGTAACTTGTTGTTTTTTGCAGTTTTACCACTTAAAACTGCGTTTGATATTTGTGGTAAACACAGCACGGATAACAGCAAACAAAACAAATCTTAGGTGATTATATAACGCTGTTGTACACTGGCAGGTTTATACCAGGTCTTGTTACTGTAATTTAGCCATGAGCATAATCGAGATGTTGGAAATCTGCATTTTCGAGAAATCTCTTTGGATGTTAAGGCTCAAAGTTGCGAATCGTACAGTCACTAACCACGACTCCCGCTAAATCTAAAAATACGGATGGTAGCAAGAATTGTCAACATAAATAACCATAATAATAATTTGCTGTTTTAAAAAAACTTTTAGCATTTTAAAGAATACGCAAGAATTGGTTGCTCTCTTATGAAGTTTAATTTTTTTTTAGAATCTGTGATAATATTAAATTAAATATGTCTCATTTATGTTGTCTTTTCTTCCGGTCTGAGGCGTGCTTAAGGCACGCAAACATGGACACTCAGCAACTGGTTTTTGTGTGTTTTCTTACAGCAAAGCCACATCAAGCTACCTGCTGAACCCACCGAGGAGAATCGAACCCCGGAGACTTACTGCTGTACTAGCGGGGGACAACTGGTCTTTATATATATAATTTGTTATTTTGACTCTAAACACATATATATATATATATAATGTGCTTATGTTCAAGGTCTCTCTCCCCTCCAAGTAGCGATCAAATTTAAATTTTAGCGCTTGTTTCTGCTATCGACCATACATCTGAAAAAAAATCCAAATTCCGATTAAACAAAAATTAGGATTTTTTTTACCAACTAGATCCTTCAGAGAAGTGACATGATTATCAAATTCAATCAATATAAAATATAGGCAATCGTATCAACAATATAATAATATTATAATATAATATTATGTAATACAATATAATATAAGCAAAGAATAAAACGAAAAAAAACACACACACAAAACCAAGGTTGTGCTGAAAACAAACTTAGTTTTGATGTGATTACTGGAGTTCAGGTTTATGTATTTTTTAGCTGTATTTGGGTATCACGTAAGAATGTAGAAGTTTTGCCAATAATAATAACAAATGAACGTGAATAATTTTGCGTTACTAAATTTATATAAAGTCTTAATTTTATCAAATATTTTACAATTGTTTTTCGGTAGTTTTAGAGTTTGTTGACATTAGAGCATGTATGATAATACTACATACATTACGTTAAATATATCAAGGTTTTCTTCCCTTTTTCATTAAAAATATTTTATATTAAAATTTATCCAAATGTATTTAATACTCTTCTTTCGCACAAAGCTACAGAATGTATTATCTGAATTCTGTCCACCACCAGGATTCAAACTTCATGATTTAGCTTTGTAGATCCGTAAACTTACCGCTGACCCACCAGTTGGTTCTTGGTTTTGTTATTGTGTTAACCACAAATTACACAACAGGCTATTTGTGCTCTGCCTATCACGGGTATCGAAGAAGGACTTGTAACGTCGTAAGCCCTTACAAGACTTGCCGCTGAGTCACTGGAAGGCCTCACCGGGGTGAGGTGGGAATCTTTTATAGAGGCCTTTAATGTTATCTGTTTCTTTTGAGTTTTGTGAGACTGTTGACCACTGAATTCATCATAAATATAAAATATAAAATCAGACATAAAAAAAACGTAAAATATTAAAATAAACACATGAAAGATAAAAAATATATAAAGACAGGCGTTGAAAGTAGTAAATAGAAAAGCTGAATATGTTTTAACACTGAGGACATTAATGATAAAAACCTCCTATTGAGCTACTGAAGGCTTCGGCTGAAAAATAAAACAATGCATGAAAGGGCAAGTGGAAACAGCTCTGAAGCACGTTCTAGTTCACCATACAAGTATTTCCAGTTTTTTTCTGTTTTTTCAAGAGCATCCTTTACGTAGAAAGTGGAACACACATTCACTCGAACCAGTGTTTTATTCCCATTTGTTATAACGGGATGAACTTTAACCTTTTCACCTACCTTGTCACAGAAGTTTCCACCTTCATTTATCATCGATAATGTCCTACAGATAGGTTAGTTGTTCTTATTTTTTGCCTTCTGCTAGCTGATTTTGTTCAACGAACACACACTTTCATAAGCTTATCGTGAGCACCTGGTACGAAAAAATAAATAAACAAAGGTCAAAGTGGCACATCAGATGAGCTTTGAAAGTAAATAAACACAGAAAAATGTTTCACTCCGACAAACACATTTGTCTGTCACGATTGCTGGTTACCTACATGGAAAGATACAAAAACGAAACAAAAACCAACAACAAACACCTGGTTTGAAATTGCTTAGGACCGATTTGATGTTTGTCACATTAAAAACAAAATCCCACTTACCCCGTTATTATGAAGCGCCAATAAGAAACAATGTCTTAATAAGTTTATTTTAGTAATTTTCTGAAGAAATTCTTCGTTTTTTTAAAGAACCTTTGTTTTAGCTTTATTTCTGTCAGTTTGGGATTCCGGAACGCTTTATTTTTCCGTAGAGATTAATTACTGAGCAAGGTTATCCGATCCGCCATGATTGTTCTAACTCGTGCAATCTTCCTTGAGGTTTTATAGTCCAATATTTACCTTTACCAGTATATGATATTAGTTTCTAACTAAGCGAACAGAACAGGATATTGTGTTTACCTTGACTTAATCCTTGTCACAAGATATTACTGTTATAACGAAACAAGAGAAACATTTACTTAATAAACCAGTACACTAATCCCTGATGTTCGGATAATGAAAAACGATTGTTCGTGTTCCGTGAATGTAACTCAAGACATAAACCCAAGAGATAAGAGATGATTTTGTTGTTGTTGTTGCTCAGAAATCTTTATTAAATATGGACAATAAATATGAAAAGTGACATTATTAATATTGTAAAATAAATTGCTGAATTGTTAATAAAATTGTTCAAAGAATTTTCATGTTGAATGACTTATCTTGGCATGGCTCTGACATCTGACGTCCCAGATAGATAATTTTTTATTGTTTTTTTTTTAATTTTGCACACAGCTACATGAGGGCTATCTGCGCTAACCGTCCCTAACTTAGCAATGTAAGACTAGAGGACCTTCACATTTAACGCCCCCGCTGCTGAAAGAAAGAACATGTTTGGTGGGGCTGGAATCAAGCGTCCTAACCATGTGATCATGCCAAGCTTTATGTGTTACTAAACAACAAACATTGTTAGGCTCGGCATGGCCAAGCGTATTAAGGAGTGCGACTCATAATCTGAAGGTCGCGGGTTCGCATCCCCGTCACGCCAAACATGCTCGCCCTCCCAATAAACATTGCTTGACTAACTGTTGTAAACCTCTGACAACTTATTCAGTTCTTTAATAATATTTCTTCTTGTTGTTTGTTTTTGAATTTCGCACAAAGCTACTGGAGGGCTATCTGTGCTAGCCGTCCCTAATTTCGTAGTGTAAGACTAGAGGGAAGACAGCTAGTCATCACCACTCACCGCCAACTACTGGGCTACTCTTTTACCAACGAATAGTGGAATTGACCGTCATATTATAACGCCCCCACAGCTGAAAGGGCGAGCATGTTTGGCGCGACTAGGATGCGAACCCGCGACCCTCAGATTACGAGCCGCACGCTTTAACACGCTTGGCCATGCCAGGCCAATATTTCTTCTTAGAAACTCTTTTTATTAACTTAACAGGAAAATAGTCTAGGATTCTAAATTGGAATTCTAGCTACTCGTCACCACGCACAGCCAACACTTGGGTTACTATTTCACCGGTAAATAGTGGGACTGATCATGACATTATAACACCCTAATGGCTGAAAGGACGAGCATGTTTTGGTGGACGGGATTCGAACCTGTGACTCTCAGATTACAAGTTCAGTACCCTAATCACCTGGCTATACCAGACACACAGATTTGTAAAGCATATTAAAATTAATGATGGTATGAAACTTGATTGATTGATTGATTTAGTGTTTTATGGCACAAAGCAGCGAGGCTATCTGCGCCAGACATTCGGTAAAAATGTAAAAAAAAAAATATAAATAAATAAATGTAGTAATAGACATAAATGGAAATGAAGGTAAAACAAAAAAGTATAAAACCAATGTTGACACCTAGTCTACAATGTTAAGATAGAAGGCAGAGTATAAGAAGTTGTAAGGTATTTACTCTAGCAAAAAGGTAATGATCATAACCCACCAGGAAGACTAACAGGTAAGTTCAAGAACCACTGTCAGTCACCTGAAGTTGGTCTTTCCAGTCCTGGTTCCGGGTTATGTGTCATAGCAGCTATTATCAAAATGTAAAAGAATAAAAGTTTTAAAAGACACTCCGCAAAATCGTAATAATGAGTAGCCAAATGTCCAGTAAAAAGATAAAGTCAAGTAAATGGAGTAAAATTTGTAAAAGTAAATGAAGGTAAAAACAAAACAGCAATTAAAACAGAAAATGGTGTAAAAACCAATGGTGACATCCAGTCTTCAAAGTTGTAAAATATTTACTCTAGCAAAATGTTAATGATCATAACCCGCCAGGAAGACTAACAGGTAAGTTCAAGAACCACCGTCAATCACCTGAAGTTGGCTTTTCCAGTCCTGGTTCCGGGTTATGTGTCATAGCAGCTATTATCAAAATGTAAAAGAATAAAAGTTTTAAAAGACACTCCGCAAAATCGTAATAATGAGTAGCCAAATGTCCAGTAAAAAGATAAAAGTCAAGTAAATGGAGTAAAATTTGTAAAAGTAATTGAAGATAAAAGCAAAACGGCAATTAAAACAGAAAATGGCGTAAAAACCAATGTTGACATCCAGTCAACAAAGTTGTAAAGAACTACCTGTAGCAGAATGGTAATGATCATAACCCGCCAGGAAGACTAACAGGTAAGTATAAAAACCACCGTCAGTCACCTGAAGTTGGTCTTTCCAGTCCTGGTTCCGGGTTATGAGTCTATATGGCCAGTATTAAAAAGTTAAGTAGTAAAAGTGTGAAATGATATGCAGCAAAAGTATAATAACAACTCGCCAGGATGATTAACGAGTAGTTCAAACAGGAGCGTTAGTCACCTGAAGTTGGTCTTTCCAGTCCTGGTGTCGAGTTATTTAATGTTCTGGCCATTGTCCAATGTCAAATTGAAGGAGAGAGATTAAAACTGTAATAAAGGAACCACAATTAAAAAGGTGTAATGAATAAATATGCAACACTTAAATGAGATTAAAAAGGTTAATGGCCATTAAAAAATTAAAAACATTATCAAGGTGGACAGAGTCACCATCACCAATAACTCTGTCCAATGTTACAGATTGACCCTGGGAAAAATATGTTTAAAATATTGCCGTCGTTGAGAATTGTAACGATGGCAAGAAAGTAAAACGTGGCTGATAGTGATTTGAGTGTTACACAAACTACACATTGGTGCATCAGTTCCAGATAAAAGAAAATGATGAGTTAAAAAACTGTGACCAATGCGTAGCCTAGTGAGAACAACTTCCTCCTTCCGAACTTTACGGAAGCTAGATGGCCAAAGTCCAATTTTGGGTTTGATTTGAAAAAGTTTGTTGTCGCGTTGCTCATTCCAAGTGGACTGCCAGCTGGCACGGAGCCGAGCCTTGAAGACAACACCATAGTCCATGTACGGAATAGGCATAGGAGTGATGGTGCTGAAGCAGACATATTTAGCTGCCATGTCTGCAAGCTCGTTCCCGCGAATACCAACATGGCCTGGTATCCAGAAAAACTGGATTGAAGTAGCTGCTAATGAGAAATGGGCCAGTCGGTTTCGAATATCAACGAGAATAGGATGTGAGCTAACGTGTAGCGATTCCAAAGCAAGTATAGAACTAAGCAAATCAGTATAAATAGTGCAGTTGGAGTACTGCTCAGCTGCAATATGATCCAGGGCAAGAGATATGGCATACAGTTCAGCAGTGAACACAGAAGCTGTAGAAGGGATTCTGCGCGCAACTACTGACCCATAGCAAACCATAGCAGAGCCCACTGAATTACCTGATTTGGAACCATCTGTATAAATGGGAACTGAATGATTGTTTGAAAGATATTCATTGAATAAAAGACGGTACTTCCAATCTGGAGTATCTGCCTTTTTAGGTGACTGAAAGAAAGGTCACATTTGGGGGCTGTAATAAGCCATGGTGGGATGGGCCAACCTGTGGAATCTGCAATGTTATCAAGGACAGACCCATTCATCCAATTGCTCCCGGATGCGAAGGCCAAACGGAGCAATGACAGATCGTCTGTTCTGAAAAAGTACTGCCCACCGAGGAAGGAAAACACATTTCCAGGTGGGATGCTTTGGTAAGGAATGAAGTTTCGAAGTATATTGTAAAGATAGTTGCAAACGGCGAAGGTGTAGAGAAGGTTCATGAGATTCAATGTATATACCTTGAACTGGAGAGGTACGGAAAGCTCCAGTGCAGAGTCGAAGTCCTTGGTGATGAACGGGGTCCAGCATCTTTAAGGCCGAGGGTCTGGCAGAGCCATAGACCATTGATCCATAATCGAGTTTCGATCTAATAAGAGCACGATATACCTTTAACATTGAACAGCGATCTGCCCCCCAACTGGTAGAAGAGAGAACACGGAGGATGTTCAGCGCTCTTGTGCATTTGACCCGAAGCTGCTTTAAGTGTGGTATAAAGGTCAGTTTACGATCAAAGATAAGCCCCAAGAACTTGGTCTCCGGGACCACTGGCAGCAAAACTTCACCGATATGAAGTTCAGGATCAGGGTGAATACCCCGTCGACGGCAAAAGTGCATGCATACAGTTTTGAGAGAGAGAAATTAAAGCCGTTCGCCAGAGTCCACTTCCGTACACAATTGAGGGCGGTTTGTAGTTGCCGCTCAATATATCTCATGTTTGACGACTGACATGAGATGTGAAAGTCGTCGACATACAGCCCATTCGCAACAGTGAGAGGGAGTTGTTCAGTGATGGCATTTATCTTTATACTGAAGAGTGTAACACTCAATACACAGCCTTGAGGGACTCCAAGTTCCTGTACAAAAGAACGGGAAAGTGTCGAACCCACACGAACTTGGAATCTCCTGTCCATTAAAATTTTTTAATAAACATGGGTAGATGGCCACGTAACCCATATGTATGGAGGTCTCGCAAAACGCCATACCTCCATGTTGTGTCGTAAGCCTTCTCTATGTCAAAGAATATTGATACAAGATGTTGGCGGTTGAGAAAGGCTTCTCTGATAGATGTTTCAAGACGAATTAGGTGGTCTGTGGTGGAGTGCTGTCGACGGAACCTACACTGGGTGGGCGAGAGGAGGTTGTTTGATTCAAGGAACCAAACAAGACGAGCATTAACCATCCTTTCTAATGTCTTACAGAGACAGCTTGTCAAAGCAATTGGACGGTAGTTTGAAGGAATCTTGGGATCTTTCCCTGGCTTAGAGAAGGGTAAAATAATAGCCTGGCGCCAGGCATCAGGAAAAACATTCTCCTGCCAGATCCGGTTGAAAACAATCAGAAGGACATCAAGAGAAGCAGGAGATAGATGGTGCAGCATGTCATAATGAATATCATCAGGTCCAACAGACGTACTGGCAGACCGATGAAGGGCCATTTTTAGTTCCACCAGGGTAAAGGGACAATTATAGTCAAAGAAACAGTCAGTTCGAAAGGAAAGAGGTGATCGCTCTGCCCGAGTCTTGATGGCCAGGAAGGTGGAGGAACAAGTAGAAGTGCTAGATACCCGGCAAAAGCTTTCACCTAGAGTGTTAGCGATGTTCCGAACATCAGTCACCTCCTGACCATCAAAGAGTAAGATCGAGAGGGGGATAGAATTGTAGTGTCCATTAACCTTTCGAATCCTGTCCCATATGATCTTGGAACTGGTGGTAGAAGATATACTGGTTGTGAACTTAATCCAAGATTCTTTCTGGCTGTGACGTCTTACCCACCTAGCATGTGCACGGGCCCGTTGGAAAGCAATCCGGTTTGAAAGTGTGGGATATCTACGAAAAGTATCCCAGGCCCGCTTTTGAGCCTTCCGTGCTAAGTGGCAAGCAGGATTTCACCACGGACGAGGATATCGTGGAAAACGTGTCGAGGTTTTAGGAATACACTGAGCAGCTGCATGTGTAACACAGTCAGTTACCGCTGCTACACAGTCGTCTATTGATGGCTGATTTACGATGGCAGGATCAAGTTCTGCGAGAGCAGTGAAAGTGGACCAGTCTGCCTGATCCAGCTTCCACCGGGGCACGCGGGTAGGGTGGCATCGACCACGGCCAGTCTCTCTCAAAAGGATCGGAAAATGATCACTGCCTAGTGGATTACTGTCAACCCTCCATGAAAAATGTGAGAATAATGAAGGGGAGCAAACTGAGAGATCAATAGCGGTAAAGGACTGACTAGGTGCATGAAAGTAAGTGGAAGAACCAGTATTGAAAAGAGAAAGATTGTGATCAGAGAGCATCCGCTCTACAGATCGGCCCCTCCCATCAATAATAGCACTTCCCCAGAGGGGATGATGTGCATTAAAATCCCCTAGAATTAGAAATGGAAATGGCAATTGTTCAATGAGAGCATCAAGATCTGATTGATCATATGTCTTTCCAGGGAATAGGTACAGAGAACAAACAGTGATGGTATGACCCAAGGAAACACGGATGGCTACAGCTTCCAAGGGTGTGTTGAGTGACAAAGACAGGGTGGGCACGTGTTGATCAACCAACAGTGCCACCCCCTCCATGTACTCGACCATCACACAACCTGTCATCTCTGTACAGAGAAAACTGCCGAATGGAGACAGTATCAGCAGTTTTGAGAAATGTTTCTTGTAAAGAAAGACAAACAGGATGGTAGGAAGCAATCAGCGTTTTGATATCATCCAGATTAGAACGTAAACCTCGACAGTTCCATTGTATCAAGGTGGCCATTTTTAAGAACGGGTAGGTGAAGTGGCTGGAGAATCCTTCGGTTTACGACCACGTCTTTTTTCTTTACTGTCTTTAGTCGGAGGAGGTCTATCAACCTCCATGGATCCTGCTCTGTGTCGGGTGGGCAGGTTTTTGTTATTGGAAGGGGAATCCAGTGACTGAGGACATGAACGAATAATTGTTTTGTCTCTTGTGGTGGGAGAAAAGATGTACCAGAAGAAATGCCTGTATTTGAAACTGAAGGACGTGGATCTTGAGGTTTGTTGGAAGGTATGGGAGGAACAGAGATGGGTGTGGAAGTCGATTCATCAACCTTTTTAACCACGGAGGTCAAAAGGCTTTTCATTTGTTTTGAAAACGATTCTCTTGGAGGCACAGAGAGATCTGTCTGCACTCCCACTGTAGTTGTGGAATGAAGTGCAGCAGCATATGTCCGAGATGGAGTTGTGGACAGCAATTTCCGAGCCTCAGGATAACTAATGTTATGTGTCGTTTTCAAACGCTGCACCTCTTTTTCCTCCAACCATTTTGGGCAAGAATGAAAGTAAGAGGGGTGAGAACCATTACAGTTTACGCAATGTGGGTTCATGTCACAGTCATAGGCATCGTGGTCCTTGCCTCCACAACAAGCACATGTCAGGGAACAACGACAGGATGTCTTTGAGTGGCCGAATCTCTGACATTGGAAACATCGAAGAGGGTTTGGTATGTATGGCCTAACCCTGCAAATGAGATAACCTGCCTTGATGGTGGCAGGTGCACGTGGTGAAGTAAATGTTAAAACGAGGGTATTTGTTGGCAGTGTAATTCCATCTTTGCGAGTGGAGATGCGCCTCACTGCAGAAACTCCTTGAGTGGAGAGACCAGCGAGAATCTCTGACTCGGGAACGTTCTTCAAATCCCTTTCAACAATAACTCCTCGTGAAGAATTCAAGGTAGCATGGGGTGTAACCTCAATAGGTATATCCCCAATTGCCTTTGAATTCAAGAGGAGTTCACTGTGTTGGGATGTGGATGTTTCAACTAATATGTCACCAGATCGAAGTTTCTTTACTGATTTTGGAGAACCAGCAAGTCCCTCTAGTCCCTTTTAAATAAAAAAAGGGGACATTTGCCTTAAAGGTTTTTTCTGAAAGAGAATGTAATATAAGAAAATGAGGTACGTGTGTTACTGATGTTGAAGATTGCTGTTCTGAGTATTCAAGACGTGGTCGCTTACCCATTGACTTTTTTTTTACAATTTTATTTAAATTTTTAGAGGATCCATAGGAAAAAGAAAAAATTTCGGTACCCACTGACCCCACCCACCATGGAGCCCTACAAGGGGACGCACTACAAAGTCACGCAAGGACAATGCAGCAACGCCAGGGTTTCGTGAACACTATAACCAAACACCAGCATCAGGCACAATGTCCACAACACTCGTTGAGAACTTCCAACACTGGTACTTGGTTGACTCTAGCCCAAGTGGACCAGCCGATTGACCCAAGGGGGGCCACCCAAAGGCCGCCCGTCTACAGGAATTCGAGGCCAAAGTGGTGTGTTAGGGTTGGACCCCTCAACCACCAGGATCCTCTCCTCCCCTTCACGGGTCGCCACGCACGGCAAACACGTGGGTGGATGTTTAGATCCCAGAGAAGGTAACCAGATAGAACAGAACCTTCCCTGGGAGGTCCCCTCACCACGTACAGGAATCCACACCGAGGGGGTTATGAAACCTGTCCTTAAAATGTCTAAAATAATTTCTTAATATACGGTTTTAGCGAATCGCTGCGGGTTTACGAATATAACTATATTTATGGCGCGATGTCAGAAGCCAACAGAATAGTCATAAATGTAGACAGCCCCAGAATATTTTAGTGTACGACGTTTGTTGTTTTTCCCTTCAGTATACCTGAATAGTATATTGCAAACAACTCAACGTCGTAAACATCCGAGTTATCTAAAATATTTAATTTAGTGTGTGTTCGAGTCGTTGTTTATATTTCAGATACAAGGGTATTGGGATGATCAAATTTTTGTTTCACCAACGGTCAGGATCAAGCCTGAAATCTCTCAAACGCTTAACGTGCGCTCTACTGACTGAAGCAAAGAATTAACCGGCTACAAGTCGTTAAGTAACTTAACTCAGAACGCACTTCATGTATCCACAGGCTCTTTTCAGCGTTGAGCACTTGTTTGTTAGTAGCACTTTCCAAGAAAGGACCTTAAAACACATCTCTCTCATTTCATCTAGAAAGTTACACATTCAAGACGTAGTCATGATTGTGTGGACTCTACAAACTGTTGTTTGAGCTCAATACTCAAAGGGCATACGCAAAATACAATATATAATACAGTATATAATCGGTTGACCATTTTTCATCATTGCTTGCAAGAGTGTGATATTATTATCCCCAAGTGGCATAGCGGTATGTCTTCGGACTCACACCGCTAGAAACCGGGTTTCGATACCTCTGATGGGCACAGCACAAATAGCCCATAATGAAGCTTTGTGCTTAATTCGAAACAAACAAATTAATATTACATCAGACGAGTTCGACGTTTTGGGAAGTGGCGGCAAACGTACAGATGCTTAGCTCTAATGAGAACTCGTGAACATATATGTTGCGTCCCGAGTTAAATGTAAACCGATCGGTGTCATCTTTGATTCTGAAACTCGAATCATTACAGCATCACTCTTCTGATACCTGTAGTGTTGATAATTCTATGTCAGGTTTAAACCTTGTTTCGATGTTCAAAGTAAAGTAATTAATTTGTATATACTTAAAAAAAATTGAACAACCAAAAAGATATTCTGGATTTATATGCTTTACGTTGAAACATGATGAATGAATAAGATGTTTTGGACAATTCTTATGGGGCACTTATACTCCGGCCCGGCATGGCCAGGTGGATAAGGCACTCGACTCGTAAACCAAGGGTTGCGGGTTCGAATCCTCGTCACACTAAACATGCTCGCCCTTTCATCCCACTATTCGTTGGTAAAAGAGTAGTCCAAGAATTGGCGTTGGGTGGATGACTAGCTGCCTTCCCTTTAGTCTTACACTACTAAATTAGGGATGGTTATCGCAGATAGCCCTCATATAGCTTCAAAACAAACCAAACTACTTATCCTCCCAATTTTTTTTATGGGTATAATACAAAATTTTGATAGAAAACCTTCATTCATATCCTAGCTACATAAGTTACCCCAAACATTTTTCTAAAAGACGGAATAAAACTTTTGATAGAAAAGTCTCATGCATACATATCCCAGCTACAGAACTTGTCCCCAACATTTTTTTAAATGACAGAATAAAACATTTTGATAGAAAATCCTCATCTATATCCTAGCAATAGAAGTTGTCCCCAACATTTTTTAAAGGATAGAATAAAAATGTTGATAGAAATTTCTCATACATATCCTAGCTATAGAAGTTGTCCCCAACATTTTTTGAAGGACAGAATAAAAGTTTTGATAGAAATTTCTCATACATATCCTAGCTACAGAAGCTGTCCCCAACATTTTCTTAAAGGACAGAATAAAACATTTTGATATAAAATCCTCATCCATATCCTAGCTATAGAAGTTGTCCCCAACATTTTTTAAAGAACAGAATAAAAATTTTGATAGAAAATCCTCATTCATGTCCTAGTTATAGAAGTTGTACCTATTTTTTGAAACCAAACTGTAATTTATACTTAAAGATTCAATTTTTACGTGCAAGATAGTTTATCATAACGATGTCTAGTTAAAGTCCACGTATGGTATGGAACATGATATTTTATATGATATCTAAATTAAGTTTAAGGACAAAAATGCAGATAAATACGATGCTCGTAAAGTATCGTAAGATTTGATTGGCTAATGTAACTAGACTTTAGTCTTTCATTGAATTTTGCTACGCCTACTTTTGATGCCTAAGAGTAGAAAAACCATTCAAAGTCAGTCGCATACTGATATCTTCATGTGGATTTTTTTTCATATCCAACTCTTCAGGACGAGAGCAAACTTTTAAGTAATACCAAGTAAAAATAATTAATAAATTTGGGAAGTCTCACTTACTTAGTAACACTAGTTTAGACAAGAAAAGCTTTAGTTTAAGGAAAACTTAAAATTCGTGAAACTTAACCGTTCTGCTAAAGACTCAGTTCGTTAAAAGAAAACATACTTAACCTGTCAAATTAAAAACTCGCTAAGTAATCTAAACGTAGTAAAATAAAACGTTATAAAAATGCATGTTAAAACCGTTAGGTGACGCCTTTGAGAAAATTTGAATTATTCCCAGAAACGATAATCATTGACCTAATTTATATTCACTAGATTGAAGATATAAAATTAAGTGATGTTTACATCGGATGTTCTTTTATCTTATCATATCTCAGTCAGGCTTAACAAATGTGCTATCGTATACAAAATGGTTTGCCATTATAACGCTTGAATAGTTGAGACAAACTATCGAGCAATGCCATTGTAATATCTAAGTCAAGTTTTAAGCTTTGGCTATGTTGTAGAAAATGATGTGGCTTAATTATACCTCGGTGAATATTGCATTTATGGTAAGGTTATCTAAGCTATCAATCTGATACTATTCCTAACTCTGAAGTTTCTGGTGGGTCATCGGTAAGCTTAGGGACTAACAATCCTAAGACCCGTGGTTCGATCCTTTATCGTAGACGGGATGCAAAATATATTATTGTGTAGCATTGGTATTCAGTCAACATCACCATACCACACATAATCCACTGACTGTCACCTTTGTAACACAATCGAAGCTCCAACTACAAAGGATATTTAAGTCCGAAATTTAGAGATCCATCTCTTCTACACGATCAACTTGGTTGAGATACGATATACAAGTTGACTTGTTTTATATTTAAATTATGTTCACTGGTTGAATCGTGATACGACGAATAATATGGTTTTGATTAATAAAATCAGATTGGTCATATAGTTAAGATATTTAAGATAATCTCACGTCTAGTGTGAAAGAACAAAACTTTGTTAAGACGAAAATTTCTACTCTGCTTTCTCGCACGTTTTTGTGTCAAAAGTCAAAGGATGAAACATGGTCACTGTCATCTTCAAAGCAAGAGGAAAACTTGATATCTAGATAATTAGTAACGTTAACCATTCTCGTAAAGTAACGTAAACAAACGGAGTAAAGGGTCACTGGTATTTCTAGTATGTTTATTTTGGTTGAATTTTCGCGCAAAACTACACGAAGGATATTTGAGATAGCCGTCCCTAATTTAGCAGTATAAGACTAGAGGGACGACAGCTAGTCATCACCACCCACCGCCAACTCTTGGGCTACTCTTTTACCAACGAATAGTGGGATTGACCGAAACATTATAAACCTCCCACGGCTGAAAGGGCGAGCATGTTTAGTACGACGGGGATTCAAACCTGAGACCTTCAGATTACGAGTTGAGTGCCTTAACCACGTGGCGATGCGAGACCTTGCGAGAACTAGATCCGTCTGCGCAACCTTGAACTATAGAGTAGTATCTCGTGTGGCCTGATGGTTAGGACATTCCACTCGCAGGCCATAGAAAACGGGATCAAAACATGTCACTGAACACGCTTGTCCCTTCAGTCATGGTAACGTTATTGTATGGCGGTCAATTCCACTATTCGTTGTTAGAGAGTAGTCCTGGAGTTGGCGTTGGGTGGTGCTCATTAATTGCCTTCTCTCTAGTCTATGACTTCTGAATTAGTGAAGACCATCGTACGTAGTTCTCGAGTAGCTTTGCATGAAATTCAACAAAGAAACTGTGTTACCTACTTTATTGGAAATTAATAAATTTTGTTTAAGAAACAGCATCGTCTATTGTTAAAGTAAGGTACCGTTTAAAGTGTTAAACTGTTATTTAGAAACAACACGTGTTCTTTATATGTTAAGATTGTTGATGGATCATTTAATAAATTGTGCCATTCATTGTTAAATTAAGACATTGTTCAAAATGGTTGAAGGGACGAAACTGTATGTTGTTAAAAATTCGACATGAGTAATGTTAAAAAGACTGGTATGCATATTGTTAAACTATGGTGTTGTTCATGAGATGGGTTGCACAGTTAAATGAAAAGACAACTATGAATTTTAGCGCATTTTAATCTGGTATTTATTACATGTTTTCATATTTTTTTGAAAGTTCTGGTGGTCTTACGGCATACTACAAGTATGATTTCTTAGAAGTAGCCATCATTTGGGACCTTCCGACACTGAACCTGGAGTTATGACGATGTTTCTGGAATTCCAGACATTTCTTCTCAGAATACTTGACAGAGTCCCTGGTGGCAACCGGACGAGTCAGCCATGATTAATAAATCTTCAACTTGAAAGGAAGTGAAATCTATTTTTTTCTGATTTATAATGTAGTGTTTTTTCAAGAAAATATGTAAGAAAAGTTAACAAATGGAAAATTAAATAATATGAAAAGCTGTTTAACTCTTTGCACTGTGCTTTTTAATCTATTGTTTATTTATTCGTCCGTTATCCAAAGATTCGCCTAACTTTCTCTATTTTATATTTTGTAGCTAATCAGCAGAATTTAAATATGTTTTTAATGTGCAATATTTTTGGAACAGCCAACTTTAGCTACTTGTTAAATATAGACACTAATAGAACGGGTAATGTAACAATATTCACGTAAATGGAACAATACAGCCAACTAACAGAAATGACGTGAAACTATGAAAATACCTAAAAATTTCATACAAGTTTATTATAGTGAAATAACCAAACGGGTACTGATTTCAAGTATTTTAGCGTTGTTGTATAAACGGTATTAAAGACGATTTTTGTAAACAGATACGCAGCCGTTAAGATTAATATAAAAGTTAACCAAATACCTAATTCTTACAGATCGTATATTTATGTGTGTGTGAATGCGTCACGTACAGAAGTTCCCGGCCTAGCCAGGTGGTTAAGGCACTCGACTAATACCTTGAGGGTCGCGGGTTTGAATCCCCGTCACTCCTGAACATGCTTGCCCTTTCAGCAGTAGAGGCATTATAATGTGTACAGTCAATACCACTATTCGTTGGTAAAAGAGCAGTCCAAGAGTTGGCGGTGGATGGTGATGACTAGCTTACACTGTGGTCTTACACTGCTAAATTATGGATGTCTAGTGCAAATAGCCCTCGTGTAGCTTTGTGCGAAATTCAAAAATAAACGTACAGAAGTTTCCTAGAAATCACGGTTTTTGGATAGAAATATTCAGTGTATGAAATTAACTTCTCCTACAAAGAATAAGCCTAAGTCTAATTTCAAAATATTTTCGAATGCAAACACAAACATATATTTAGCAAGTTCGATTTACGTACGTAATTTCGACTGCTGCAACGACAAACATGGCCGAAGCAAAAATCCTTCATTTTTCTGACTTTCAAAATGTAAAAATCAAGCAAAGCAACAAACTTTCCATCTCGTTCTTTAAAACTAATTTCATTCTTTACTAAGAGGATTTCCGACTTCACTGCTAAAGAAGCTTTTGGAATCGAGAGAGCCGATTACTCTAACTGATTTACATATGTGAGGTTGTGACATTTAAACTTCAAGGTTCTCGCTGTGTTTAAATATGATTTTCTTAACCTTCGTGCACTTAACAAAGATGGTTCACAGAAAGCACCATTATCGGTTTGTCTACTGAACAAGGTATAAAGCATTAATTTAAACTGGAAAGAAAACCTTTTATTTTCTTTCCTTGGGTAGAGGAGGTGGGCGCGAAACTATTCTTTTTTATTCTCGTTTATTAATGTAAATCCCAATGATTAGAGAAGAGAATTCGAAATCGTGAGACTGCTGTTCACAGAAGAACATTTTGTTTATTGGCTAGAAACTGTTACGTAATAAAGTACTTGATATCGATTGTTTGCAATAATAATATATTAATGAGATACAGGCAATAGAATGAATAGTTGAAAAACACAGGTTTGAGTAAACACGGATATAACCCCTTTAATACTTATGTTTTAATTATCTCGGTGGACTGGAGTTCAGACTATTTGTTTGATGTTTGTTTTGAATTTCGCGCAAAGCTATATGAGGGCTATCTGCGCTAACCATCCCTAATTTAGCAATGTAAGACGAGAGGGAAGGCAGTCAGTCATCACCACCCAACGCCAACTCTTGGACTATTCTTTTACCAACGAATAGTTGAATTAACCGTCACCTTATAACGCCCCCACTGCTGAAAGGGCGAGCATGTTTGATGCAGCGGGGATTCGAACCCGCGACCCTACGATTACGAGTCGAACGCCTTAACCCACCTGGCCATGCCGGGCTACCTGGAGTTCTGATTCTGATATTACCGCTCGTCAAAAACATTATATCTGTATATGTATCCACATATAAATGATATTTTAAAATAATATATTTTATATCTGCATAAAAAAAAGTCTGTCTGCTCTTTCATATAGATGTAGAAATGCTCTTCAGGTTTCAGTTTCCTTTTTACTAATAATGCAAGACAACATTTTCTATTTTTTACATCATTAGAAACTGTTTTACCAACATTTCTCTTTATCTGTGTAAATGTTTATTAAACATTGTTTGTAAATTTGTAGACTCACACTTATTAAAAATTAATATTTTTGTCATACTCTTATGTTTTATATCTATGTGAAAAAATAGAATTTTTACCTCCTTAAGTTAACTTATAATTTGTGTGATGGTAATATTTCTGTTTGTTTGTTTTTTGATAGAAATATTTGTCAATTTCCTTAATTTTTTTAAATCATCTTTCCTTTCTCACAAAAAAAATGTTTGTGTAGTTCTTACGTTCTCCACATCCGTGAAAAATGTTTAATTTTCTATTCCTTTCATTCTATATTAAACGTTGTTTTTAAAAAAATTTCGTTTCTTAATAGCTATTCAGAATGTTTGTTAAACTCTTGTTTCACTACATTTACACTGAAATGTCCGACAGGAGCGCTGTTTCGTTCTCATATAAATGTATTTCCAAAATCTATGAGATCTTGAAAATTTGGACAGAATCAATTATTTTAGGACACTTTCTTTCTTAATGCTTCAAGGAATTCAAAGATCTGAGTATAAATGAAATCTTTCTTTCCTTATGTGTATGTCTCTCATCGATCCAATACTTGTGTCTTACTAGTCAAGAGGCCTTATAAAGCGCACTAGGGGGCAGCACTATCTATCGCAAAATATGTTAAAATGTGTAAATAAGCATAGTAAAAGGCTATCAGGATTTTTCTTCTTGGATATCCAGGAATAGAAAGCAATTATACAAAACAGGGGCACTGTGGTTAAATAACAAACACCTCGAAATATCGAAGACTACAAATTTCAAAATCAATCAAAACGTGTTTATTATGTCAGGTCAACGTCGTTAGAAAAAAAATTACCCTCGTCACTCATCATTGCTAAATAGATACTAACATCATCTTGTTCGAGAGTATCCATGAGAATAAGAGTTAGGGCAAGCGACTAAGTTATTTTCGTCTCTGCAGTTAAACCACTAGAAATATGTTATTGTCTATTTACCAAGCTTTACGTTTCCCGCCATTAAATACGCCGTATAATTTTACATAACATTCAAGCGGTGATTAATCAGTGTCTAGAATTAGTTACAAAAATAAAAATTGCAATTCATTTTCTACAAATAAAAACCGAAACCTTTCTAGCTTACACCGTAACTTTCCGATGAGTTTGTTTTGTTTTTGAATTTCGCACAAAGCTACTCGAGGGCTATCTGTGCTAGCCGTCCCTAATTTAGCAGTGTAAAACTAGAGGGAAGGGGCAGTTAGTCATCACCACCCACCGCCAACTCTTGGGCTACTCTTTTACCAATGAATAGTGGGATTGACCGTAACATTATAACGCCCCCACGGCTGAAAGGGCGAGCATGTTTGGCGCGACGGGGATGCGAACCCGCGACCCTTATTTACGATTCGCACGCCTTAATACTATTGCCCATTACCGATGAGAAGCTATTAAACAGACTTCAGATAAGCTTAAAAAATACATAGATAGCATATGAGAAATACGGAGTATACGATAAATGAAGAGTGACACACATAAACTATTACAAAGGATGTTGATTAAAGTGTAAAGAACATACACACATTGTGCTTTGTCTGCTTGTTTGAAATTCGTTTTCATTTAATATAACCAAAGTTTTATTTTATTCGATAGGTTAGTATACTAGTTTATGAGTGTAAGCAACCACCGTGACTCACTAATCAGTATGTATTTGTGTGACTGTGTCGGTGACTTTCACTCTCTGCCTAATCGCCTTGTGTTATTAGTCTGATTATTTACAGGTCTCTGTCTAACTAGACTCTACCTACTGTCTTACGCTCTACCTTAGTAATATGACCAAAGTATATGTTTTACTGAACATGAAAACTTTATTACTTCTTTCTTTGGCCCGGTATGACCAGATGGGTTAAGGCGTTCGACTCGTAATCTGAGGGTCACGGGTTCTAATTCCTCATCGTACCAAACGTGCTCGCCCTTTCAACCGCGGGCGCATTATTATCTGATGATCAATCCCACTATTCGTTGGTAAAAGAGTCGCCCAAGAGTTGGCGGTGGGTGGTGATGACTAGTGCTAGCTATATTTTCTCTATTATTATGCTGTTAAATTAGGGACGACTAGCGTAGATAGCTCTAGTGTAGCTTTGTGCAAAATTAAAAACAAATGAACAATAGTACACTTTTTGGGTAACTTACTCCCAGGTTCTGTCTCACCAGGATATAGTTAGTGTATTTGTTTGAGTAAATGACCCATTCTCTGTCTCAAAAACCTGGTCAATATACGTTTCAGTGAATATCCAAACTTCATATAATTAGAAGTCTTTGTATTTATCACGTTTAAGTTTCATCTTGCAGATTGCAGAGTAACAAAAAACAGTTAACCAATTAGGTAAGAAGCGAAGATTATTTATGAGTAGCGCAAAATTTAAAACCTAGCAAATAGTACTTCTAAATATATCTGAAATATTGCAGTGTTACAGAAAAGTGTTCGAAATAATACCTTAGAGACAAATATGTGAATGTACAATAGAGTGTTAATTGGAGGCCTTATGAAAATACATGCTGTATGATTCAATGTAAAATAACTTTGTGTATGAAATTTTAACAACAATCTTATTTGAATGTTCTAGTGTATTTATATCTTGTTCTGCAACCTTTCCGTTAAAAAAACAAGAGAGCAATCAACATTTTAGCAACGCATGTATGAAGATTACGCAACCGTTCTGTTAACCCAGAATAAAATAACAACTAACATTTTAAAACACTACATTTCAAGATTCTAAAACCGTTCTATTAAGAGAGAAAGAAGAGAATAATCTCTTAAACGTCCATTAGTACCGAAGAGAATAAGTGATATTTTACTACTTTCGAAGATCTTACAAGCATTTTGTTAAATCTGAAGAGAATTAACCTTTCAGCATCCTACATTTAAAGATTCTACATATTAAGAAACCGTTAGTATAGAAAAAGAGAATGAATGACATTTTAACAACATGCATTCGACGATTTTACAACTGTTCTCTTAAAAGTGGCAAAGAAAGTTCACTTCTCTCATACAAATGTCCAACTGTTACACTTCTATCATAAAAATGTCCTACTGTTACACTTCTATCATACAACTGTCCTACTGTTACACTTCTATCATACAAATCTCCTACTGTTACACTTCTCTCATATAAATCTCCTACTGTTACACTTCTATCATACAAATGTCCCACTGTTACACTTCTCTCATACAAATGTCCTACTGTTACACTTCTATCATACAAATGTCCTATTGTTACACTTCTATCATACAAATGTCCTACTGTTACACTTCTATCATACTGTTACACTTCTATCATACAAAACTGTACACTTCTATCATACTGTCCTACTGCTACACTTCTATCATACAAATGTCCTACTGTTACACTTCTATCATACAAATGTCCTACTGTTACACTTCTATCATACAAATGTCCTACTGTTACACTTCTATCATATAAATGTCCTACTGTTACACTTCTATCATACAAATGTCCTAACTTCTATCATACAAATGTCCTACTGTTACACTTGTTCATACAAATGTCCTACTGCTACACTTCTATCATACAAATGTCCTACTGTTACACTTCTATCATACAAATGTCCTACTGTTACACTTCTATCATACAAATGTCCTACTGTTACACTTCTATCATATAAATGTCCTACTGCTACACTTCTATCATACAAATCTCCTACTGTTACACTTCTATCATTTAAATGTCCTACTGTTACACTTCTATCATATAAATGTCCTACTGCTACACTTCTATCATACAAATCTCCTACTGTTACACTTTTATCATTTAAATGTCCTACTGTTATATTTTTTCTCACAGACAGTGAAACACATATTTCTGTGTTACAAATCATAAACAACTTTCAAAGTTTGTAAGTGAAGTCCCCAGTGGCACAAATCTGTGTTTCAATACTCCTGATAAACGTAGCTCAGGTGACCCATTGTGTAGTTTTGTGGATAACAACAAACAACAACTGTGGATAAAACTATTCTGATTAGAAAGTTTACTTTTTGTTAGATCCAGATATTTTCTGTGTTCTATTATAATCTCCTACATTCTCTACCTGAAAATTAACTCCATTACAACAAAGTACAATTCTTCTTTTTTATTCTGTTTTAAAAAAACGGTATGAATAAAACAATTCATCTTTTTTATTCTGTTTAAAAAACGGTATGAATAAAACAATTCCTCTTTTTTATTCTGTTTAAAAAACGGTATGAATAAAACAATTCCTCTTTTTATTCTGTTTAAAAAACGGTATGAATAAAACAATTCCTCTTTTTATTCTGTTTAAAACGGTATGAATAAAACAATTCCTCTTTTTATTCTGTTTAAAAACGGTATGAATAAAACAATTCCTCTTTTTATTCTGTTTAAAACGGTATGAATAAAACAATTCCTCTTTTTATTCTGTTTAAAAAACGGTATGAATAAAACAATTCCTCTTTTTTATTCTGTTTAAAAAACGGTATGAATAAAACAATTCCTCTTTTTTATTCTGTTTAAAAAACGGTATGAATAAAACAATTCCTCTTTTTTATTCTGTTTAAAAACGGTATGAATAAAACAATTCCTCTTTTTATTCTGTTTAAAAAACGGTATGAATAAAACAATTCCTCTTTTTTATTCTGTTTAAAAAACGGTATGAATAAAACAATTCCTCTTTTTTATTCTGTTTAGAAACGGTATGAATAAAACAATTCCTCTTTTTTATTCTGTTTAAAAACGGTATGAATAAAACAATTCCTCTTTTTTATTCTGTTTAAAAACGGTATGAATAAAACAATTCCTCTTTTTTTATTCTGTTTAAAAAACGGTATGAATAAAAAAATTCCTCTTTTTTATTCTGTTTAAAAAACGATATGAATAAAACAATTCCTCTTTTTTATTCTGTTTAAAAAACGGTTTGAATAAAGAAAGAAAAGAGTCAAATTTTAAGACGCTTTTATGTAAGCAAATCCAACTATATTATTTTATAAGTATCTCTTCTTACTTTTAAGAAATGCCTGCTTTAAATATAATAGTCCTTTATTAGTACAGACATGTATATACTCTACAATCAAAATCTCGTGCATCTCTCGAGATATTAACTTTTCTTTGAGTAGAAACGACAGTATGTTATATGTACTTTCAGCAGGGTGTAGAATACGTTATTAATTCATGATGTCTCCGAACTAGAGAGGGAAACTAACAAGTTTCTGGATAAACCACTGATAACTACAGGCAACAACACGGCTTGGAAAGTGAAACATCAGCTAAAGTTGCGGCCTACATATTCTAGTGACAGGAACTAGTACTTTGTTTTTATCAAGGTCTTTAGGAAGTCTTTTCTGCCGGAAACTTTAATGAATTATTTACAATGACGTAAACATCTTATGCCGCGTAAATGGAATCAATCTCAGCTTTTTTTTTTAGGAGTGTTATTCGAACACAGTGATTATTTCTTTATTACTTCATATTACAGGGCAAGTAGGCAAACATATAAACTGGCAGCTTTCACTGAGACAGCTAATTCCTGTTCCCTGAATCATAATCACTGCCACATTTTTTTCCCATTAAGAATTCATTGATTTTTACAAGAGGTCTTTCTTTCGTTTACTTCTTCCAACTGCACTCCTTAAGTTGTCCAAAAATTTCCGAGTAAGGTGGAATTCCCACTTGTATAGCTTGCCACCAGGTGGTTGAATTAGTACGCACATAGAAGAGCGGGTCACGAGCACTGCACGCTGTCTGCTGCGTCATCAATACACCAGGATGTGGTACTGGCTGGTATTATATGTGTGGGTGAAAGTGGGATGAACTTATTAAGTTTCCGCTAGCATTGCCGAAGGCTTCGAATCTGCAGCATGCGTTCTTTTGAAGAAGAGAAAAAATCGAATTAGCCCTAATCAAAAGAATAAGAAGGCATCTGCAGTCAGTGGTCATAAAAAGGGGAAGGGAGTGCATAGAGAGACCATTTTCCAAACACCACCTCATCATTCACTGTGATCTAAATCTCATAATTTTCAAGTAGACGCAGGCGCAATAGTTGCACTCGGCAGTACCTCATAGTAGAAGCGGGAAGTGGTATGGCTCATTGAGAAACGGTCTGTCTCGGCCGTAGCGTGCACAGAACAAAAGCTTTCCAACAGACGGTGCTTTGCTACCAGACCCGATGGGTACAGCACCACTGTGGGTAGTTCTGCCGCAACTCCTGATGATACTGTCACAGACTCCAGTCTTAGACGGTCAGGGTTCCTCTGACCTTCGCCGCACTCAAAACGACCTGTCCCCACAAGTCAGGCAGCAACATCCCGAGCGTAATAAACCGTTATTATTTCTCAGACCATGGCAACCTAAAGACATCCTCGACCAGTGGCCTTTGTCAGCTGTCGGCCACAGACAACAGAGAACGTTAAAGTATGGAATGTTTGTCCGACAGCGCCGGGGATCCCATCAATACGACGTACCCCAGATTGGTAAGTTCTTATAGCCTGACAGGTTTTTTTTTATAGTTACACTGAAACCATTACTTCCCAGAATAATCGAGAGGAGAGTTGATTGTATATTTGTAATGTTCAGTCAGATTACTGACCTTTGTTGGTTCATAAATTCCCCTGTAAAACTGTTGTTTCCTTTCGACTGAAAAACTATGCAAAGCAACTAGTGAGGGTGTTTGAGTTAAAATGCAGTTTGTATATTATAGTTACGGAAATATCTCGTAAACATTTCATCTCACGTGTTAATACAAACAAAAGCTTAGTGCATAAATTGAAATATAGCCTAACAACTGAGATACTTGTGGTAAAGGGATGAGTAATTTTATTTTTAATTAATCTTGTTTGTAGACACAAACCTCAGAGTTTTCTCTGCGTTTTATTATAGCTGGTGAGCAATCTTCACAAATTAATTTTGAAGTTATCACTTAGATATTTTTCTCCTACGTTTCATTCAAATTATAAACCTGAAGGTGGTATAGCGTATCATCTGCATTCGCTCCTGTCTATTGCTCCTGGAAGCACTTTAACAATGTGGACACTTTACTGGATATATTAACCGGCTTTGCATACCTCCCTTTGCTCCTAAATTCTCACAAAGACTCCTTTTTCATCACTGATACACAAATTTAGTGATAAGTAAAGATTCCGGAAACAAAATATGTTATCCTCCAGTGGCACAGCGGTATGTCAGCAGACTTATAACACTAGAAACCGAATTTCGATACTCGAGAAAGTGGAATATATTGTACAGCTCTGTGCTAAACTACAAACAAAAACAAATGTAACACAGATCAAATTCCATAGTAAATAAACCTCCCACAAATCAAAACCTCTATTGAATTTGATTTCTGATATTTGTCACACACATAATGTCTCCCGCTGGTATAGCGGTAAGTTTACGGATTTACAGCCTTAAAATAAGGAGTTCGATTCCCTTCGGTGGACTCAACAGATATCGCAATGTGGCTTTGCTATAAGAAAACTTATACACACAAAGAAAGTTGTAATATTATTATTTTTCAATCATCTTAGACTAGAAACGGTTTTATAAGCACTACGGTAGTCTGATGGGTAATTTTGTGATAACACGTTAGCATGGGAATATAATTTCGCTTGAAATTCTGGAGAAACGCACTAATCAAATAATCATGAGATGCTACCGAATTAGTTACGTATATCTTACATATAGCAGAAATAAGAGTTATTAAAATATGAAAGTAACTCACAACAGTTAATATTGTTCTTATTGTTATCATCAAACAACGCCTTCACTTTACAAATAATTAATGACTATAACTGCAGGTAATTCTGAAATAAAACAAAAATGATTGAGCATTGTGTATAAATAACGTTACACGTCTCTGTTCCAACGCTGTTCCACTGTTTGTTCCTGAACCTATTATGTCTATCTGTTTTAGCTTTCTGTGGTTATGTTTAACTTTTTTAGTTTCCTTTTATTATATTTATCTTTTCTGGCTCAGATTGGTTATGTTTATCTTTTTTTTTTTTAGTTTCCTTTGGCTATATTTATCTTTTTTTTAGTTTCCTTTGCCTATATTTATCTTTTTTTTTTTAGTTTCCTTTGGCAATATTTATCTTTGTTAGTTTCTTTGGTGATGTTTATTTTTCTTAGTTTCTTTGGTTATATTTATTTTTCTAGCTTCCTTTAACTATGTCTGTTTTAGCTTCCTATGGTTATGCTTATCTTTTTTATCTTCCTTTGGTTACGTTTATCTGTTTTAGCTTCCTTTGGTTATGTTTATCTTCTTAGTCTCTTTGGTTATATTTATCTTTTTTTAGATCCGTTTGGTTATACTTATCTTTTTTAGGTACCTGTGGTTATGTTTATCTGTTTCAGCTTCCTTTGGTTGTGTATATTTTTAAACTCCCTGTAGTTATATTTATAATTTTAACGTCTTTTGGCTACGTTTTTTTTATCTTTCTGTGGCTGTGTTTATCTTTTTTAGCTTCATTTAATTATGCTTATATTTTTTTAGTTTCCTTTGGTTATATTTATCTTTGCTAGTTTCTTTGGTTATGTTTATTTGTTTTAGCTTCATGTGGTTATATTTATCTTTTTTTTAGTTTCTTTGGTTACGTTTATCTTTTTTTGGCTTCATTTGGTTACGTCTATTTTTTTAGTTTCCTTTGGCTATGTCTGTTTTAGCTTCCTTTGGTTACGTTTACCTTTTTTAGTTTCCTTTGGTTACGTTTATCTTTTTTAGCTCCATTTGGTTATGCTTATCTTTTTTAAGTTCCTGTGGTTATGTTTATCTTTTTAGTTTCTTTGGTTATATTTATCTTTTTAGTTTTTATCTTTTTTAACTCCGTACACGAATCTTACACAGAGAATGGTTTATTTTTTTAGCATGCGTTGGCTCCCTCAGCTCGTTTCTAAATGTGGTGTATAATATGATTCTGTTCAGTTAGATTCACCTTCCATAAACCATTTCTGAGAGTTAGTTAAAAGTGATTCTTATTTAGTTTACACCAGCTTCCACCGCTGATCGAGAAATATGATTTCGTTTTAGCTTGCTTCACTTTTCTGTAATCGAAACTGATGTAAAGAATAACTCGCCTCAGATTTCTTCTCCGCTGTACACAAGCAGGTGTACAGAATGCTTATTCTATTTTATTTGAGCACTTTCTGTATGCTACTGCAGAAGCCTATTGACTAAAATGCAAGAAGTGGCACCACGGGAGTCATTTTTATTTTCTATTGGTTCACGACCAATGCCAGTATGTCGCAGCTATACGAATAGAAAGGATTATAGAGCGACTGATAACAATTCTCATACAATGACGTAGAACCAAAGAACATAACAGTTCAAAAAAAAGGTGTCTGATGTGAGGAAAAACTTTCTCAATAGAACATTTAGAACAACAATGAGCTACAAAAACACAATTCAACTCCATCTGAAGCAACGAAATTATTTGGGAGATTAAAATAACCACAAGCACTGTGCAACGCAGTTATAAAAGCAGATCATTCGTCTCAAAGAAGACAATGGAATGAACGATTTCTTTAGTGGAATAAGAAACAGTCCCATTAATTCTCAAATCAAAATTTTACGACATTGCAGACAAACTTTGTGACCAACGTGTGATGAGGATGACCGAAGGAGCTGAGATTCACAACAACACCGTTTGACCGCACATCTGTCAACTCCTCCAAAGCAGTTCCGATGGAGTTTGTTATTTTGACTGGAAGCCGCGAGCAGAGAGTGAATGCTAAATATCTTGTCAAAACGTACGGTGCAGTATTGTATGGTGCATCAACCTCGCTGGCTTTCGCAGAATCTTGTGACAATAGAATTTTAGGCGTCTGGTAAAATGTGTAATTCTGGTAATCAAACTGAGTGCAATTGACGAGGGAGTGAATAGTTCCAAAGGTAGCAATGGAACTGAAATATCGTTCGTAAAGAGCAATTAGCATTGGTGGTGTGTGTATCTTGTCTCAGCTTGTGTCGTCCGTGTTTGAACATGAGTTATAGAGCGATTTTACTGTTCCCATTGCCCGTGATAGAACCTAATTTATTGTATCATTTTGTTTAACTTTCCTCCGCTTCTGTTATCCGTGTTTGAACTTCACGTATTGTGTTATTCTGTTTAACTTTTCTCCGCTTCTATTATCCGTGTTTGAACTTCACGTATTGTGTGATTGTGTTTAACTTTTCTCCGCTTGTATTATCCGTGTTTGAACTTCACGTATTCTGTGATTCTGTTTAACTTTCCTCCGCCTCTATTATCCGTGTTTGAACTTCACGTATTGTGTGATTGTGTTTAACTTTCCTCCGCTTCTATTATCCGTGTTTCAACTTCACGTATTGTCAATCCTACTATTCGTTGCTAAAAAAGTAGCCCAAGAGTTGGCGGTGGGTGGTGATGACTAGCTGCCTTCCCTTTAGTCTATTATCCGTGTTTGAACATCACGTATTATGTGATTCTGTTTAACTTTACTCCGCTTCTATTATCCGTGTTTGAACATCACGTATTATGTGATTCTGTTTAACTTTCCTCTTCTTCTGTTATCCGTGATTAAACTTCACGTATTGTGTGATTTCATTTAATTTTCCTCCACTTCTGTTATCCGTGATTGAACTTCACGTATTGTGTGATTCTGTTTAACTTTTCTCCGCTTGTATTATCCGTGTTTGAACTTCACGTATTGTCAATCCTACTATTCGTTGCTAAAAGAGTAGCCCAAGAGTTGGCGGTGGGTGGTGAGGACTAGCTGCCTTCCCTTTAGTCTATTATCCGTGTTTGAACATCACGTATTATGTGATTTTGTTTTACTTTCCTCCGCTTGTATTATCCGTGCTTGAACTTCACGTATTGTGTGATTATGTTTAACTTTACTCCGCTTCTATTATCCGTGTTTGAACATCACGTATTATGTGATTCTGTTTAACTTTCCTCTTCTTCTGTTATCCGTGATTAAACTTCACGTATTGTGTGATTTCATTTAATTTTCCTCCGCTTGTATTATCCGTGCTTGAACTTCACGTATTGTGTGATTATGTTTAACTTTTCTCCGTTTCTATTATCCGTGTTTGAACTTCACGTATTGTGTGATTCTGTTTAACTTTCCTCCGCTTGTATTATCCGTGTTTGAACTTCACGTATTGTGTGATTCTGTTTAACTTTTCTCCGCTTCTATTATCCATGTTTGAACTTCACGTATTGTGTGATTCTGTTTAACTTTCCTCCGCTTCTGTTATCCGTGTTTGAACTTCACGTATTGTGTTATTCTGTTTAACTTTCCTCCACTTCTGTTATCCGTGATTGAACTTCACGTATTGTGTGATTGTGTTTAACTTTTCTCCGCTTGTATTATCCGTGTTTGAACTTCACGTATTGTGTGATTCTGTTTAACTTTTCTCTATTTCTGTTATCCGTGATTGAACTTCACGTATTGTGTGATTCTGTTAAACTTTTCTCTGCTTGTATTATCTGTGTTCAAACTTCACGTATTGTGTAATTCTGTTTAACTTTCTTCCACTTCTGTTATCCGTGAATGAACTTCACGTATTGTGTGATTCTGTTTATCTTTCCTCCGCTTCTATTATCCATGTTTGAACTTCACGTATTATGTGATTCTGTTTAACTTTACTCCGCTTCTATTATCCGTGTTTGAACATCACGTATTATGTGATTCTGTTTAACTTTCCTCTTCTTCTGTTATCCGTGATTAAACTTCACGTATTGTGTGATTTTATTTAATTTTCCTCCACTTCTGTTATCCGTGATTGAACTTCACGTATTGTGTGATTCTGTTTAACTTTCCTCCGCTTCTGTTATCCGTGTTTGAACTTCACGTATTGTGTGATTCTGTTTAACTTTTCTCCGCTTATATTATCCGTGTTTGAACTTCACGTATTGTGTGATTATGGTTAGCTTTCCTCCGCTTCTGTTATCCGTGTTTGAACTTCACGTATTGTGTGATTCTGTTTAACTTTTCTCCACTTCTGTTATCCGTGATTGAACTTCACGTATTGTGTGATTCTGTTTGACTTTCCTCCACTTCCGTTATCCGTGATTAAACTTCACGTATTGTGTGATTCTGTTTAATTTTCCTCCACTTCTGTTATCCGTAATTGAACTTCACGTATTGTGTGATTCTGTTTAATTTTTCTCCGCTTCTATTATCCGTGTTCAAACTTCACGTATTGTGTGATTCTGTTTAACTTTCTTCCACTTCTGTTATCCGTGAATGAACTTCACGTATTGTGTGATTCTGTTTATCTTTCCTCCGCTTCTGTTATCCATGTTTGAACTTCACGTATTGTGTGATTCTGTTTAACTTTCCTCCGCTTCTGTTATCCGTGTTTGAACTTCACGTATTGTGTGATTCTGTTTAACTTTCCTCCACTTCTGTTATCCGTGATTGAACTTCACGTATTGTGTGATTCTGTTTAACTTTTCTCCGCTTCTATTATCCGTGTTTGAACTTCACATATTGTGTGATTCTGTTTAACTTTTCTCCGCTTATATTATCCGTGTTTGAACTTCACGTATTGTGTGATTGTGTTTAACTTTTCTTTGCTTGTATTATCCGTGTTTGAACTTCACGTATTGTGTGATTCTGTTTAACTTTTCTCCATTTCTGTTATCCGTGATTGAACTTCACGTATTGTGTGATTCTGTTTAACTTTCCTCCGCTTCCATTATCCGTGATTGAACTTCACGTATTGTGTGATTCTGTTTAACTTTCCTCCGCTTCCATTATCCGTGTTTGAACTTCACGTATTGTGTGATTTTGTTCAATTTTTTTTCGCTTCTATTATCCGTGTTTAAACTTCACGTATTGTGTGATTCTGTTTATCTTTCCTCCGCTTCTATTATCCGTGTCTGAACTTCACGTATTGTCAATCCTTCTATTCGTTGGTAAAAGAGTAGTCCAAGAGTTGACGGTGGGTGGTGATGACTAGCTGCCTTCACTTTAGCCTTACACTACTAAATTAGGGACGGCTAGCACCGATAGCCTTCGAGTAGCTTTGTGCAAAATTCAAAAAACAAACAACAAACAAAGCTAACATTATCACGAGGTATTGCTTGAAAGCGATCAAGCAAAGACGAAAGTTTTCTTTTAGAAATGCCACATAGTCACGTATTTACGAAAAGTCATTTTCCCATCCTCGTATTTACTCACATCGAAATTCAGCTCTCTGTAAATGGTAAAAGCGTAAAACTCGTGATTTTTGTGGTACTTTAGTTGCGCTCTCTTTGCCCTCGTATATTCAGCTGTTCCTCTGCCTGCACTTATCGTGTTTGTTTTTTTGATTTCGCAACAAAGCTACACGAAGGATTCATAATCCTTTATCCTAGTGGATCGAGCGTGGTTCAATAGTTAGTGTGACGGGTCGTGAATCATCGAATGCAATAAAGAAAAAAACAAAATTCAATCCACACTTTGTTGCCGTGGATGCGTTATGAGGGTAGCAGTCAAATCCCACTAAACAGTAAATCAAGAGTAGCTCAAGAGATGTTAGTACGTGTTGTTGACTAACTGTCTATTCTCCAGACTACCATCCCCGGCCCTGAATGGCCTAGTAGTAGAGCACTTGACTCACAATCTGAGGGTCGCGGGCTCGAATTTCTCTCTCCCCTCCCACCAAACATACTCGCCTTTTAGCTGTGGAGGCGTTATAAAGATAGGGTTAATCCCACTATTCATTGGTAAAATAGTATCCCAAGAGTTGTCTATGAATGGTAATGTCTAGCTCCTTTCCTCTAGTCTTTTGCTGCTAAATTGGGGCAACCTAGTAAAAATAGTCCTTGTGTAACTTTGCGCGAAAGTCAGAAATAGAAAAACAAACTAACTAAATTTATGGATTGAAACAGTGGTAGTGAATCTGTCCATGGGACTTCACGAATTTCCGTAACTTTAACAATTGCTGTGATTTTCTTAGGTAGCACATTCTTCAATTTTTGATAGCATTGAAGTACTCCCTTACATACTGATATCAGTTGCTCAATGAGAGAAGTCACAATTTGTATGCTGTTACCACAAATGACAAGGCTGTTTGCTGTTTTGAATTCAAAACAGATAAATTATTGCCCCACCCACCCCACCCTAACGGCACAGCGACATGTCTACGGACTTACAACGCTTGAAACCGTTCTTCGATATCCGTGGTAGGCAGAGCACAAATAGCCCATAGGATGAGTATGGTTTCAGGGAAATTTCAAATGGGTCAAGTAGTCACATCCCGATGTGATTACGTAAGTGGTACTTAACGGAATTAGGGTAGTTGCAAGAAAATCATATAGATATATGAGGTTGTGGGAAAATCACATGTGGGTCTTGTGATATAATTACTTTCGTTGTGAACTCATAAATGAATATTGAAATAAAGTCGTAACAATCTCGAGTTGGTCATATTGATAGCAAAAAGTCCTAATAATAGCGTTGATGTGCCCAGAAATGATAGATTAAATATTAAAGGGTGTCGTAATGAGTTTAGGATGATTTTGTAAGATTACCCATTGATCCTGTACTAGGATTAAGATAGAGTTGTGAGGAGGTCATATATAGATCTTGTAATGGGACTATATGTTGGTTCCAGCAAGCACCGTAGTCCATCACAAGAGCCATACGTAATCTTCCAGGAACCAATATTATAAATGGATAATGATTAGTGTATATTAATTAGTGTGACTGACTGAAAGTGATATATAATCTAAGGTGGATTTGGAAGGTCACACAAGGGTCTTGCAACAATATTTTGGTGATTCAAGAAACAAATGTAAAGATTTTATTTGCGAGATAAGACTTCTTATTGATACTTATCACAGTTTTATGAATATGGGAAGTCAGCGTTATCCAATCTTCTGGTCATGTATCAAACATACAGATATTGGTGTTTATCTCTTTCAGTATGGAGTTTTCTCAGATGCAATACAAAAATATTGATAGTATTATTGGTATTTGTAAAACTAACCAAAAGGTACTATATTTTGATCTTTTTCGTTCAAGAATAAGAGTATTTTATGTAATAACTGCAATAATGTAGATTGGAACGTAAATATTCTGATCCGTAGATATTGTTTTTGTGAGTTAAGCACAAAGCTACACATTGGGCTATCTGTACTCTGCTCATCACAGGTATCGAAACCCGGATTCTAGCATTGTAAGTCTGCAGACATACCGCTGAGCCACTGGGGGCCTCCGTATATATAAATATACATACTAAATATTTATGTAGTGAAACAGTTTTGTATTTATTTAAGAGAGGAAGACTTTATGAACGTGATACTCCACTTCTCAATAAAATACGTTAATTAATGCCGGTATTACAATTTAAACTATGAATACTTACTTTTAGGCAACGTGTTTGTTTCGAATTTTCGCGCAAAGACACACAACAGATTTTGAACTGAAAGCTTAAGTCTATACAGATGAAAGCTACTCAGTAGTATTCATCTCCAACTCTTAATCTAGTCTCGTCTTACCAAACAGTTGGATTGGATTGTAACTCCTTTAGCTCACTCATAGCCCAAAAGTGCGGAGCGCATTCCTGGGGCGGTGGTGTGTGTTTTCTTACCACATCGGGCTATCTGCTGAGTTCACCAAGGGAAATTGAGTCCCTGATGTTAGCGTTGTAAATCCGTAGACTTACCGCTGTACCAGCGGGGGAAGGGGACAGTGGGACGCGAATCATGATTCTTCAGTTTCTCAGTACTGGCACTCTAACTGTTAAGCCACCATGACCAGACAACCTACTTTAGTTAGAAATTGTATGTATTTAGTTATTCACCATTAAGCTATTTTATAATTTGTATAAAGTTTTTGACACAAAGTTTTAACATTCACACATACACAACTTCAAAAGTTTAACAGAAGATTATAACGCTCTGACGCCACTTTCACGATAATAATATTGTTTCTTATGTAAAAAACACAAAACATTATTTAAAATATTCATACGTGATAGAAGGATAATTTAAATTAATCGATGGTTTTATTCTGCTTCATTTGCTACGTCGTAATTGGAAGCATGCACATACGACCATCTCTAAGTAAATGTTCAACAACTCAGTAGGTTATACTTATAGGCTTAGCTAAAGACGCAATTGTAAATAAACACGAATTTTCCCAACAAACCTTTTCTGGATCAGTTAATAATATTACTTTGAAATCTCGAAGTGCAAGCTTGCTGTTTATTGATGGAACACGAACAAATGGCCAGCACCTCAAACAAAAGAATATAATATTGTTATATATTTAGGCACGACCTATGTCTGAAACAACGCTAAAGTAATCCATATTGTTGATCGTTTAATATTGTTATTTGTACGAGGTGTCGTTGGACGATACTATTAATTTTTATTACATGTTCTTGATTATATAAGTTGAAAAAGAAACCTGAAAGAAGAGTTGTTGGCGTCATTTGTGATGAGTTAAATCGCTGCTCGTACGCAACGCCATTTTATCAGTGTGAAATATTCTACTGATATACGTATAACCTTAGTCAGTTAAATGTACTCTACGAGAGAAGTTAACCATTTCTCTATTTTTATATAATATTCTCATCTCAACATTGCTAAACCAAATTGTTTGAAGAAAGTTATATTTTGAGAGCATGGAATGGAAATCCTCAATAAATAAAAAGAAATAAAGTCCATTAAATGACCTAATGGCGCCACAAACTCTTATTAATATTTTTTTGGAAAATTAAGTTTAATTTTAATTTCCAGTAAAGTATTTTATCCTTTTTATTTATATTTTACTATTTTTAAAGTTTTATTATGAAACCGTTATTATTTTCAAGAATTTTACGTTCACCAAACGTTCTGCTATGGGAATAAAAAACCATTACGAATCCAAGAAAATGTAATAATAAAAGCCACCTTAGATGCCCCCTAGTGGCACAGCGGTATGTCTGCGAACTCAAACCGCTAAAAACCAGGTTTCAATACCTGTGGTAAGCAGAGTACGTATAGCCCGTTGTGTAGCTTTGTGCTTAATTCAAACAAACCAAACTCTTCGGAAGTACATTTTGCCATTTTGAATTCGACATTTGATTTACTGTAAAATCTAGTGTTTAGTTGTCCAGTCATTTTCTAAAATTATTCATAATTAATCCACGACGTAATGAATATCGATGTGAAAACAAATGTAAAACTTTCAACTAACACATTATTTTTGTAAACACGACTTGACGTAATCTTACTTACTCGCTGATGCAACGCCAAAACATTAGGGCCTGGCATGGCCAGGTGGTTAAGGCACTCGATTTGTAATTCGAGGGACGTGGACTCGAATCCCTGTCACATCAAACATGCTCGCCCTTTCAGCCATTTTGGCCTTATAATATGACGGTCAATCCCACTATTCGTTGATAAAAGAATAGCCCAAGAGATGGTGATGGGTGGAAATGACTTGTTTCCTTCCCTCTAGTCTTACACTGCAAAATTAAGGATGGCTAGAGCAGATAGCCCTCGCGTAGCTTTGCGCGAAAATTCTAAACAAAACAAACCAAGATATTAATAGGCTATTTTACTAAACACATTTTCAAAAAAAAAAAATTATGCTTACTGTACCTCAGGCTAGAACCAAAAAAATCAACTTATTTACAAGGAGTTTAATGGCTCCTTCAAAGTGTGTTATTTCTATTGAAATAATATATATTGCACACAAAAGTTACACAATTGGCTGCATGATGTACGTTCGCCACAGAGCTCGTGCTCCAAATGTTAGTGTGATAAGTTCTGATCTTATTTCTAAGCTACTGATAATAGTCGTATTAATATAAATTAAATTATTGCATCTATATTAATAAAATATTTCATTTTCTTTATGTGATTGAATTTGTACCTTATGTAGAAGTTTCAGTTTGTTTGTTTGTTTGTTTTGGAATTTCGCACAAAGCTTGAATTTGTACCAGTGTTATGTCATGAACTCTTGGGTTTCATTGACGCCCTCACGGCTGGGAGGGCGAGCATGTAGCGACGCAGGCGCGAACCCGCGACCCTGGGATTACGATTACGCGCTTGGCCATGCCAGGCCTTGAAGTTTCAGAATAGTAATATTTTGGTCATAAAATTGTTTTTAGTAATTGAAATACATACAAACACATTTTATAACTATATGATTAGTACCCGTAAAGGTAAAATTGTAATTCAAATTCTTTTCAATAAGAATAATAAAGTCTTTGAATATTTATATTAACTGAACCCAAAGTAACACGGAGATTAAAATAAATATACAATGTTAAAGTAACTAGTGTTTTAAATAATGAAATGACTGTATAATGACTGTACGAGCCGTAATAATATTATTACTATATTCAAAGTATAAATAATGAAAAACAAGAAGTTTCCTAACAGGAACATTTAGCAACTACATAAATACTACTCACAATGAGTGGTTCCATAGTTATAAGAGTGTGATAGAATGTAATACCGATTGACTTAGCAATTATATAAGTACTACCCGAATCGCATACCGAGTGTTTCCATAGTTATAAAAGTGTAACGGTATGTATTATTTGTTTAGAATTATACGCAAAGCTACAAAATGGTTTATCTGTGCTCTGTCCACCATGGGTATCGGAACTCGGTTTGTCGTAGTCTGAATCCGAAGAGATACCACTGATCCACGGAGGAGTAAAAATAAACAACCATCTTGTATTCATTTAGTTAGTAATTATTTATATATCATAGGATGTCAGGAGTTTAATATAGAATGAATTACACAATTCAAGAAAAATCCAAAAGCTTCAAAGGGAATGTCCCCCTCAGTAATACGCACCACATGTACACACATACATACTCATAAGAACACTAAATATATCAATAGCATCTGCTATTGAACAAGGTGTTTACACAACAAGACAAGTAATTAATATAATTTTAGCAAAATAATATAATAAAGTTTATATTGATTAAAACCAAACCGGCCCTCCATGAGTATCAAAACCCAGTTTCTAGTTGTATAAGTTCGCAAACATAACGCTGTGGCGCTGTGGCAGGAGTATTAAAAGGATTGTTTTGTTTTCTTAGAGCAAAGTCACATCAGGCTATCTGCGAAGCCCATCGAGGGGAATCGAACCCCTGATTTTAGCGTTGTAAATCCCTAGACATACCTCTGTACTAGCGGGGGGGAGGGGGCGAGTATTAAAAGGAAACATGTTTAGACTGCAATCTTTCAATTTAATATTCAGTGTACTGTGTTTTCCTAATAACCGGGTTTCTATACAGCACGGCTACTCGACTCGTAATCTGAGGGCCGCGATTTCGAATCCCCCACACCAAACATGCTCGCACTTTCAGCTGTGGGGGCGTTATAATATTACGGTCAATCACACCATTCGTTGATAAAAGAGTAGCCCAAGAGTTAGCAGTGGGTGGTGATGACTAGCAGCATTCCCTGTAGTCTTACACTGTTAAATTATGGTCGGCTAACGCAGATAGCCCTCGTGTAGCTTTGCGCGAAATTAAAAACAAACAAACGAGACCAAAGCAAACGAAGAGAAAAGTTAGGTCGTTTATTCCGTTAAGAGACAATTATACAGATAGAGAAATTAATTCCGCCAGGAAAATTGAATTTTTTGACCATGAATATTTTTATTGCACTAAAATTACTGTTTTTGTATGATAAAGAAACATACTAATGTGGAAACTGTTTTGACAGATTGAAATTTTTGCAAATACAGAATAAACGTATTTAGCTAACTTTTGAAAATAACAAGGAGTTATTCAAATAGGTAAAGAACCTTTCTTTTAATCATTATTTTTCGACAAATATCACTATATTTGAGAGAACTTAGACCATGCAGACATAGAATACTTGTAAACGTTTTCATCGGTACACAAAAACTTCAACGGGGAACAGTTTTTCGCAAGCTAGCGCTTTCAGTTGAACGATGAACATTAAGTTGCGAACTTTCCCATTTCTTACCATTTTTATAAGCACTATTGACGTCAGTCGGTTGTGAATGAACCCAATGTTCGTGCACGCGCTACTCAACATTCGCTGTTCAGATTTTCAAGAGTCAAAAACTCGTGTTACTGACTAACAAATAATCGAACATCGTTTCTTTTAACGTTTTTGTTTTGTTTGAAGTTAGGTACAAAGCAACACAAGGAGCCCGCTACGGGTATCAAAACCTGCTTTCTAGCAATTTAGGTCTGCGTACGTACCTCTGCGCCACTGAGGGAATTCTTTTAACGTAGAATAAGGATTTCTAAATGTTAAAAAATCAAAACAGGCACGACTTTAGTTGCTTTATTATTTATTGTATAGAAATAATTAAATTGCGACTTTTCGGTTTAGTTAATTTTGTTTTAGGTAAACGAAATTTCAATTAGGTTGAAACGGGAAATTTCCGACATGAATGTTATCTAACGACAAAAAATCTTATAAGAAGTGACAGATCCACCCATTAAAGACCAAATAGTGATAACCTTCATTCGAAGTCCTACGATATACGTAGAGAAAGTGTGGAGGGCCTCATTAATGACAGTGATTCTACACGAACAGAGTTGCAAATGGCTGTCAACTGGAATATCGTTTACAACATGAAGTGATGGCAGCTATTGGGAGCTTCACTGAAGACTGAATGGTGACCTCAATCACTTGCATTAGTTTAACTTATCTGTGCAGTAACTCTAAATAATCATTACTTTACTATGTGTGTGTGTGTGTGTGTTTTCATATAGTAAAGCCACATCAGGCTGTCTGCTGAGTCCACCGAGGGGAATCGAACCCTTGATTACATTAGAATGTTAACTCCGCTTGAGAGGTGACCCCAAGTAATTATTACATTAGAATGTTAACTCCACTTGACAGTAACTCCGAGTAATTATTACATTAGAATGTTAACTCCGCCTGAGAGGTAACCCCAAGTAATTATTACATTAGAATGTTAACTCCACCTGACAGTAACCCCAAGTAATTATTACATTAGAATGTTAACTCCGCCTGAGAGGTAACCCCAAGTAATTATTACATTAGAATGTTAACTCCACCTGACAGTAACCCCAAGTAATTATTACATTAGAATGTTAACTCCGCCTGAGAGGTAACCCCAAGTAATTATTACATTAGAATGTTAACTCCACCTGACAGTAACCCCAAGTAATTATTACATTAGAATGATAACTCCACCTGACAGTAACCCCGAGTAATTATTACATTAGAATTATAACTCCACCTGAGAGGTAACCCCAAGTAATTATTACATTAGAATGTTAACTCCACCCAGTAACCCCAAATAATTATTACATTAGAAGTTAACTAACCTGACAGTAACCCCAAGTAATTATTACATTAGAATGTTAACTCCACCTGACAGTAACCCCAAGTAATTATTACATTAGAATGCTAACTCCACCTGACAGTAACCCCAAGTAATTATTACATTAGAATTATAACTCCACCTGACAGTAACCCCAAGTAATTATTACATTAGAATGCTAACTAACCCCAAGTAATTTTACATTAGAACCTGCCAGTAACCCCAAGTAATTATTACATTAGAATTATAACTCCACCTGACAGTTACCTCCCCTGAGAGGTAACTCCAAGTAATTATTACATTAGAATGATAACTCCACCTGACAGGTAACCCCAAGTAATTATTACATTAGAATTATAACTCCACCTGACAGTAACCCCAAGTAATTATTACATTAGAATGTTAACTCCACCTGACAGTAACCCCAAGTAATTATTACATTAGAATGTTAACTCCGCCTGAGAGGTAACCCCAAGTAATTATTACATTAGAATGTTAACTCCACCTGACAGTAACCCCAAGTAATTATTACATTAGAATGTAACTCCACCCACAGTAATTATTACATTAGAATGCTAACTCCACCTGACAATAACCCCAAGTAATTATTACATTAGAATTATAACTCCACCTGACAGTAGCCCCGAGTAATTATTACATTAGAATGCTAACTCCACCTGACAGTAACCCCGAGTAATTATTACATTAGAATGCTAACTCCACCTGACAGTAACCCCGAGTAATTATTACATTAGAATGATAACTCCACCTGACAAACATTAGAATGCTAACCGACCTGACAGTAACCCCGAGTAATTATTACATTAGAATTATAACTCCACCTGACAGTAACCCCCAAGAATGCTAACTACCTGACAGTAACCCCAAGTAATTATTACATTAGAATGTTAACTCCGCCTGAGAGGTAACCCCAAGTAATTATTACATTAGAATGTTAACTCCACCTGACAGTAACCCCAAGTAATTATTACATTAGAATGCTAACTCCACCTGACAGTAACCCCAAGTAATTATTACATTAGAATGTTAACTCCGCCTGAGAGGTAACCCCAAGTAATTATTACATTAGAATTATAACTCCACCTGACAGTAACCCCGAGTAATTATTATATTAGAATGCTAACTCCACCTGACAGTAACCCCGAGTAATTATTACATTAAAATGCTAACTCCACCTGACAGTAACCCCGAGCAATTATTCTTTTAGGGTGCTGCCTCCAGTTGCTAACAGTAACTCCAGGTAATTATTACTTTGGAATACTAACTCCAGCTAACAGTAACTCCAGGTAATTATTACTTTGGGGTACTGACTTCAGCTGACAGTAACTCCAGGTAATTATTACTTTGGAATACTAACTTCAGCTAACAGTAACTCCAGGTAATTATTACTTTGGGGTACTGACTTCAGCTGACAGTAACTCCAGGTAATTATTACTTTGGGGTACTAACTCCAGCTAACAGTAACTCCAGGTAATTATTACTTTGGGGTACTGACTTCAGCTGACAGTAACTCCAGGTAATTATTACTTTGGGGTACTGACTTCAGCTGACAGTAACTCCAGGTAATTATTACTTCAGCTGACAGTAACTCCACTGACTTCAGCTGACAGTAACTCCAGGTAATTATTACTTTGGGGTACTGACTTCAGCTGACAGTAACTCCAGGTAATTATTACTTTGGGGTACTGACTTCAGCTGACAGTAACTCCAGGTAATTATTACTTTGGGGTACTAACTCCAGCTAACAGTAACTCCAGGTAATTATTACTTTGGGGTACTGACTTCAGCTGACAGTTATAGGAACGTCATCGACAACATTTGTTTCTCGTGAATAGTAACTACTTAAAAATTCCATCCACCTAGCAGTAGTACGAGAAAACAAGTTAATATAAGAAATACTAGGTCCACCTAGCGATGAAAAGTTTACTTTCAAAGTCACCAAGTGGTCCAAATGTTGGTAAAACACCTGTCCTATAAGACAGCTGTTAAAATAAAACTAAGCACACTTCTATACGTAAGGTCGATCCATCCTAAAGGTACCCGTTCTTAACTTCAATGTATAAATAACTTTTAAACTAAGCTATTATAAGCTGTACAGTAACAGCTTTTGGAATTGATTTTTATACGAAAAATTGTTTCGGAGTAGCTGTTAGTTTTGAGGTTATCTCTCTCCATGGTACGACTATTTTAGATCAACAAATCCAGATAAATTACTAATAACGATCCAACACCGGTAGTGGGGACTTGATTAATAATAAAGTCATACCCATACATTAAGTAAAATAGAGGAAAATGGTCCCATGTCAAAGATAAGAGTCGGTGATAAGTTTATCAGTTCTCATGTCGACATGCAAGACATCACATCTAAGTTTTCAGTGACGTATTTGTGACGTAAGTCATAACACAATTTCAAGCGATTTATGTCTTCTGTCTCTCTCTCACTCTATATATGTGTGTGTGTGGTGTGTTTATCTATACCTATACGTTAGACTTAGTACGTTTAATAGTTTTAGAAGATTATTTGTAAATTTAACTAACTGGTATAAATGAGGATATATTTGTTTTTTTTAATTTCGCGCAAAGCTACTCGAGGACTATCTGCACTATCTGTCCCTAATTTAAAACTACAACAATATAACTGAATGGTACACAGCGAGGCGTACTAAAAGTATTGTTGAAGGGGTTAGAGTCTCAGGTAATAAAAATAACAAAAACAGATCTTAAATTAAATAGTAATAGTACTACAGGAGACACACCTTTGGATTGAGCCAAAGTAGATTCCATGTTTCCTCTCAAGAAAGTCGTCACAAATCGCTAATATTTTGATACGATAAGGGGTATGTTGATGTAATGTTCAGTGACATGAATGAGTTCATTGAAGCCGTCAATATTGAATGAATGGATTCACCAAAATGTGTAGTTAAACAATGAATGAATGTTATTGTATAGGCAATATTCCTAAAAGTGTAGGGTCTTTCTAATACATTGGTCTTAACAAATTTCTTTTGGATTTGTATTGATTGTTGTTATTGAAGCCTGAACGAGTATGTATGCCGTTAGGTTTTTTACTGGATTTTTCTACGATTTGGATATTCAAACCAGATCTTCTAATCGCATCACTGAGTTAAAGGTTTATCCATGAAGTACATAATCCATGAGACAGTATTTTGATGTAGTGGTTCCTTTTTTAGTTGTTGTTTGTTAAAATCTTGTGTGTCAAGATTGTGTAATGTCTTAGTAATGTAATTATCCGGATGGCTATTGGACAACATTAACTTTTGCAGTTTTAATTCTACCCTGGTCCCTCTTTACGTGCTTTCTGAAGTCCATCTTCCCTGAGAGTTCGTTTGAAAAAATAAAGACATAAAAGTCCATGGAGGATGTCTGTGTATTGTTGAGCATGGTGTGTGATTGTACTTTGATCTTGCAAAAGGAGTAATTTTGTTTTTCACCTGGGCATTTATTGGATAGTTTGTTTTTATGGAGCCACACAATATTGGTAATCCGTATAAAGATGTTGTTTTTTTTCTAGTAGAGTAGCACAGCGTGTTAGCCGAATTGTATAAATAGCTCATTTGAACTTCTCAACGACCAGGATGTTTAACGTCCCATTGTACATTTATCTTGCAACTTCCATAAACCTCTTGAAAAATATTCGCTACACTCTCTGTGTATCATTTTATAAGTGCTGTATCATCAGTAGGACGACAATCCCTTCAAACACTTATGTGGACGTATGCTTCGTCCAATATGATGACATATTTCAATTCGTCACATGCTAGATACCGTTCATACAACTTCCAAAAATTGCTTTTATATGTGCTTTGTCAAATGTTTGCGCATCTTATCTTGTGAAGTATAGTGTTCATAGTTCCAAGGAAAGCTCCTACTTTCAGTGCAATATATCTTCTTGCATTGTTTTTGAAACCAGCGGTAAGAACCTTAACTTACTTAACTACCTTTGTTGTAACTCTGGTGGTCGTATAGCAGCTTCTTTTATTTTTTTGAAGTAATTACTAATATTTTTATCTTAAAGATTCGAAACTAAAGTTTATCATTTTTTCGAAACTAAAATTTTTTCTTGCATGGTTATACAATTACGAAATATGAGAATGTTGCATCAGAAATTCCTGTAAATGTAACTCCCTTCCCCCAGAAGGTGTCAACCGTAATCGTCATCTGCACTTATAAATACCTATAATTCAACTGAATTGCAGTAGGGGTCTGGACTTTTAATTTATTTAATCATAGGCTGCAGAAAAGTCCGCGGTAAATCGTTAGATATTCGAATTGCTGTCATAAATCGTGAGCAACTCTTTGCAGTTCATTTGTGAGAAAACTTCATAATCCGATGAAAAAAACATTAATTAAAAATCGAATCAGTTTTTATAACTTTATCTTATTTTCTAACAATAAAACGTTCGAAACTATCAAGTCTACATAATGAAGTTGGGAAAAGAAATGTTAGCCCAACGTTTGCAGGATAATTAGCAAGATACTTGTTGCTCATTTTTTTTAACTTGTTTTCAGCTTTTTGGCAAAACAAAACATTAGTTCCGCGGTAAGTCAGTGGGCTTATAACCCTAAAATGTGAATCTCGATACCCGTGATGGTGACATAGCACGGATGTCCCGTTGTGTAGCTGTGCGCCTAACTACAAACAAAAGAAAAAAAAAACTGACGAACGTTGTTATCATGAACATTCTACCAGTTATACAACAATCTTTCACGTAATGGGAAACATATAAAAATCCTTTATTTACAAATAGGCTTAGTTCATACATTTAAGGCTTATACTTAAGGATAAATACATGTAAAACTTTCAATTTTATAAATATTAACTAATCCATGAAACAACCTATAGCTTTGCAAGTTGTAACCAATAAATAAAAACTTCTATTGTTGCGCATAGTAATTGATATATATATAAAATTATGATTTTGTAAAAGTGATAAATTAAAATAACAAAATATTGACACTGAATATAATGAAAACATATAATACTCTTCTTGTGTTTCATACAATCATACCACAATTTCAATCTTTTAAATATTTGATTTAAAACTAATGAACCCACTACAATACTGTTACGCACTAGAATAATGTTTACATATTATAATACTTAGCAACATTCTATAATATATGTTCACGTACTATAATACTTTCTAGTGAATATTCTTAACAAGAACTTATTGCGGACCAAAGCCTCTGGTGGCTTTTATTTTAATCTGTTGTTAGAAAAGTTATTTCAAATTCTCTTATTTCTAATGAAGTTTTTAAGCACCGATCAAATAAACGGACCAGCAACTTAAAAATATTATTTTTAATATTAAACTTTTCTATAAATCATAAATAACAACAATAAAAACAATCAGATAACTCAATAAAGTGATGCCTTTGTAACCAACCATCACGAGACGACATTTTTCTTGTTTATTATTATTCGATGTTACGTTTGGTGCCAAAAATAAATACGTAAACCTTTATTCGAGCAGAACAAATATAGTGAAATACTTTTAAGCCTTTAACAATTTTGAGCAGAGTCTTTGCGACAAAATTCTGCTTCCCTTTAAACTATTTAATTGTATAGCTCTTCCAATATGTAAATTTGGAGCAATTGTGGAAAATCTGTCTTACCTAACTAGCAATATAAATTTTCGTACTTGCTTACTATTTATATAATTAATAGTGCGACAATTTATAATTAAATTATTCTTATTACAAACTATGCAACAAGATTCGAATTTTTGAGACACTTACAGCAATATTTCTGAGTTATTCCACTGGAATTTCATTTTTTCAACTTAAATTAGTTATTAATTATGGGAGGCTGCAATGAGAAAACGTTGACTGAAATAAAAGCTTCTTTTAATACTATTTGGAGAGTAAATGTTGTTCGTTTCTAACTTTCTTTGCAAAATTGTCTAACACCCTCAAGTATGCAAACAGAACGTAGGGTTGGTTGGTTTGGTTTTTGGAATTTCGCACAAAGCTATCTGCGCTAGCCGTCCCTAATTTTGCAGTGTAAGACTAGATGGAAGGCAGCTAGCCATCACCACCCACCGCCAACTCTTGGGCTACTCTTTTACCAACGAATAGTGGGATTGACCGTCACATTATAACGCCCCCACGGCTGGGAGAGCGAGCATGTTTGGTGCGACGCGGGCGAACACGCGACTCTCGGATTACGAGTCGCACGCCTTACGCGCTTGGCCATGCCAGGCCCAGAACGTAGGGTCTAATTACATAGGCTAGGTTCACTTTCTTAAACATTGTAAATTAGACAGTCAGATAAAGTCAACTTTAGAAGTTTTGTAATTCCCCACCCCCAGTGGAATAGCGGTGCATCTACGGGCTACCAGCGCTAGAATTTGGGTTTTGATAACCGTTGTGGGCAGAGCACAGATAGTCTATTGTGTAGCTTTGTAAATTATTTCAATGTTGGCTTAGTTGGGTTTACGTAGTATCAAAGGCTACGTTCCAAGGATAAAAATAAATAAAATTTTTTGGATTCCTAAGTCTTTGATGAGTTACGCGCGGTTCTTGTTTACTATCTTTGTAATGGGTAGTCGAAAAAAAATCATAGAGAGAACAAAATATTTATATTTTTATGTCGTTTAGTATTATTGCTGCGAAGACCATGAATAATGTCTTTCGATTGTGTTACAACCATAAGCCCATGAAGTGGCCAGCCATTTTCTTGTAAGGAAAATCAATGATCATTTTAGTAGGCCTAATCACTAAATTCTTTTCATGAAACATAACCATATAATCCTCTAACAGCCGAAGATGGCGTTCGTCATTAAGAAAATCCATCAAGAATCAAGATAAGCTGTTCATGTCCCACAAAGTTATACAAGTAGTGATATAAACACACACACACACGACTACTAGTACATTCGCATTATACAAAATGACATTGTAAAAAAAAAAATGGAAACACTATGAGTTTGTCTCGCATTAAGTCTTCGGATTTTTGTTGCGACATTTTATAGAAACTAGTCCGTAATGTAAACGTAGAGATTTTAAAGAATACATATATATATGTATGTGTTGTTTATAGATAGTTGATGAATTAAAAATAAAGGAAATAAATAAAGCATAGATGGAAAAAACAAAAATACGGAAAAATAGATAAATATAATGTGAAGGTTATAAAGATACAACGTATATAAATATTACAGAGTTGTAATATACAACATATATACTACAAAGCTGTATAGAATATGCGTAAATATTAGAGTTGTTGCACACAACTTATATACTACAAAGTTATTGCAAACAACATACACAAATATTACAGAATTGTTGTATGCTACATATATACTACAAATATGCTGTATAGAACATACATAAATATTTCAGAGTTGTTATATGCAACATATATACTACGAAGATGTATACAACATGCATAAATATTTCAGAGTTGTTATATACAACATATATACTACGAAGATGTATACAACATGCATAAATATTTCAGAGTTGTTGTATACAACATATATACTACGAAGATGTATACAGCATGCATAAATATTTCAGAGTTGTTATATGCAACATATATACTACGAAGATGTATACAACATGCATAAATATTTCATAGTTGTTATATACAACATATATACTACGAAGATGTATACAACATGCATAAATATTTCATAGTTGTTATATACAACATATATACTACGAAGATGTATACAACATGCATAAATATTTCATAGTTGTTATATACAACATATATACTACGAAGATGTATACAACATACATAAATATTTCATAGTTGTTATATACAACATATATACTACGAAGATGTATACAACATGCATAAATATTTCATAGTTGTTATATACAACATATATACTACGAAGATGTATACAACATGCATAAATATTTCATAGTTGTTATATACAACATATATACTACGAAGATGTATACAACATGCATAAATATTTCATAGTTGTTATATACAACATATATACTACGAAGATGTATACAACATACATAAATATTTCAGAGTTGTTGTATACAACATATATACTACGAAGATGTATACAGCATGCATAAATATTTCAGAGTTGTTATATCCAACATATATACTACGAAGATGTATACAACATGCATAAATATTTCATAGTTGTTATATACAACATATATACTACGAAGATGTATACAACATGCATAAATATTTCAGAGCTGTTATATACAACATATATACTACGAAGATGTATACAACATGCATAAATATTTCATAGTCGTTATATACAACATATATACTACGAAGATGTATACAACATGCATAAATATTTCATAGTTGTTATATACAACATATATACTACGAAGATGTATACAACATACATAAATATTTCAGAGTTGTTATATACAACATATATACTACGAAGATGTATACAACATGCATAAATATTTCATAGTTGTTATATACAACATATATACTACGAAGATGTATACAACATGCATAAATATTTCATAGTTGTTATATACAACATATATACTACGAAGATGTATACAACATACATAAATATTTCATAGTTGTTATATACAACATATATACTACGAAGATGTATACAACATGCATAAATATTTCATAGTTGTTATATACAACATATATACTACGAAGATGTATACAACATGCATAAATATTTCATAGTTGTTATATACAACATATATACTACGAAGATGTATACAACATACATAAATATTTCATAATTGTTATATACAACATATATACTACGAAGATGTATACAACATGCATAAATATTTCATAGTTGTTATATACAACATATATACTACGAAGATGTATACAACATGCATAATTATTTCATAGTTGTTATATACAACATATATACTACGAAGATGTATACAACATGCATAAATATTTCATAGTTGTTATATACAACATATATACTACGAAGATGTATACAACATACATAAATATTTCAGAGTTGTTGTATACAACATATAAACTACGAAGATGTATACAGCATGCATAAATATTTCAGAGTTGTTATATGCAACATATATACTACGAAGATGTATACAACATGCATAAATATTTCATAGTTGTTATATACAACATATATACTACGAAGATGTATACAACATACATAAATATTTCAGAGCTGTTATATACAACATATATACTACGAAGATGTATACAACATGCATAAATATTTCATAGTCGTTATATACAACATATATACTACGAAGATGTATACAACATGCATAAATATTTCATAGTTGTTATATACAACATATATACTACGAAGATGTATACAACATACATAAATATTTCAGAGTTGTTATATACAACATATATACTACGAAGATGTATACAACATGCGTAAATATTTCATAGTTGTTATATACAACATATATACTACGAAGATGTATACAACATGCATAAATATTTCATAGTTGTTATATACAACATATATACTACGAAGATGTATACAACATACATAAATATTTCATAGTTGTTATATACAACATATATACTACGAAGATGTATACAACATGCATAAATATTTCATAGTTGTTATATACAACATATATACTACGAAGATGTATACAACATGCATAAATATTTCATAGTTGTTATATACAACATATATACTACGAAGATGTATACAACATGCATAAATATTTCATAGTTGTTATATACAACATATATACTACGAAGATGTATACAACATACATAAATATTTCAGAGTTGCTGTATACAACATATATACTACGAAGATGTATACAGCATGCATAAATATTTCAGAGTTGTTATATGCAACATATATACTACGAAGATGTATACAACATGCATAAATATTTCATAGTTGTTATATACAACATATATACTACGAAGATGTATACAACATACATAAATATTTCAGAGCTGTTATATACAACATATATACTACGAAGATGTATACAACATGCATAAATATTTCATAGTCGTTATATACAACATATATACTACGAAGATGTATACAACATGCATAAATATTTCATAGTTGTTATATACAACATATATACTACGAAGATGTATACAACATACATAAATATTTCAGAGTTGTTATATACAACATATATACTACGAAGATGTATACAACATGCTTAAATATTTCATAGTTGTTATATACAACATATATACTACGAAGATGTATACAACATGCATAAATATTTCATAGTTGTTGTATACAACATATATAAGTACACAGAGTTGGTAAACACAACATATGAAAATGTTATATAATTTGTGGATGCAACATATAAAATATTATTGATTTAATGGATGCGACATATGTGAAGGTTACAGAGCTGATGGATACAACACATACGAATACTACATAGTTGTATACAGCATATATAAATGTTGCAAATTATTCGACAATACATAATTGAGTATTGCAGAGTGTTAGATACAACACATATTAATATTACAGAATTTTGTTCACACAGCATCTACATAAATAATACACTTGTGTTCGTATGTTTGGAACCTTTCTTACACATTTCTCGATCAAACGCTACAAATTCTGTACTGTTGAAATGCCTTTGTCGGAGGAGTTCGGATTGTATATTGGCTTTTCAATTGAGAATCACTTTACCTGTTTTTTGCTAAGTCAAACTTTTCAATACAACGAGTATGATACCCGATGATAGAATTTCGTTATCATCACATAACTGCTGGTTTCGATTTCAATCTTATATTTTTATTTGTAAACTATTTCAGACAAAAACACAGCCAGCGTGTAAGTTCCTAAAAAATTAACATTACAGTAAATACAATTTCTGTAGGCTTTCCCGACTTATTTAGGATATAATACGCATCCGCAATTCATTCAAAACTGTATGCTTATCACTTTGTGAATACGCATTTAGATGTTTCTGCATATTCAGCTAAGTTTGCCTTCACCACAACTTAATATTTACTTTACTTTGCAATAATTTAATTTCGGATCGTTTCATAGACTGCTATAAACACCTTATAGCTACTTTTTTTCTTTAGTACGGGTTTCACTCTTCGTTTTTGTGAGTTTCTTTACTTCAACTCGTAAAATCATGTCATACACTGGACACTCGTAATTGTTTCGTATCATAATAACTGTATTGGGCTAAATGTAATTATAACTTATGAAAGTAACATTTCGTGCCTCGTCATATTGTTGAAACTAGATGCTCTATCGTCGATAGTACTCAGTCTAATAGAATCATAGTAGATGCTACAAAGATACTAATTCTGATATAATAACAGTAACGTGCCGCAATCATACTGAACCTGATGGTGATTATATTACTTACCACAGTTCGCACCTCAGTCTTCATTGTAGCATCTTTCTGCAAAGAAGGGCGCAATCAGTCTTTAACTGACACTACAAGTTCCACTGTGTCAAGCTTCTGCGAAGGAAGAAGCGATAATCGTTAGACTCAGTATCTTAACAAGATGTTCACACACACTCAACTGTACGCGGACGTTGTCTTCCAAAACCATTAAACAATAGATTTGTTTAGCAATAGATTGTCCTTTGGAGTTTAATTTCACTTACGTTGGAAGACTGACAGCTCTTGAAGGAATACGATTGCTGTGGTTCTAGTTTCTTCAGCAACCTTTCTCTTAAAAACAGCTTTAGTTTCGAGATGTGACTGAGAAGGCTTTCCTCAGTTTAAAATTCTCGTTTATTGTTATATTAAGCCTATAAGGAGACAGAATTATTGACTTGACAGAAGATAATAATAATTATCTCACTTTGTTGCTGAGGGCGTTGCTTCCTGTGGTACTGTGAGTGCAAGATTCTGGAGTCGGTTGCCATCCTAAACGCTGTACTTTCTGAGTTTTTCCCACTCGTTTGGAGAAAATCAAGCACTTCTCTTTTTTTTGTAGACACTCGGGTCTTTAAATTCTATATTTTTTAATCATCTTGTTATATCAATATCCTTCATTGGATAAGTCCGTTATAAAGACCTGTTGTCATAAACTACCCTTGGCGGCATAGCACTGTCCTTTCCAGTAGGCACATATTTACCGTGAATCTATATATATTTATATACATGCAACAGATATTTTCAGCGAGACTTCACTGTATCAGTACACTCAAGTTGTTCTTGTAAAAGGTGAGTAACACTTTTACGTTTTTTTTCTCCAAAACGTCCTTTTATGTCTGCTTTAACCATAATGTTTATATTCTTTAAGTATTCGCTGCCTATAAAAAAATTATACATGATTTAGAACAAACTAATTTATTTACAGAACTATAATGTATATAAACTACAGTCTCAGCACTAACTTCAACAATGTGTCCCTTGATTGTGTAACTAAGAAAACTATGCATTTGAAATTTAATTTTTGTACTGATTTGGTAGTGGGGTTTGTATACTTGAGGAAACTACGTACACATCAAGCTAACACAGTTGTGTAGTAGTAACACCACTTATGTCTCTGAAGTGAAAAATAGTTGTCTAGTAGTAACACCACTTATGTCTCTGAAGTGAAAAATAGTTGTGTAGTAGTAACACCACTCATGTCTCTGAAGTGAAAAACAGTTGTGTAATAGTAACACCATTTAAGTGACATGACGAACAGTTCTGTAGTAGTAACACCATTTAAGTGACATGACAAACAGTTGTGTAGTAGTACCACCATTTAAGTGACATGACAAACAGTTGTGTAGTAGTAACATAATTTAAGTGACATGACAAACAGTTGTGTAGTACTAACATCATTTAAGTGACATGACGAACAGTTGTATAGTAGTAACATCATTTAAGTAACATGACGAACAGTTGTGTAAAATTAACACCATTTAAGATCTAGACATGATGAACAGTTGTGTAATAGTAACATCATTTAAGTGACACGACAAACAGTTGTGTAGTACTAACATCATTTAAGTGACATGACGAACAGGCAAGCTGCTGAGTCCACCCGATGTGGCCTTGCTATAAGAAAGCATATACATATATACACACCACTTTTTGATCAGACAAGAATGATAGTTGTCTACTGTTGACTAGTTGTCTTTCGTCTATCCTATCAGGGAAAACTAGGGAATGTTATGAGTAAATAGCTCTTATGTAGCTTTGTGCGAAATTGTTAAGCAAGTAAATAAAATCTAATTATGAATCGAACTAGTAGAAACACTCCAATAATACTAAACCATCTAAATAACTCCCTCTGTTCGTAGTGATGGTTATTTAAACAAAGAGATGAGGAAAACGCACAATAGCAAGAATAATATCCGTAAATTTACTGATGAGTAACGAAACAAGTTAGTTTAGTCTCATGAGCATCAAATTAGGCAGTTGGTGTTTATCAACTATTTTACATGGAACAGTATGTGTTTGTTATAGCAAAGCCATACTGTGCTATTTGCTGTGTTTACCGATTACAAATCCGAAGACTTACTGCTGTTCCACTTGGGGACCTACATGGAAAAGACAACAAAATAGAAACTACAGTGATAGTGAATGCTAGACAGCTGCTCATCATGTCTAGATCTTAAATAAAAATAGGAGCGACAGTCAATCCCTATTGTGCATTTATGTCCCAAGAGTGAAATAAGTACGCCTTTGTGCTAGTTGTTCGCGAGCCCCGAATCATTAGATTCACAATCCAGACACGCTTACTCTTGGTTTGGTTTGTTTTGAATTTCGCGCAAAGCTACACTACAGCTATCTGCGCTAGCCATCTCTAATTTAGCTGTAAAACTAGAGGGAAAGCAGCTATTCATCACCACCCACTGCCGACTGTTAGACTACTCTTTTACCAACGGATTGATCATCACATTATAATGCCCCCATGGCTGAAAGACCGAACATATTTGGTGTGACGGGGATTCAAACCCGCGACCCTCAGATTACGAGTCAAGTGCCTTAAACACCTGACCATGCCGGGCCCTAACTCTTAGACCAAACAACGTCCGATAATTGGAGAAAACTAAAGTGCAGGATGAGAAACTTAGCTCAGTAACATCTTATGGGAATAACTGTTTATCTCTAAAAATGAAGGGTCATGCTCTGAAGTCCCCAGTAGCTCAGCGGCAGTTCTTAGAACTTATAACATTAAACATCGGGTGGTTTCAATATCCATGGTGGGCGCAGCATAGATAGCCCATTGTGTAGCTTCGTGCGTAACAGCAAACAAACAAGAATTACTATAAAATAACATTTCATAACATTGGATATAAGTACATTTTGATGTCAGTATTTCCAACTTCGCAGATGCAACGTGCAATACATAAGAGCATAAAACAGAAAGTCGATTGAGCTGTTTCTTGGAGCTGTTCAGAAACTCCATTGTTTTCACTCTTGATTTATTCTTGCACTAACCAGTTGTACAGAATCTCATTCTTCTCAGAGCAATCATATAACAAAAAGGTATACAACTGAATAGTTTACACAATGCAATCGATGCCAAGATTGGTTAACGACAGAAGAATGGACGACTCTCTCCTCAACACTAGTAATCGTTTTACTAGGAAAATATAAACACGGACTAAAAATATACCCTACAATATTGTTTTGAATAACCAACTGGTAGACATGTCGTGCCGCACGAGGCTCACAAAGATCGTTCCTGTCATATTTTTATGTCGTGTGTAGTCATGTTTCTATCTGGAATAAAAAGGTTTTATCTAATTCGTACTGGGAAAAATGTTTATGATTTAGGCTTACTGAAAAGCGTGACGTTGGTACATAGCTCAACCACTAGGAATTTAATTTGTGCATTTCTCACAGTAACACGCAATTACATTACTAGGCCTGTATATATATATATACACACATACACTAAGGTCATTACTAGGCCTGTATATATATATACACATACACTAAGGTCATTACTAGGACTGTATATATATACACACACATACACTAAGGTTTATATGAATTAAATTTACCAACACGCATAAAACGTATAATTTAAAGTCTGGTTTCGGATATCGAAGATTTATTTATTTATTAATTTTGCAACAGCTTCTAGTGAAAATTTACAGTTAACAATATGGTTGCTGTTGCAAGCACAACGATTTAGAGTTTGACAACATGGTTTCTGTTACAAGCACACAAATTTCGAGTTTAACAATATGATTGTTGTTACAAGCACAAAGATTTCGAGTTTAACAATATGGTTGTTGTTACAAGCACAAAGATTTCGAGTTTAACAATATGGTTGCTGTTGCAAACACCTATTTCGAGTTTAACAATACGGTTGCTGTTGCAAGCACCTATTTCGAGTTTAACAATATGGTTGCTGTTGCAAGCACCCATTTCGAGTTTAACAATATGGTTGCTGTTGCAAGCACCCATTTCGAGTTTAACAATATGGTTGCTGTTGCAAAAACACATTTCGAGTTTAACAATATGGTTGCTGTTGCAAGCACCCATTTCGAGTTTAACAATTTGGTTGCTGTTGCAAACACCCATTTCGAGTTTAACAATATGATTGCTGTTGCAAACACCCATTTCGAGTTTAACAATATGGTTGTTGTTGCAAGCACCTATTTCGAGTTTAACAATATGGTTGCTGTTGCAAGCACCCATTTCGAGTTTAACAATATGGTCGTTGTTGCAAACACCCATTTCGAGTTTAACAATATGGTTGCTGTTGCAAGCACCCATTTCGAGTTCAACAATATGGTTGCTGTTGCAAACACCCATTTCGAGTTTAATAATATGGTTGCTGTTGCAAACACCCATTTCGAGTTTAACAATATGGTTGCTGTTGCAAGCACCCATTTCGAGTTTAACAATATGGTTGCTGTTGCAAACACCCATTTCGAGTTTAATAATATGGTCGCTGTTGCAAACACCCATTTCGAGTTTAACAACATGGTTGCTGTTGCAAGCACACAGATTTCGAGTTGATTTTTTAAGACTCAGATTTCTCCTCCAATCTTATTGCATATGATTGATTTAAAACAATTTCTTGTTCCCATTTTCCAGTTTCTAATCAGTCATTACTTGTTGTCTTGGTAATAATTTTATTCAAACTTATTAATTCACTGGAGAAAATTAAAAATCAATTTAAAAGGAGATACAGTTTTCGTGTTCTGATGCGTCACACATCAAGAAAACCTAAAAGTGATAATTATATTTTCAAGCTTCAATATTTATTATTTCGTTCTACAACATAGTTGACTATATTGGAATAGTTTTGATCATTGTTAAGCGCATAACGATAGCTATCGGCTCCGTCCACAAGGGTTATCGAAGTCCAAATTTTCCACCGTAATCTTACCTCTGAACCACTGGAGGACTTAGAATAGATAGATTATTGTGGCTTAGAATATTTAAACATTATATCATTTTAAAAGTGAATAACATGGGCGGGCCCGGCATGGCCAAGCGTGACGCGGGTTCGAATCCCGGTCGCACCAAACATGCTCGCCCTGTCAGCCGTGAGGGCGTTATAATGTGACGGTCAATCCCATTGTTCGTTGGTAAAAGAGTAGCCCAAGAGTTGGCGGTTGGTGGTGATGGCTAGCTGCCTTCCCTCTAGTCTTATACTGCTAAATTAGAGACGGCTAGCGCAGATAGCCCTCGAGTAGCTTTGCGCGAAATTAAAAAAACAAACAAACATGGACTTATTAAAATTCACTTCGAACGTTTAATTTTTAAAACAGTTAGTTGTACCAAACTTATTCAATTTTTAAAAAAATTAGTAAACCTATTTCGTTAAATTTTATTGTTTTCTACTTTTCATTTAAGTTAATAAAATCAGGGAAAAAAGAACAATCTCTGTATAAAAGACTAATGAGTCCATCAAAGTTCTATCCTATAATAATCAGTAAAGCAATTAGAAAATAAGAACTAATCAAAACGTAAAATGCATGGCCTGGTGGGTACTTTGACAAGGGCAAAAGTTGGCGTTGGCTGCTGTTAAATAGCTACCTTCCAACTAGTTTACCGGTTCAAAATTATGGAAGATTCTGCCAAGATAGCTTCTGCGTAGCTTTGCGAGAATTTTTTAAATATTAATAAACATAAGAAGGAAACCCTAGGACCGTCAGATTTTTGTCGTATTATGATCACTAGAATAACCTGTGAATACAAAAAACAAATCAGTAAGATCGTCAGAAATCTGACATGGTAAAGAAGGAAGGAACAAGAAATGTTAGATGTTACTGTGTATAGTGGCAGTCTGAGTCTACTGACACGCTAAAAACACAGTTACGTTTCTGAATAAATTACAAGATTTATGTGGTTTCAAGCAGGAATTTTGCAAATTAGGCTGAAATTATACGATCTACTTTAATTGTATCCCGCAGTGTATATATCATCTTAATTAAGTATGCCTTAGGCTTTTATTAGCATACTGAAAACCAGATCGGCCTTCCTAAGCCCCACACGTTGAAATACCACTGATAATACATTCTAGTAGAAGACTTAAGTTTACCTGTAGTAGTTATCGTCATGATAACAATATCCATAATGTTTATTAAAGATATACTGTATTTTTTTCTGTTTTAATTGCAGGAAGTTTATTGCTTAAAAATGCTCATAATTTGGGCATTTATCTACATATTTAACTTTATATATATAACCCTCTAGACTCTGAAGCAGAAGTAATCACACTTCGAATTATTCTTCAAGAATAATTTCAGTATATTTTTATTAACTTATGAACCGAAAAGAGTTCCTTACGACGCAGTACACGTAGGACAACTAAAATCCAACATGATATTTATTTTGTAATCAGACTGGGTTTATCAATAGATTTCGCAAAGGAAAACAGCTTCGTCATAGAAAATTGCTGAGTAATTTTCTTTTATCTTATTTTTTAAACCTGATACACTTTGAGTCGTTTTTGATAAGAAATTGACGTGGACTTACAGTTAAAGGCAAAATAAAAGAGCAATTAATTGAGTACATAAACTTAAAAGTATTTCAGTAAAGTGTTTTCGTGGAACATTAACATATAAATATTCCTCAAGTTGTTTTATACATAGTATATTTTCCTTTTCTAAACTACCTGGTACCTTCTCTGATATATATATGTATATATATCATTCTGTATACACCACTACAGTACCAACACTAAAGTTTCAAACTGTTGTTATAGTGACTCGTTATATTCTGCTGTTCACCAATTGCTGCATTTACAACTGAATTTGTCATTAATTTTTTTTCACATTCACAACGTCCAATCAGAACAGTAGCTATAGTAAAGCAGAGTTTGAGTAAGTCGGTGTTTCTCAGCTGGATTTGTTAGACGACCCCTCGGGTCTGGACTTTAATCGTCGCAAAACCGCATTATCTTTACAAGGTTGATAACAATGATCGCCATAGTTTATAACAAACATGATACATGTACCTCGCAGACATCTGTGGTCCGGCGTGGCCAGGTGGTCAGAGCGCTCGAATCGTAATCTGAGAGTTTTATTCCCCTCGGTGGACTCAGCAGATAGCCCAATGTGGCTTTGGTATAAGAAACAAACACACACACTCTCTTACAGACACCCCCCTCCTCTGGTGGGTGTGCTTAAAATCTGTTGAAGTGAAGATATAATAGTTCATTTACGAGATTCGTTCTCGTAAATTGGTTCAATATTTCAATATATGTGATTTGTACATCCAGGTAGACAGAATTAAATGGGCAGCACGTAAAAACATACTTCCTGAATTTCACCAACAATTACAAGAATTATCAAATGCACCATTTCCAATGAAAATTATGAAATGTATCCGAAAGGGCAATACCCTTGATCTCCAGTATGTTTTAATCATTATTCTAACTTTGTTCACAAAATGTATATCCCCTCCCTACACACCTATATATATTTCTTCTTACGCACCTGTTATATTTTCCAGATCATAGCGTTTATAATTGTTAGAAACCCCTTTTCCTTTTGGCCCGGCATGGCCAAGCGTGTTAAGGCGTGCGACTCGTAATCTGAGTGTCGCGGGTTCGCATCCCCGTCGCGCCAAACATGCTCGCTCTTTCAGCCGTGGGGGCGTTATAATGTGACGCTCAATCCCATTATTCGTTAGTAAAAGAGTAGCCCAAGAGTTGGCGGTGGGTGGTGATGATTAGCTGCCTTCCCTCTAGTCTTACACTGCAAAATTAGGGACGACTAGCACAGATAGCCCTCGAGTAGCTTTGTGCGAAATTCAGAAACAAACAAACAAACCTTTTGCTTCCATGCTTCCGTGAGTGGGGATCGTTTAGTGCTAAATGGCTACTTGTCATGTGACCCTGAATTAATAAAGAACTAGTTCAATGATTATTTGGTTGAACCTCAGGGAAACACACAAAAGAAACATATAGCTATTACTCTAAATCAACCAGTAAGAAATCATGAGACTACTAATTCATGTTTTATGTCCTCTAACATCGCTGTAACACACGTCGTAATTTGTGTATAAGTTAGCTATTTCCAGGTAATAGGGAAAAATAAATAGACAGAAATGAAAATTTACAGAAGTTAATTCTTACGAAACAAATTAGAAAATGCACATAGTAACTAAAATTAACGCTGTATTTGTTTACTTTAGTTTTCATTATTGACATCATAACACTCCCCTCGCCCCCACTCAGCGACACAGCGGCATTTCTGTGAACTCACAACGTTAGAAACCGAGTTGTCGTTGTTGATTATTTGACAGTTAGAGCTTTAGAGTTGACACAGTTGGAACAGTACCGTATTTTGTATGGTAATAGTAATTTACCGTTAATCATATCCAATTTACCGTACAGTCAATTAAACAATATTGTTTTCGACGTATATGGTAATTTCCCGATAACGTAGTCGATTTCGCCAGTGTATGGTAACCTCCATTTAACGATACAGCTTCTCTGAGAGAGGTTGTCAGTAAATATTTCTAACATTCAGTTAAATATTCATGAAAAGACATTCTTTATGATGAAGGTGGTAGCTGAAAGTTATGACATCCAGTCAACATGCTTAGAAACATGTTTAAAACAAAAAAAAAGAGAGGAAAATGGTAACTGAAGGATTTGATAACCATGGTTAAATAATATCGTTTTTAGTATAAATAAAACGAAACGATAGTCTGCTAAGAATAAAGATGTTGTACACAAACCACGTGATATCCACTTAGAATTATTGAGAAAACGTTGCTATTCAGTATAAATGATAACTAAAACCAGACGACATTCAGCTAAAGTGGTTAGAGTGCGGATGGTAATTGAACGTTGTAAATATCCAGCTGCAATCATGTCAACAACACTTATTTGATCTATATAATAACTGAATATACTTAGAACGCCTTATTTCTGGAGTGCAGACAGTTACCGAATGCTGGTCATACTCTGTAGATATAACATTGTTGTCTTCTTAGCTTAGATTATACATTGGAGGTGCTGTCGTCTAACTGGAAATGTTACACACTTTGGAAACAACGGTTTGTATGCGGTCCTGATATTCAAAACCAACAGAAAAGACACTTCGCAATGTGAGAAGTGTGGAGAATAAACCACCTCAAACGCTACTACTGTCCCAGATGCAAGTGAACCAAATACTATCAGAAGTAATATACTCATTAACAGCTAGACGGAAGCAAGAACAATTAACAGCTAGACGGAAGCAAGAACAATTAACAGCATACGTTTTAACACCGTCTTGCACTTTCGGACACTTGATTTTTAACCGAAAAGTCCAGATTTGCATAATTCTTAGACTGTGAACATACACACGTTTGAATACTATCCTTAAAAACTTTCATTGAACCGTTTGCAACCCAGAAGAATTTACGGCGGAATTTCTATTATGATGTAGGCGCCATTTTGTCAGCTGAATTATTACAGCTGTTGATATGAGAAGGGACAGTCACTGTTACTCCAGGCATCGTGAGAAAGCCTTCTTCTTGTCTACACCAAATAAGATGGACTCCTGCTCATTCAGCCCAAGTTACAAAACGATGGCTGGAAGATTGGGATATTACCACTTTCTAGACTCTACCAGTCGTCACATATAAACCCTGTGTGGTCCATCCTTACAGGTGTACGACCGGTATCAATACCCGTAGTGGGCAAAGTACAGATAGTCTATTATGTAGCTTTATACAAATCCTAATAAAGTTATTTGGCATGTTTGGGGTGCAGTGACAGGTCCAGGTGTGAGATCTTGCTAACACCAGGTGTAACCCTGTTTCTAACTTAAGTATTGCAAAATACAGATTCGCTAAATATCATAAGTAATCTGTAGCCTCTGATTCGTGTTTGTTCATTTAACAAAGCGGCACTATTTCTGGAAGGTATTTCTATTTAGTTATTGATAGGCAGTTTGTTTTGCAAACGCTGCCTTGTTAATATAAATACCTGTTCGAATTTCAAATATCGTTATTTGTGAGTAAATAAATGTGTATAAATACCAGTTATGTTTGTGAGAATTTTATCACTAGTATGTGACTACTCTAGATATCCTAAACCTTTCCATTAGCTGTACTAGTACTTACGTGTGCACGAAGTACGCATAGTAAATGATATGGTGGCTATATGTGTTTAGTTGTTCCTTAAATAAATTGTTACTAACTGTAACGAAATAAAACTCGATGTTAGAATATGTGTTTCTAAACCTTGAGGTAGATTATGGTTAAAGTTTTGAAATAGTTTTTTATATTAAATCTACAGAAGAGAACATTGATCGATTACGTGTAATGATATTTAAAATTGTGTAGAGGGTAAAAAAAATTGTAGTCCAAAAATAGACATATATAACGGAGCCTTATACAGTACTAAAATCGAATTTTAGACAAATAGATACATAAACATATATGTTTACAATATAGAGCAAGAAAACAAGCATCGATCGTTCATTAAATATTTAACAGCTGAGTAACAGTTTTGATATTAGGCATAATCCTTATTATATTATAATCAAAGCAAGCTACTTAATTAGGTCACAACAAAAATTAACCCGGGAATGAATGTAGCTAATTTAATACAGCGATCCATTTATGAGCCTGCAATGTCGTAAATAAAAACTAATAATAATTAGAATGCGTTGTTTCACCAGTTAGATACCATCACTGTTGTCAATATTTACGTCTGTAATTCCAATAATATCTCATGACGTTCGATCATTTAGAAGATTTATTGTAGTACTAAATACATATGCTAATAAGCTAACGACACAAAATTATCTTTCATAATAAAGAATATATATAAAGAAAACGGAAATTAATATATTATATGTATTAAACATTTAATTAATGTTATTAGTGGAAATTAATATATTATATGTATTAAACATTTAATTAATGTTATTAGTGGAAATTAATATATTATATGTATTAAACATTTAATTAATGTTATTAGTGGAAATTAATATATTATATGTATTAAACATTTAATTAATGTTATTAGTGGAAATTAATATATTATATGTATTAAACATTTAATTAATGTTATTAGTGGAAATTAATATATTATATGTATTAAACATTTAATTAATGTTATTAGTGGAAATTAATATATTATATGTATTAAACATTTAATTAATGTTATTAGTGGAAATTAATATATTATATGTATTAAACATTTAATTAATGTTATTAGTGGAACTGACAAAATAATAGAAAACAATTTACGAAATGAAAAAAACAAAAACAAGCTGATTTTTTTTTCATGAATTATCTCCGACTTTCTTTGGCCTAAGTTACGACGTTTGCGTACTTCGTTTTGCCAAAATCTTCTTGTAAAGTAAACGTTATAAGTATCTATCCACTGGAATTGCTAAAGTCACATTATGTTTCCTTAAAATATCTTTAATATACTGAAACACGAAAGACAGAATCTTATTTATTGCTTTCAGTTTCGAGTCTTATGTACATAACAATCGATTTTAATTCAGTACTTATGTAAGTTTGTTACGAGTTAACAAACGATTACAAGTTATAGATATGCATTTTTTATGTAGTTCATGTACAGTTATATACTTAACTGCCTTACCGTATGATTTAAAAACTGTGAAATTTCATGATTTTCAGGTAGGCTTAATATATGCGACAATCAAATAGTGTAATAAAAAATCACATATACTTCAAGAAATGCTGTGACAGCTATGAATTTATATTTTATATTGAAAATAGTCTATATTAGCAAAACATAGGACCTTAACAACTGGAAAAACTAATGTATTATTTATCTTATTAGTAGTTCAGAAATAAAACAAACTGAACTATAATACCAATATATATATATAGCAAGGCATAGGCGTCAAAAGTGAAGAATGGTTTGGTTTTGAATTTCGCGCAAAGCTACACGAGGGCTACCTGCGCTAGCCGTCCTTAATTTAGCATTGTAAGGCCAGAGGTATGGCAGCTAGTCATCATAACCCACCGCCAATTCTTGGGCTACACTTTTATCAACGAATAGTGGGATTGATAGCCACATTATAACGCCCCTAACGCTGAAAGGGCGAACACGTTTGGTGCGACGAGGATTCGAACCCGCGACCCTCAGATTATGAGTCATGTGCCTTAACCACCAGGCCATGCCGGGCCTTCTCTCAAGGCAACAAGAAAACTACTGAAGATTTAGTAACTTGATATCAACAATACTAGAACAGTTAAACCATACTCAGAAAGTACGATTCTTACCCAGCTATGCAATCAAACTTATCATATCTACCGCCTTTAATATGAATAACTTTTAACATCCTTGTTATGAAAGCTAAACGATCATGAAGTATTAAGTCACAAAGTAAATTAAATAATAACATCTACACTAATTAGTCTTGTATATCCAACAGCTACTCTAATTGAACAGCAGGATTTAATTATCGCCTGTATAACGAACCAACAGTTACAAAGCATGAAGCACAATTTTACAGCAATGATGTGCACCTTGCAACAGAGAGTGCGTTGTAATCCCGCTCTTCGGGGCCTGGCATGGCCTAGCGCGTTAAGGCGTGCGCTTCGTAATCTGAGGGTCGCGGGTTGGCGCCCGAGTCGCGTCAAACATGCTCGCCCTCCCAGCCGTGGGGGCGTTATAATGTGACGGTCAATCCCACTATTCGTTGGTAAAAGAGTAGCCCAAGAGTTGGCGGTGGGTGGTGATGACTAGCTGCCTTCCCTCTAGTCTTACACTGCTAAATTAGGGACGGCTAGCACTGATAGCCCTCGAGTAGCTTTGTGCGAAATTCCAAAAACCAAACCCGCTCTTCGATTAGAGTAGACCAACAGTTTTTGAGGGTGCTGTTGATTGGCTGCCTTTACTTTCGTCTGTCACTCTAAAATTCGTAACGGTTAACACAGATAGCCCTCGTGAAGGTTTGTTTTAAATTCAACAAAACAAATAAACAGTCTAGCTTGAAATTTTAATGGAATATAACAGAAAAACACCAGCAATCAAATTTCATATTAATGATGTGTGTTAGGCTTTATATTCTATTTTATTGAAAGTTCCACTCGAATGTTCAGTGATATTACTATACTTTTTAAATACAAATTCATAGAATTTTAATAAATATGTTCATTTATTTCGAAAGAAAAGGCTTGATTTTATTTGTTGTCTTAAACTAAACTTTTAGTTTTTTTACGTCCACATTTAAATATTCATTTTTACAGCCACTTTACATTAATTGATATATTTAACTCAACAAATATATTTTGCCATAATGGTTGTAAATGTTGTACTACTTAAAGTTAACTTATACATTTAAATCTACTTGGTGAATGATACAGTCCGAATTATTAAGTTTGTCACGATTAAAATGCCATAAAGAGACGCCCGGCATGGCCAGGTGGATAAAGCACTTGACTCGTAAATGGAGAGTCACGGGTTCGAATTCCAGTCACATCTAACATGCTCGCCTTTTCAGCCGTGGGGTCGTTATAATGTGACGATCAATTCCACTATTCATTCGTTAAAGAATAGCCCACGAGTTGGCGATAGGTAGTATGACTAGCTGTCTTCCTTCTAGTCTTACGCTGCTAAATTAGGGACGGCTAGCGCAGATAACCCTTGTGTAGATTTGAGCGAAATTCAATGACAAACAAACCATAAAGATAAATTACAAACACATTTTTGTACTCTGGAAGTGATAACCTATTCCATTTTTCTTGAGCGTGAATAAGTGTTCTAATGGTTAGTTTGATGATTTGTTTTTTATAATAAACCACATTGAGACATTTGCTAGGTCCACCGCGAGGAATTGAACTCCGGAGTTTATCGTTATAATTCCATAGGCCTACCGCTGGGAAACTACCGATTAATGTTCCAAACTACGAATCAAGAGGTGATCACTTTTTATCTAGTTGCCGCAAAATGAGGCCGTGGGTACTTTATACAGTGACAGTCAAATTCTACTATTCGGTTGGAGTGGTCCAAGAGTTGATGGCTCGTAGTGCCAATAAGCTGTTTTCCCTAGTTTGAAATTTTGCTATTTTTTCAATTTAGATTTTCTTTGTGTAGTTCAGTATGTTTTGCATTGTTTAATTTCTTTTCACTGTACTGTTATCAAAAGTCATTGATCGTTTTGGGTAATTTTGTCTGTTTTTTTTGGGAATTTCGCGCAAAGCTACTCAAGGGCTATCTGCGCTAGCCGTCTTTAATTTTGCAGTTTAAAACTAGAGGGAAGGCAGCTAGTCATCACCATTCACCGCCAACTCTTGGGCGACTCTTTTACCAACGAATAATGGAATTGACCGTCACATTATAACGCCCCACGGCTGAAAGACCGAGCATGTTTGGTGTGACGGGAATTCGAACCCGCGACCCTCAGATTACGAGTCGAGTGCCTTAACCCACCTGGCCATGCCAGGCCTTTTGGGTAATTAAAAACCTTTTCTCGAGTTTCATTTTACTTGCGATTAAAGTGGTCTGCTTATTTCTATTATATAACGATTTGTGTAAGAAATGTCTTCTCCGGCAACTGTAAACCTAGAATATTAACTGGTGAAATCATCAGTTGAAGTGACTGATAATTTAGGTGTTTGACATGCACAGATAGAAGGAAAGTCAACCAGACCATTTATCTTCGCCACTGCTTGGTTTAAACACTTCAAGTGCTTATTCTATCAATATATGTCTTGTTATTTCGGTTCTAAGTCTATTGTTCGTTTTTTTATTTGTATGTTGTTAAGCACAAAGCTACTCAATGGACAATTTGTGTTCTGCACATCGCGGGAATTGAACTCGGATTCTTAACGTTTTAAACATTCAGAATTACTGCTGACTTACAGTGCTAAAATCCAGGGATCTATTTCTTTTGTGAACAGAGCAGATAGCCCAATGCGGTTTTGCTCTAAAACAAACAAACAAATTTACTGCTGAACCACCAAAGGGTTGAAATTAAAACGACAACAACAAACAAACTAAAATTTCTACAGTAATTACCTCTATGATAAATAATGGAATCAATGTGAAAAATTGGAATAGAGAAAAAGAGGCCCCGGCATGGCCAGGTGGTTAAGGCACTCGACTGGTAATCTGAGGGTCGCTAGTTCGAATCCCCGTCACACCAAGCATGCTCGCGCTTTCAGCCGTGAGGATGTTATAATGTCACGATCAATCCCACTATTCGTTGGTAAAAGAGTGGCCCAAGAGTTGGCAGTGGGTGGTGATGACTAGCTGTTTTCCTTCTAGTCTCATACTGCTAAATTAGGGACGGCTAGCGCAGATAGTCCTTGTGTAGCTTTGCTCGAAATTCAAAACAAAGCAAAGCAAAGCAAATCGATACAGCACAAATATCTCACGTGTATCTCGACAACAAATAAACTGACAAATACTGTGTTTTTATTTCTTTCTCGTAGTTGTTGGTAAATTGCTGTTGAACATATTTAGCTTTCGATTGTTACTGTTTGTCCTTGTTTTTAGGTAATGGAAAAGTCAAGAACTTGATCAAGAAATATGAGAAAACAATTTCACACAGTACTTAAAAAAGAACTTAAATATTCACAAGCTTCGTTTCCGAAAGATTTGCTCGAATATTAACTTTTTATAAACTATAAAGTGAATTTAACAACAACAACAGATTGTCCATGTAACTGCTTATTCTTCTGTGAAATAGAAATAAATAAAAGTCTAGGTTTAACGGTGGATTCTTTGTTGAAGTTATCGCGGCCATATTGTTCTTGGTTTTCTATAAAAGCATCTAACACTCAATATTGACCCCCACCTTTCCATAGCGATCGTAGTGAATTGCTTCCGGTTTGCTTAGAAAGCTCCTTTGCCTGAATAAGAGATGTACAGAGATGACAGAAAGAGTTTACGTTTCAGTTTTGTGAAAGAACTGTTTAAAAAACAGAAATAATTCCTGAATGCATGTCTCCAATCCTATTAGCACTAAATCTTCAATCACTGTTCAGAAGTGAAGCCATCAGTTAACTTTAGCTGTATTTGTATTTTTGGCAAAGTACTAAGAATATATGCCGCCGTCGAAACTGACTAGCACTCTACTACTTGTTAGACACACTAAGGGAGTGACGGCCACTCCTATAATGCACCCACAACCTAAATAAAGACGAATAAAGTGCGTGAGGGGAATACTTTGTGGAATTGCACGGATATGAACCTATCTCGTTAGCTGCGAATTCCAGAGTTCTATCATAAGCCTAACTTGTTTCCTCACGTCTTTATGTTCGGCTATTAATATCAGTGTAATATAATTCAGATATTTCGTTTCAATTTATAAAAGAGGGCAGAATATATACGTACTCGAAATGATTTACAAACACCACTGTTAAAAATTTAGTTAAAGCCTATAGAAGATATACTCAGCAACGGCCTGTCAACGGATATTTTCAGGTTTGTCAGTTCGTTGTGACATGAATGTTGAATAGTTTGAGTTTTTAGTCGTTTTTGGACAAGAGATTGTGTTAAAACAATATTTTATCCAAAATATATTAAAACTGTTTCTATTTTCAATTTATAATATCATTACCAGAGAACTACAAATGCATAAGTCCATGTTGAAAACGTTAGAAAACGGGTTTCGGTATTCCCGTGGTAGGCATAACAAAGATTGTCCATTGTGTAGCTTTGTACTTAACTTCAAACAAACAATGTTGATTGAATAAAAAATAGCTATTTAAAGATTTTGGCGGTAAAATTTAGAATGCACGTGTTTCTCATCGACATTTTTGTAAAATACAAAAATAAGAAGAAAATTATTTTACATAGAACGTCTGGTGTACGAATTGGGAGACTCAAAGTTTAGTTCAAAGAGTTAGAGAGATAACGTTTTCAAATAATTTAAGTCTAATATGTCTATAATTTTAAAACCTGCTGTTCTTGCACTGGTTTGGCTGGGCCTAAAATAACACTGTTGCGTTTGGATTCATTGAAACGCCAATGATATTTTAATTAAGCTCATAAAATGAATCGCTGAATATATATCGTATAATTCAACCATACACGCGACACAGAATACTAACAATTAAGCACTTATAGCACGTTTGTTTATTTTATGAATTTCGCGCAAAGTCACTCGAGGGCTATCTGTGCTAGCCGTTCATAATTTAGCAGTGTAAGAGTAAAGGGAAGGCAGCTAGTCATCACCATCCACCGCCAACTCTTGGACTACTCATTTACCAACGAATAGTGGTATTGACCGTCACATTATAACGCCCCCACGGCTGAAAGGGCGAGCATGTTTGACGCGACGCGGGTTCGAACCCGCAGATTACGAGTCGCACGCCTTACGCGCTAGGCCATGCCAGGCCTCTAACTAATTAACTGTAAGCCTAACTTCATAAATAGCTATAAACAATCACTTACCTTTCTACCCTTCCGTGTCTCTAGTACTTTGTACAAACGTAAATTCAAATTAAAAACAAACTAAACAACACATCCACGCCTTTCCATGAGCACAACAGATGCGTTCCCAACTGAATGACAGTAAAAACTTTAAGTACAACGACACCGAATTCTTGACCACGTGTTATGTAAAACCAACAGATATACAGAAAAATTAATTTATTCAGAATGATACTATATTAAACAAGAAAGACAGAAATAAACACACGGTGTTTTTAGATATATAATGTGTACCATTATACAAGTAATGCGTTTCATTAATCAAAGTAATGACACATGTCTACACAAACTACAGTAACTGAGCTGTATATGTACGACTATTATTTACACAAGTTGAAGGGCATTAACTTTCGTATCATAAACTATTAAGCAATGATATTTCTTAAGACAGTTATATATACTTAGTCACAGTATCTTAATATTTAAATTATTTTTTAATTACTTAATAAGCAAATGAACAAAAATACCAAGATTTTCTTCATTCGATAGTTTTTTATTCTACTCTTTCATCTTATAGAAACAAAACACCTTACCTTAGGTGTAGTTGTTTGATTTCACAGTCCAACAGGTAAATAACCTATGTATTGTCAACAATACTTCTCCCACTCACTTTAATAACTTCATTATCCTGTCAACAGATATATAATATATGTATTATCAACAACACTTCTCCCACTCACTTTAATTACTTCATTTTCCTGTCAACAGGTAGATAATACATGTATTGTCAACAATACTTCTCCCACTCACTTTAATTACTTCATTATCCTGTCAACAGGTAGATAATAAATGTATTATCAACAACACTTCTCCCACTCACTTTAATTACTTCATTATCCTGTCAACAGATATATAATATATGTATTATCAACAATACTTCTCCCACTCACTTTAATTACTTCATTATCCTGTCAACAGATATATAATATATGTATTATCAACAATACTTCTCCCACTCACTTTAATTACTTCATTATCCTGTCAACAGGTAGATAATACATGTATTATCAACAACACTTCTCCTACTCACTTTAATTACTTTATTATCCTGTCAACAGATGTATAATATATGTATTATCAACAACACTTCTCCCACTCACTTTAATTACTTCATTATCCTGTCAACAGATATATAATATATGTATTATCAACAACACTTCTCCCACTCACTTTAATTACTTCATTATCCTGTCAACAGATATATAATATATGTATTATCAACAACACTCTTCCCACTCACTTTAATTACTTCATTATCCTGTCAACAGGTAGATAATACATGTATTATCAACAACACTTCTCCCACTCACTTTAATTACTTCATTATCCTGTCAACAGGTAGATAATACATGTATTATCAACAACACTTCTCCCACTCACTTTAATTACTTCATTATCCTGTCAACACATATATAATACATGTATTATTAATAATACTTCTCCCACTCACTTTAATTACTTCATTATCCTATCAACAGATATATAATATATGTATTATCAACAACACTTCTCCCACTCACTTTAATTACTTCATTATCCTGTCAACAGATATATAATATATGTATTATCAACAATACTTCTCCCACTCACTTTAATTACTTCATTATTTTGTCAACAGGTAGATAATACATGTATTATCAACAACACTTCTCCCACTCACTTTAATTACTTCATTATCCTGTCAACAGGTAGATAATACATGTATTATCAACAACACTTCTCCCACTCACTTTAATTACTTCATTATCCTGTCAACACATATATAATATATGTATTATCAACAACACTTCTCCCACTCACTTTAATTACTTCATTATCCTGTCAACAGGTAAATAATACATGTATTATTAATAATACTTCTCCCACTCACTTTAATTACTTCATTATCCTGTCAACATATATATAATATATGTATTATCAACAACACTTCTCCCACTCACTTTAATTACTTCATTATCCTGTCAACAGATATATAATATATGTATTATCAACAATACTTCTCCCACTCACTTTAATTACTTCATTATCCTGTCAACATATATATAATATATGTATTATCAACAACACTTCTCCCACTCACTTTAATTACTTCATTATCCTGTCAACAGGTAAATAATACATGTATTATTAATAATACTTCTCCCACTCACTTTAATTACTTCATTATCCTGTCAACAGGTAGATAATATATGTATTATCAACAACACTTCTCCCACTCACTTTAATTACTTCATTATCCTGTCAACAGATATATAATATATGTATTATCAACAATACTTCTCCCACTCACTTTAATTACTTCATTATCCTGTCAACAGGTAGATAATACATGTATTATCAACAACACTTCTCCTACTCCCTTTAATTACTTCATTATCCTGTCAACAGATATATAATATATGTATTATCAACAACACTTCTCCCACTCACTTTAATTACTTCATTATCCTGTCAACAGATATATAATATATGTATTATCAACAACACTTCTCCCACTCACTTTAATTACTTCATTATCCTGTCAACAGATATATAATATATGTATTATCAACAACACTTCTCCCACTCACTTTAATTACTTCATTATCCTCTCAACAGATATATAATATATGTATTATTAACAACACTTCTCCCACTCACTTTAATTACTTCATTATCCTGTCAACAGATATATAATATATGTATTATCAACAATACTTCTCCCACTCACTTTAATTACTTCATTATCCTGTCAACAGGTAGATAATACATGTATTATCAACAACACTTCTCCTACTCACTTTAATTACTTTATTATCCTGTCAACAGATATATAATATATGTATTATCAACAACACTTCTCCCACTCACTTTAATTACTTCATTATCCTGTCAACAGATATATAATATATGTATTATCAACAACACTTCTCCCACTCACTTTAATTACTTCATTATCCTGTCAACAGATATATAATATATGTATTATCAACAACACTCTTCCCACTCACTTTAATTACTTCATTATCCTGTCAACAGGTAGATAATACATGTATTATCAACAACACTTCTCCCACTCACTTTAATTACTTCATTATCCTGTCAACAGGTAGATAATACATGTATTATCAACAACACTTCTCCCACTCACTTTAATTACTTCATTATCCTGTCAACACATATATAATATATGTATTATCAACAACACTTCTCCCACTCACTTTAATTACTTCATTATCCTGTCAACAGGTAGATAATAAATGTATTATCAACAACACTTCTCCCACTCACTTTAATTACTTCATTATCCTGTCAACAGGTAGGTAATATATGTATTATCAACAACACTTTTTTCATTCACTTTAATTATTTCATTTTCCTGTCAACAGGTAGATAATATATGTATTATCAGCAGCACTTTTTTCATTCACTTTAATTACTTCATTATCCTGTCAACAGGTAGATAATGTATGTATTATCAACAGCATTTTTCTCACTTACTTTAATTTTTTTCATTATCCTGTCAACAGGAAGATAATATATGTATTATTAACCACACTTCTCTCACTGACTTCGTTTTTTCATTATCCTTATTCAATCCAACTGGTTGTATAATATTTTTAAATAATACTTATTTTACTAGCTTAACTTGTCCCATTCGTCATTCTAATACACAAATAGTATATTATCAACAATAATTCTCTGTAACCAGCATACTTTTATTTTGTTACATTGTAGTAGTGTTAATCTTAAAGACGTATGATCATACGTTAAAATATTTAAAACAGAAACACAAGAAGATATCCATTCGAGGTGACAGGTGTTTCATATGTTTTACCAAAAAATTCTAGTTACATACAATAGTTAATTCCTTGAACTTATAATTTTCCAAGACCAGTAAACAATAAAATATTTGTGCGGTTTTAAGCCACTCATTTTATAGTTCTTAAAATATTTTATTTTCCATAAATAAATTAGCAGATGAATAAATTGGGCTGTATATGTAGGAGGCTAAATGTGAGTACCATTAGTAATCCAATTAACATCTCGATTAACTCCATTAAACTTTATTTTGTGTCCCTAAATTCTGTGTGTCACACTGAAGGCTTGGCAGCTGTATAATCACGGGTAACACGTATATAAATCATCAGTGGCGGTTCAACAAGTTTGTTGCTATGGCGACGTTTGTTGAATGTCACTCAATTGATTCGTTTATGAGACAACATAATGTAAGTTTATTTGCAATTACGAACAGCATTCACACGCACACAAAAAACTGGAACAATGGCGTTAGAGGTCCAATATATTGAGTAAACGAGTAGGTAAACAGTAATGGCTCAATGAAATTGCCCTTAAATATTCCTTTAAATAGCAAAAACAAAAAATAGCGTAAAACTTATGCTTAATATTCAGAGTATTATCTTACTTATGAAAGAAATTGTCTTTTTTCCGGGAAACTAAAAAAAAAATTGAAAGCGTCATTTTACTTCTTTGAAATATCTAATTGGCAATGTGTATTACAGAGAGTCATGTGAATGTTCATCTTCTATAGTGCATCGCTGAAAAAATGGTAAGAACAGAAACTAAAGTCACCACCACTCATCAAAAGCTGCTCGCGACTTACAAGTCTCGAGATTTTTGAATCTCGCCGAAGAAAGACCGTATTTCCTGTTGAGAAAAAAATCACTCCATTATTCTTTACGAGCTGGATATTGATAATATATGAAGAATGTTCCTGTTTTCCTGTGCTTTCTACATCGTGTTTTACTGTTTCGAGACCATGACACAAAATAGAAACCTATACAGATCTTGTATATATCACAGTCACGCTTTCTAAGCTTTTGGAATTATTCTATAAAATTGTATGGTGTTCCACTTGAAGCAAATTACCCTTTAAGGCTTATACAAAATAACGAATTTATTTCTCCTGCTTGTGCTTTTGAATAACTCGAAGAAAACATCACGGGATCCTTTTACGTATAATAGGAAGAAAGGAAACAAAGTAAAATTACTTTTTGTACGAAACGTGCACAATGTTAAATTCGTGTTGAAAAGGAAACAAAAGGTTCACCCACCTCAAGCTAGTTGTATATCACGTGTCGTTGTTCTTATATGTAAACAATAAATCGTGTATACGTTTTCAGTAAATACAAGTCGGGAGTAGTATTCGTTGTATAAGAGGTTTATTAGCAAAATTCATATAACAAAGTTAAACTGAATTTTAATCTGACTGTATAGAGGAAACAGACTGGACGCATTTTCACGGAAACACGTAAACATTTATTTGTCCAAGCGAGTACAACTCACTCAGGAAACGAAAGCACAAGACGAAACGTCCTTGTGCTCTTTTTAAATATGAACGTGCGTATACACAAGGTAAAAGATGGTCGTACGTCAGTCATTCTGTATGAGGCGATGACTACACATAAAAACACGCCTTTCGCTAAATGTGGCGATGCGTACACATGACAATACACTTACCTCTAACTGTGAAGACACGTACATGTGACAACACACCTATCTCTAAGTATGGAGATGTGTACACAAGACGACAGAACCTTTTATAAACCCGGAAACAGCTGCACTTCTATCTGAAAGAGACAAAATATTGTCACAATTTTTATTTCTGAATGCAGATAAGGCCTAATTAAAATCTGTCTATGATCACGTCTGGTATATTTGTTCGAATAAGGTCAAATCTTCCACAGTGCATTTGCTACCGATATGGCCCCCCGCTAGTACAGCGGTATGTCTCCGGATTTACAACGCTAAAATCAGGGGTTCGATTCCCCTCGGTGGGCTGAGCAGATAGCCCTTTGTGGCTTTGCTATACGAAAAACACACACACGCCACCGATATCACTTGACCATCCCACAGAAATAGGACACCTTTTTAAACCGAAAAAAATAAAACATCTAATTTGTTTCACACATCACAATAAAAGGACAGCAATTTCTCTTGACCTCACCTTTTATTTCTTTACAAAAATTCCTGAGTATGCACGCGATGTACCACCCTTCAGATTTTCGAGTTAAAATATTAAAGATCGATACTTTCAACCCAAGGTAACTGACGAAACAAGATACAGAGTTCTACAAACTAACTGGCGCAGATTAAGGCACCCAGCCTCCTGGTGGCACAATGGTATGTCTGTGAACTCACTCCGCTAGAAACCGGGCTTCGATCCCTTAGCAGACAGAGTACAGAAAGCCCATTGTGTAGCTTTGTGCTTAATTCTAAAACAAACAAGGCATCTTTTCGGATTTCAAATTGGAGAGTCAATAATGAAAAGAGTGTGACATTTGAGGCGCTATGGTTCAGTTGGCTAAAACATATTAGAATCTATTACTGCTTCTAATGTTCATACCGCTTGCAAAACTACACAGTGAAAAATTTGCTTCGTGCCCACCTCAGGCATCAAACCCCAATTCTAACGCTATAAGCCTTCAGTCTTACCGCTGAGATACCATGTGCATTTTCACATCTTTAGAAGAAATTAATGGCTTCATTTAGCAATATACACTTCTTTGAAACTGCCATACTAAGCCAATTGTTCGTGGTATTTTATTGTAAGTAAAGCAACGAGAATAACGTGATATAGGGTTCAGCTTGAACTGGTAGGTAGGATACTCGGCATGAATGCTGTAGGTGACGAGATCAAATTCCGTCATCGAACATGCTCGTCCTTTCAGCCATGATGGCATTATAACATGATGGCCAACCCCTCTAGTCATTGGTAAAGAATAGCCCAAGAGTTGTTAGTAGGTAGTGTTGACTAACTGGCTGTCTTCTAGTCTATCAGCTCTAAATTCCCTTAAGTCGCTTTACGTAAAGTTCAATAAAAAATAAACTGATCAAAAGGTGCTAAGACAGAAACTAATAAATATTTCTAGCGATAACTCAGGAATATTTGTTTGGATAATCAGTGATGACGAAAAAACCCACTTGCAGAGAAATATATATGTAAAAATGGCTAGTTTGGGTTGAGAAAATATTTATGTAGAGGAACGAACAACGTTTCGACCTTCTTCGGTCATCGTCAGCCTGACATCTGGCGTACTTTTTTGAAGTTGATTAAAATATTATTAGCCTTATGATAAATGTTTTTGTTTGCCATACTAGGTTGATCACAAGCACCCAAACTGGAGAACTCAAGCTATGAACGACGGGATTAATACTTTTTCAATTGGAAAATTCATTAACGTTATTTTCTATATCCTTATCCGAGTCTCTTAAAAAGTCATATAAAAGTATGGATTGTATATATACATCAGGAGTAAATATTCTTTACAATAATGACATATTTCTCTCGTACCTTCAGTTAAAGTGCTCAAGAAATTCAGCCATAATTTCACCGTACCGAACCTATTGGAAAAGCGTTATAGAAATGCAGCGTCAGCAACAATACTCAATAGTGAATACATCAGCAACAATACTCAATAGTGAATACACAACCTCGTTATGGTATTTCTATTTTCCGTTTTTTTACCTCCTCCCCACCTTTTTTTTTTGCTTATCCTTTACTTTTCAATGTTAACCTCTTCCCTCTTGCGCATGACCAAAAATAATCTTGGAATTTTGAAACCTCAAATTATTCCCTTTTCTTCTGGATACTCATTTGAAAGAATAATGAATTACCTGTCAATAGATAGGAATGTCGAGATAAGGAAAATTTTGATAACAATAAAATTATGGTACAAAGATGTCGTTCACTCACGAGTTGAATATTATAGTATTAGTGTTTTGTGATAATAGTAGGTAGCTTTATTGCGTTAATTTAGTTTTTATTGTTATTTAGGCTTTAAAAACAATCAATTACACCCACATGTAGCATAACCAGCAAGGACGTGAGAATAAAACAATTCGAAAGCTTCAAATATCTTGGATATACTATAACATCAAATGCAAAGAGTGATACAGAAATAAAGAAAGGAATTGCAATGTCCAAGGATACTTTCTATAAAATGAAGTCCATATTCACAAACAGGAACATAACAAATGTCACTAAGATTAACACCTTGAAATCATAATATGGTCTATTCTCTTATATGGCTGTGAGAGCTGGACACTGAACAAAGATACAGAGAAGAGATTAGAAGGATGCTAAAAATATCATGGACTGAAAGAAAAACAAATGTGGAAGTCATGGAACTGGCAGGATACAAAAGGTCCCTCATGAAAACTATAAGAAAGAGACAAATGGAATTTCTAGGACACATCTGTAGGAAGAATGGGATAGAGAAACATATGCTATGTGGAAAAATAGAAGGGAGGAAAAGCAGAGGGTGTCAAAGAACTAAATATATCGACAGCCTCAATAACTATGTCACCAAGAACTCAATGAGCAACATCTATTTGATAAGGAGGACTGACAACAGAGAAGTCTGACATGCCATGGTCGTCGATGTCTGCCGCAGATTTGACACATGAAGAAGAAGAAGAAGTCTTTAAAAAGTTAATATTTTTGTGACGACCATGAACTATTGTTCTGTTGTTTCTATTCATAATTTAACATAGGTCTTCAAAGTTCAAGATTTTGGTGGTTATTGTATGTCTTAATTGTGTGAATCTTGTGGACCATTTTACCTTGTGTTGATTGGAATGCTCGTTGTATTGGGTTTATTTTCTAGATGAATTAGCTATATTAGAGATATCATAAATTACAGCCCCTAAAATAAACAAGAAGGGAATAGTGGCCTCGTATAAGGTTTTTCACTACCACGCTTTATCTGTTTGCATGCGTATATCATAGGAAGAACAACGGTTTATTGTATGTGTCCCAGTTAAAGATACTTCTCGCCCCTCGCTAGTACAGCGGTAAGTCAATGGACTTGTAGCGCTAAAATCTGGGGTTCGATTTCCATCGGTGGGCTCAGCAGGTAGCCCGATGTGGCTTTGTTATAAGAAAACACACACACACGTAGATACATCTAATACCACGATACAAACCGTTGTTATTTACTGTAAACAATACTTGATTATGTGAGTACTGGTTAATAACCGTCATTTTACTGTAAATGTTGATAGCATTATAAATTTTAATCCGAAAATTAAATCTGAATAAATATTTTATGAATGTGTTTTCTTAAAAATATTTATATTGTACTAACAACATATGTATGGAGAATGTCTATTTTTTTCTAACAGTTTACGAAAACAATATTTTTGTATTTATTTGTCATCTCGTGTAAGTTGTTCCTTATTATAAATTTTGACTTATGCTGTTTTTATGTGATATGTTCAAATATTCTTGATAAAACCTTACATAATGAACCATGCGAAAAACGCATTATCGAAGCAATATTTATACACTGTCAAATGTCTAACCCTGCGATTTATTAATTTGGTTTGTTTGTTTGTTTGTTTTAAATTTCGCGCAAAGCTACTCGAGGGCTATCTGCGCTAGACGTCCCTAATTTAGCAGTGTAAGACTAGAGGGAAGGCAGATAGTCGTCACCACCCACCGCCGACTCTTGGGCTACTCTTTTACCAACGAATAGTGGGATTGACTGTCACATTATAACGCCCTCACGGCTGAAAGGGCCAGCATGTTTGGTGCGACCGAGATTCGAACCCGCGACCCTCGGATTACGAGTTGAACGACTTAACGCGCTTGGCCATGCCGGGCCTATTAATTTGGATTTGAAGGGCAATGAATTTTATGGTGAAGGGCAAATTCACAAAAAGTTTAAATTTGATTAAAATGTTTATCATTTTTGCTTAATTTAAAAAATAATTCGTACTGAAGATGAAAAACGTCATAAATAAAGTGTCTATTGCATTGAAAAGATATTAAAGCTATTTTTAACTGTTAGAGTTTCATGTATAAGGGCTTGGATTTTTTACAGTAGATGTCTGTGACTCGTTGGTGATAAACTTGAACAATTATAGGACAGCATACAATCCACTTATTTTAAAATAATACATTCAGAAGAAGTCAAACGTATGTACAAAACCTCTTTACACTATAGGAAGTCACATCTCTGAATGATTTTATTTTCTTGTCAAAAGTCCATTCAGGCTGATTCAACTTCTTTAAAATCCAATTGACATGACGAATTATTTTTATGTAATCTTATCAGTGAATAATTCACTTACATTACCCCATGGGTTACCACTGTTGTATCTCGAACTTTAAATAACTGTCTCTTCTTCATCAAAGTCTACACAAACTGGCTAAATTTTATAACACCATTTGACAAGACAAGTTATTTTCCTTGTCTCTACTAAACTGTGAAACTTACTTAAATATCATCCATTACCCCTAAAACACTCACACGCCGGCTAACTTCACGTTTTCTGACTTTTTTTATAATAAACCACACTATACTTCTACGTTGTTCACTGAGGTCCCGAACTTTCTCTAAACTATGTGAGTCATCGCATAATGTAACGATACTCAGTTAAGATAATGAAAACATTACCGAAGATTCGAGTACCGTTACATTAACGATATGAGTAAAGCCTAGATAACAATGTAACAGCAAACACAATTCATACAGAGTTACGTAATGAAGTAATTTGTTAGTTGTGACAAATTTAAAATAACTCATATTTAATACTTATATCATAAAAACTAAACAATCATTAAATATCAAGTCACAAAATAATAACATTTACACTAAACAGTCTTGTATATCCAATACTGACACATACAACTGTTCGATTCTGTTTATTATGTAATATGATATTATATTTTATTTTAACGTTTAACTGTATTCATATTCGCCAAATAATCGAAGAGCTTGTTGTAAATATGATGATAACTATTATAAGAAATTAACATAAAAACTCGATGGAGATTTGAATTTGAGACTTACACCTAATAATCGAATGATTTAACCACCGCAACACCAATTTTAATGATCTAATTTTAAAAAATAATTCAAATGTACACCATGTTATTGTGTTCTGTGTTTTTTCCCAACAATATTGTAATATCTTTCTCTAAACATAATCAAGGAATAATATTTTTAAAAGGTTATAAAAAAATTCCCACTAGAATGGGACTTTATCCAGAGGCTTCTGCTTGAGACAAACCACTGAGAACCTTTCAACTTTACCACCAACGAGTGATTTTTATTATATAGACTACTTCTGCAGGTGTCTATAATACCAGTACAGTGACTACTGTTGTAGCTAACCCTGAATAGTGATTGATTATACGTTTAATAATTCTGCATATTTCTCTAATACCAAGATACAGATTATTTTGTAGCTGATCGATAACACAAGTGATACATTATATTGGTCCTTCTTCTGCATATACTTCTAACACCAAGACACAAATATAATTTTTCTTTTCATTGTTAAAAATCCATTTTCACATCTATGTGTACAACACGAGCATACGTACCAGTTGCATAATTGAAATTAAAACCATTAGTGAAAATTATCCTTATTCGATGATAATAAAATTATTCTAGTATTTCCATGACATAATATTAGGCCTGACATGTTTAAGTTCCTCGACTCACAATCTGCGAGTCACAAATTCGAATCCTTTTCACAAAACTTGTAAGCATTATAATGTGACGGTCAACTTCACTATTTATTGGTAAAAAAGTATTTCAAGACTGGCGGTGAGTGGCATTGACTAGTTGCCTTTCCTCTATTCTATCACTGCTAAATTAAAAATGGCTGATGCTCACTGAGTAGCTTAGCGCACAACAAATCAAACCAAGTCATAATATTGCTTAGGGTCTTAGAAACTTACAAAAATACGAAGTTAACAAAAGTGAAAAGGCTAGAATTCTTAAATGACAAATCTAAGTAGATTTTGGGTTTGATGCCCGAAGTAGACACTAAACAAATAGACCATTTTGCACCTTGCGCTAAAAGAAAAAAACCTAAACCTAAAAAATAACGGAGTAAAATACAAAACAATCGAAGATCTTTTTCTGCTAGTGTTGGGACATCTCGTTTATTAAATTTAAATTCTATTCGCAAGCCTTACGTGAGGATTGAAAATGAAATGTCAGCCAGACAGTCAAGTTATACAATCAAGTCACGCATAGTGTAGTATAATATACTATACCATTGATACAGCGTCAGAGGTGTTGCTTGACAATCGTGTTTTTGTTATACGTTTTACAACATTGTGAATGTTTTACTAAACATTCTCTATTTATATACTATACAATGTGATGTGTCCTGCTTTAAGCAAATTTCTTGTTTGTTCTTTACTATACCAATTACAAATGGCTGTTATGAAGTTCAGTTTGTGAATACAGCTCGATGATTGGTAGAGAGGATAGAAGTTACACTTAAATACACACAGAACCACCACGTTCTGTATGTCGCTGGGTTGGCCCGGCATGGCCAAGCGTGTCAAGGCGTTCGACTCCTAATCCGAAGGCCGCGGGTTAGAATCCCGGCCGCACCAAACATGCTCGCCCTTTCAAGCCTGGGGCGTTACAATGTGACAGTCAATCCCACTATTCGTTGGTAAAAGAGTATCCCAAGAGTCGACAGTGGGTGGTGATGACTAGCTGCCTTCCCTCTAGTCTTACACTACTAAATTAGGGACGGCTAGCGCAGATAGCCCTCGAATAGCTTTGCGCGAAATTCAAAACAAACAAATAATGTCGCTGGGCCAATCTAATATTTTTTAATATATAATCTAGTTCAGTATTACAGCAGTGATTAGGATCAATATATAATAAAATTATTATACAATCTAATATTTTTTAATATATAATCTAGTTCAGTATTACAGCATAAAAAATTAAGGAGTGATTAGGATCAATATATAATAAAATTAGACGAAATATATGAATTATTCTCCATACTGATTTTAATAATGCTTGGAAAATTGTTTTTAAATGTTAGGTTTTTAAAAAATCAATAAACTGAATCAGAGACGCGAATTTTTCCATATTTCAAAAATTGTGATTTTTAAAATTAAAATTACCTCGTGAGATACTTGATATTTTATGTTCTATGGTGTTTGAAACCCCTGTGTATCATCTTTAGATTGCTTAGTAATCACGTGATTTTTTACACGTATATATAATAGTAGTTTCTGTCACTTTGTGATCTACTATGTTCACTGCACTTTGTTCTGGTATAATGTAGTTTGAGCTACATACCTTTATATTATCGTGCCTCATTACTATAACCAATTCATAGCTATTATGTGATGACCCTCATTGGCACAGCGATATGTTTGCAGATTTCCAACTCCAGAAATCGGGTTTTCGATACCGCTGGTGTTCAGAGCATAGACATTGGTGCTTAGCTTCAAACAAAACAAACCAATCTTATGTGATACTATAATATCACAGTTTGTATGGGTTATAAATGGGTCACATTATTATCATAAAGTACACAGTTATTGTGAGACTACAATATTTCAGTTTGTTTGTTTGTTATTGGGCACAAAACACACAAAGAGCTATCTTTGCTCTACCCTCCACGGATATCAAAATCCAGCTTCTAGTAGTATAAGGCCGCACATATACCAATCTGCCATTGAAGAGCATCTCACTTTGTACAGGTTATGAATGTATAACCTTATTATCATAAAGTCCACAGTTATTTTCTGGGACTACAATATCCCAGTTTGTAAGAAATATCAATTCTGATAAAAGAGTTATCACACGAAACGCGCGAGGAATTAAAAAGTGAAAGAAATGGTTCCAAAACTCAGCACTTTAGAACATTTCACTATTCTTCACCTTGTAAAGAAGAATGAATTTATTCTGGTTAGAAACGTGTGAAATGTTCATCAGACGTGTTCGCACACTTATTGGCCACATCAACGTGTGCGATGTTTCACATTGTTTGAAAATGTTGCAATTTCGATAGATATATTCACAAGTGTGTTCTAATCACATCAGTGTGCTATTTTGTCGTTTGTGTTAACATCAGTCACGTTCAAAGGCGTGTTCTAATTAGAGTGGGCTATTTCATTACATCGCGGATGTGCAAGCATTTTAGGCACAAATATATGTATGTGAATGTTACTGTACATGCGAGCTTTTAAATTCAGGCAAAGCTCGATTAGTTTCACCTCCTAATCAACGGGACTAGAGCATAAGACTTTTAATCCTGATAAATGATCACTGTTTAATATATTTACGCCACAATTTTCGTGTATCAATTCTGCTGAGAACATATAAAGATTTCCAGGGTACTGGATAACAGTATGTTTTTATGCATCGTCAGCAGAAAATTTGTACAATTAATCTGAAATACCACCTTCACTATGGTATTTCAGTAATAAGGATATCACCAGTGATACATGTACTAATTTCTTTAAAAGAACACAATTAATATGTATATGTGTGTGTTGATCTGTATATAACTTGTATTGTGGATGAGTGGAAAACCATTATCAGTTATAGAAACAGTGGCGTTATTAGGGACGTGAATAGTGGTGTTGACGGAGAACAAACGGTTCAATTATTGGAGTTTAAAAGCGACACCTGAAATGTATATATTTTTCTCACAGTGAAAAGATAAACAATTAAATATTGCTTGTTTTAAATTTCGCGTAAAGCTACATCAGGGCTATCTGCGTTAGCCGTCCCAAATTTAGCAGTGTAAGACTAAAGGGAAGGCAGCTAGTCATCATCACCCACCACCAACTTTTGGACTACTCTTTTACCAATGAATAGTGGGATTGACCGTCACATTATAACGTCCCCACGGCTGTAAGGGCGAGCATGTTTGGTGTGATGGGGATTTGAACCCGTACCCCTCAGATTCATGGTCGAGGGATTTAACCACCTGGTCATGCCAATTAAACATTTGCCAGAATTAGTTAATGTGAGCTAAATATTTAAATATCATATCTCTAATAAAACTAAATATCAGTGTTTAGTTCCCATAATGAGAACATTAAAAACTAAATATTTTTCGTGAAACGTCAATGTTTCATGTTTGTATATATTGTAAATAAAACGTTTAATCTCTCCATACAGATGTGTGACGTCAGTAAAGAAAACGTTGATATGTAGAACACGTAGTGAATACTTTTTATTCTGTAATTGTAATGAAAATGAAACACTTGATACATGCAGGGAGATATTAATAGAAATTTATTGTCATAGTTTGTAGTTCTATAGCTCGATGATTTAGAAATAAACTGAAAATATAGAACCTTTTTTTTTATCCTTGTGGTAACAGAGTGCCCACCAGCAGAAGATGGAACTGATAGATTTGCCTGTCCCACCCCTGACAGAATGAGTCGGTACCGATGCATAGATGATCATGAGCTCTGTGATGGTTTCATTGATTGCCCACAAGGGGAGGATGAAGATAGACAAGCTTGCATGTTTTATAAAACCGTACGTGTAGTTAATAAGTTGTTGTAGTATTAAATATGTGAGTTCTCTAACCCTGTAAATATATTTCGCAGTTTGTTATGAAATATATATATATAAGTTTTACAATTATTCGTTAGGTAATTTATTATCAGCTCCAGGGGAAAAGTCTTTGCATTAAAATCTTCCGGCCGTAATTAATTTTTCTTTTTTGTAGTGTTTCTTTTAAGAGCGTAGTTTCACAACAGACTATTTGTGTTATGACTACTACAGGCATCGTGTACTTATTTTTAGAGTTATAAGCTTCAAGCTTGTCGTAAAGCTACCGAAGGAAAAACGTGAGTTTAACATAATTTTATGTCTAGTATAACTTCTTGGTGGACAGATAGATGGTTTTTTCACTATAACCAAATTGCATGTTTTCGACAGGCAGGATCTATACGAACATGTACAAAATGTTGCGTTAAAAAAACAAAACAGACCGAGGAATGATGGAAATATATATCTCCCAGAGGTAAAGACCAACTTGAAACACGTGTTTATTATAAAATAAAAACCAATACACTGCTCTTCTGTGTGGTTACCAAGGCAACAAAACCCTCTGAAATGCCAACGTTCGTTTACACTTAACTTCTTTGTATAAAAACCACGTGAACAGGTTGTTTGTTGTCTACGTAGAAAACACGGTTTAAAAATAAAGACAAATAAGCTAAAGTTTACAAAGTAGACTATATAAACAGAACATTGTCTACATAGAAAATTTAGCAAAAAACATAGTAAACGATGTGATGTGAACAAGATGTTGAATACATAAAAAAATCTGGCAAAAATACAATGAACAATGTGACGTTAATTTGTGATGAAGAGAAACCCACTTAAAATAAAAATGTGAAGACGGCTGGTATTGGTATTAACATTTAAGTTAAAATAAAGTAGAGAAGTTGCAAACACTCGTTGTTGACCTGAGAAGGTCAAAACATTGCTCTGTAGTTTATTTTAATTAAAGTTTTAATATCTATACCAACCGTCTTGAGAATACGTTAATGTGACGTTAAGATATTGTCGTCTACATAGAAAAACTGGTAAAAACAGTAAAATATATAGTGTGAACTTATTATTGTTTTTATACGTATAGAATTTTTCGAAGTAAACAATGTAAACAGGATGGTGCCACGTTTGATTAACGAAGTTTATTAAGGTTCGCGTAGAAACAATGTAAGCAGTGTCATTTCTTTGAACAATTGGTAAGAATCACGCATCATACAGTTTTTATCTAGACACACTCACATATGCACTTATCAAGAATGGGTTTTTAGGCTTATCAGATCATACAGTTTTCATCTTGGACATACCCCCATATATCTGTATTTCTTGTTAGAGTTTATGTAGGCTCATCAGATGATACACTTTTCAGTTCATCAGATAATACAGTTTTTATATTGGACATACCCCCATATATTTGTATATCTTGTTAGAGTTTTTGTAGGCTCATCAGATGATACACTTTTCAGTTCATCAGATAATACAGTTTTTATCTTGGACATACCCCCATATATCTGTATTTCTTGTTAGAGTTTTTGTAGGCTCATCAGATGATACACTTTTCAGTTCATCATATCATACAGTTTTTATCTTGGACATACCCCCATATATTTGTATATCTTGTTAGAGTTTTTGTAGGCTCATCAGATGATACACTTTTCAGTTCATCAGATAAAACAGTTTTTATCTTGGACATACCCCCATATATCTGTATTTCTTGTTAGAGTTTTTGTAGGTTCATCAGATGATACACTTTTCAGTTCATCAGATCATACAGTTTTTATCTTGGACATACCCACATATATTTGTACTTATTGTTAGTTTTAATAGGTTCATCAGTTGGTACATTTTTCAGTTCATCAGATCATACAGTTTTTATCCTGGACATACCCAAATATATTTGTATTTTTTGTTAGAGTTTTTGTACGTTCATCAGATAATACACTTTTCAGTTCATCACATCATACAGTTTTTTATCCTGGACATACCCACAAAAATTTGTATTTACTGTTAGAGTTTTTATAGGTTCATCAGATGATACACTTTTCAGTTCATTTGATGATACGGCTAGATTTTTCTCTTCTGTATATGTCTGCTTGCATTTGTATTCACTTGTGTACTTATCGTTGGAGAGTTTTTAGGTGATACATTTGTTTCCTAGAAACACCTACTTACATTTGCACGTATCGTTAAAGTGAATCTGATCTGATTTTAAACTTTCTCCTAAGCCTATCTTGACGGATACTGGGAACTGTGGTTGATTCAGCATATTATGACATAAATCCTATTTCGAATTAGAATCAGAAAAATAAATAGTAACAAGCCTCCATCAGTCGATCTACTCTCATTCACTCACTCCGCACACGTAGTCATGAAAATGCGATATATTCTTTTAAAGGTGTAAACGAATAACCGTTCTTACCTAAAATTTTACAATAGTTTGTATCTATGTTGTAGCGTACATTTTATTTGATATTGCATAATTTAAGCTGTGTGCGTTTCTGCACTTGTAAAAACAAAACAAAAAACGCACGTGTGTCATCCATCTTGCCTAACCACCTACGTAATCGCCAACTCATTCACAGAATAATTCACGAGGAAGATTACGCTTTATCATAGCTGTTTCACCCGAATAATGTTTTACTGCTTTATTTAATTTGCGTTTCTTTTTTTTTTGCGTTTTTTTTTCTCTTTGCATAGCACGCGAATTACAATTGTTTTGTTCTGTCACAGGAGAACAAAAGCGTATTACATTTATTTACCAAGCACTAAAATTAAGAGGTAGGTACAAAATGAAGCTTTATTGGTTTTTTTCAGGCTCTGAGCTAGTGTAATAACCTTTTCTGTTAGATAATTCCGGTTTTTTCACGTGTGTTTGAAACACCAGGAGTGCAACTTTATCAAATATAGAATGATGCATGTGACATTTTGTATTAGACTGACAAATGAAATTAGTTGCGTCTCACATTGAAATAAAAATGAAGTTATAAGAACGTAATAGACTTCCAGCAGTTTAGTATTGAGAACCGGGGCTTTCAAAGTGTGAAACAGTATGTACACAGCCGCGCTTATAATAATTAAGTTATGAGAAGCGACGTGGGCGTTTATAGAGAGAGGGCTTCTCAAAGTTACATGTATTAATAGCTTTTGCAGGTTTTGGAACGAAACGTTTCGTGACATAAGTTTTATAGATTAGTGAGATTTTTATGCTCACAAGCCTAAGCTAATTAAGAAAATGAAAGAGTTCGTTTCAGTAAGAACCGTATTAGTTGAACATTTTCTACAATAGCGTATATGTGACAACCTTTTAAACATTTTGATACATACTAGCAATCTTTTCATTGGATGATCAAGTTATAAGCTATAATTTTGTTACAACGGGCATACATCGTTGCTGATAAGAAGAAAGTTAATTTGGATAAAACAAATCACGCAACTAATTCTGTCACTGCACCAAAAAAGGAAAGTTAATTTCACAATATGGAAATACTGGATACGTTTACAACAAGAAAACTGAGGGAATGTTAATGAACTAACCAACTCGTCTAAAATAAATTACAGGGAAGTGGTCAATAGTTATCCCAACCGACAATTTTCTACACATTCATGGTCATTCGGAGTTATGTTAGATAGTAGCAATGTGTCACATCGCTGTGTTCTCAAACATAAATATTCATATTACAAAAACGTGTTAAATAATTTAAAACCGGTATTGATGCGCAACGAAAATTAGTCCTGGGTTCTTTAACTAATCCGCAATTAATGTTAGTACAATAAAGAGAATTAATTCAGAAAGGAGAATAATCATGTATTTTTTTATCTTTAGAACGATTATTATTATTTTTTCTACGACTCTTTTCGATAAAGTAGTAACATATCTTAAAGTACAGACACGTTAAACTTCATATATGCACAATTTAAAGGCAGATAAAACACTTAGTGAAGCTTGTCTGTGTTCTCTCTCTCTCTCTGATATTTGGGTATATACAATTTTTTTTAATACCCAGGAGGGTCAGGTACACCGAGACCTCTTTCTCCTTCCATTGCATTGTTGGAATTTGCCTGTGTTGTTTAGAGTTTTGCTTGTTTTTAAATTTCACCCAAAGCTACACGAGGACAATCTGCGCTAGCTCTCCCTAATTTAGCAGTGTAAGACTAGAGGAAAGGCAACTAGTCATCACCACCCACCGCCAACTCTTGGGCTACTCTTTTACCAACCAATAGGGGATTGACCGTCACATTATAAAGCCCCCACGGCTAAAAGGGCGAACATGTTTGGTGTGATAGGGTTTCGAACCCGAGACCCTCAAATGACGAGTCGAACGCCTTAACCCACCTGGCCATGCCGGGCCTTTTAACTGTTGAAAAAGTAGAAGTGTCATAGTTCAGAAAACAAGTGTTATCAATATTTAATCTTAATGTGACAACTTGTCTGCTGAGCTTGTATTGAATAGACACGCCCTGCTTTGAATCTTGAATGAAAACTATGGTCAGTACTAAAGAATTTAAGTTATTATTACTTTGTTATCTTCAATAGTTCTGGTGAAGAAATATAAAATTTGTTTGTTGTTGTTTTTATTACGAAATAAATCTAATTTCAATTCATATCAGTCACAGCACTATGCGTTACAGCACTTCCGGTTTCTTATTCCTATACTTGTGTAAGTAGCTATATAAAATCCGGTTGTTGATTTTTATACTGTATAGGTAGTTACATGATATACAGTTGTTGATTTTTATAGATGTACAAGTAGTTACATAACATCGGTTGTTGACTCTTATACCCGTGTGAGTAGTTACATGACATTTATTAGTTCTATATTTGTGTAAATATCATAATTACGTGACATCCTGTTGTTGATTCTTAACGTTGTGTAAGTAGTTACATGATATTCTTATAGTTATGTAAGTAGTTACATGACATCGGTTGTTGATTCTTATAATCGTGTAAGTGGTTATCGTTGTACAACCTCTTATATAATATTCTTTATTGTCCATTACTATTTTGTGATACTAAGTATCGTTATTAGCCTATTATTACCAGTTTTGTTTTAATATTCTTTCCGTTGTTTTAACGTTCTTCATTACTTATTAACGAGAAACATTCAATTTGTGGAATCCAATGATAAGTACCAAAGGTAAGTTTTGAAAGAAATGAGTTAAATAACAAAATGAAGTAGTTTTAAAACTAACACTTCCCAGGTTATCGTATTTAACTTTTTGTGCCTTCAAAAATTTTCACTCATTTTGTTTAACTTCGTGCAAGAGAAAAAGTAGAAACATATTAGCAGTTTAAAATCATATGTTGACCATAGTGAAGAAACTGGCAAAATATTTAAAATCATTTATGCACCATAATGAAGCCAGTAGTGCACTTCCATATTGTTACACATAAAGACAGTGATAAAATTTTGTGACACAAATAGGTTTAAGACCTAACGTTAAAAAACTGAATAAACACATAAATAAGCAATGGCGCAATAATATATAAAAATAGTATGAAAATTCTCACTATCATTTACTAATCTGTTCCATTTTTATTAGGGTGGCTGATACATTAACATTTGTTGTTTCTTTTGTTGTTTTTCAGACGAAAGCACATCTCGATGTATTAGCTGATGCTTTATTAAGATGGGCCCGGGGACGCTATTAGAGAGAAAAAACGTTCCAGATGAAAATCCATTCTTCAAGTTGTTGCCCCAATTAAGATTACAACCCGTGCTTTTTTTAAGTTTAGCCTCGGGCTTGTGTTCTGTTTTCATTCGCCACCACTAGGGAGAAAAAGTATCTTTCGAAACTCCAAAACAAAATAATATTTGTGTATGGTTAACCATTAGGTTAGGATTATTTGAAAGTTGTCTTTTTAAATGTTTTGCCATCTTCGCGCTTCTTCAAATAATTTCTGGCTAGTTAAAGGTGATTTCTTCAATAGCATTAGTGCGGTGTCTGTTTGGCTGAACTCTCTGCCTAAAAGGTCACAAAGTCTGTCACGAGAGGATTAAAAAAAAACCTTTTAAACTTTGTACACGCAAATATTTTTACATTTGTTGTGCCCTCATTTGGCTTCTATGTTTTAGGTTGTGTTTCTGAGATTAAAGGCAAGTAAAATAATTTTAAATGTAACTTTACGTCACAAGTCAAGCTCTAGTTAACTTTCCCTCCTTTGCTTGTCATAGTGCATATCAAGAAAACTGGAATAACTGCTTATTTTTTGTGAAATTTAGTTCAGCTACTATACCCTTTGTTTTAATCAAAATATACACATTTTCAGATTTTTAGTTTATTATATCGCTTGTCAACTTGCCCTTTTTTAGTTGCTATTTCTAGCGTGTGACTTACTCGTCAACAGTAGTCTGACTGGGGTCCGATTTATTATCACCAGATTATTCACAGAAAATAAGCTATCCTTCAGGGTGCTACAAATGGGTAATCAATGCTGATGTTGTCTGTTTAATTTTAAACTTGTTAACTATTGATGATATGATATTCAATGTTAAACTTATATTTACTAAGAATAATGTGGCTAACGGTGGCATGAAATAAATATTATGAAGGAACCCGTTAGAAAGTTTCCACCGTTGTCATGACAGTTGATTTACGTATACCTCATGTTTACGTCATGTCCAGTGACAGCCTATAGTAGCGTTAGTTCCTGTGTATCAGAAACTGTGAGTTATATATTCGATATATTTAACTTATCTATTGTGAGAGACTTCAATGCGAAAATATTATTCAGTGTATTCCTGTATATCTCTTAGCAAACTAAAACAGCCTTCACGTTAAGCAGCTGTTACCGTGTAAAACTGTATGTCTCCTAGCAACTATAAAGTATATTTAATCAGCTGTTACAAATGTGCACGTGTTTCGAGTAACTAGATAGTTTGCAAGTGAAACAGAGGTTATAACAAAAATCATTTGTTTCTTAGCAACTAGGGTAGTCTTCAATTAATACCATGACGACAATCCGGGTTCTTTTTCATGCCCATTCTTGTATATTTTATTTCATGACAACTAGTAATAACAATCTATGTTAATAGGACCTTAGGGCAACTTGAGTGCTTAATTTTTGTAGTGTGAGAAGACATCTTTATAATCAACGGATGAAATAGCTGTTTAATATAACTATATGTGTATTTGTTTAAACTAAATAATTTTCTTAACAATACTAAATGTATCATAAAACGTATAACTATTGCTCTGTTGGCTTGATGTTCGCTTGAAAATATCAGGTAATGTTGTGGCAAAGTACGATTTTACTTAAAATGTTGACTTTTAATAACATTATGCGAAATTAAACGTTATCTATTTACTTTTTGTGCCTAAAAACGTGCATGTATTGTAAAATCGTTGAATTTCACTTTGTGTTTTATTTCTCGTACCCAAAATATTTTAGCCACATTTACAAAGTATAAATTTTGCCCAGTGTTCTGTCTGTTTGCACCCAAAAAATCGTAAAACATATCAGCGAATATAGAGAATAACCAAGTTTTAATATGTGCCCAAAATATGCGAACGCAGCAACAGAATATAAATCACAAGTTATATTTAAAACCAAACCGTATTAAACGGATTTCTGAATGTCAGGATATCAGTACTTCCTACCATGTAACTTCTAAAGACCTTCTTCCAAAACAAGATCTACTGAGTGTAGGCTTTAATGTTATTTATCATAATTATCTAGTATTGTTTAGTGTCACTTAGCACTATTTTTCTATAACAAAAACTGAGACCTTCGCGTGTATTTTGTTTAAATAGTTGTTTTGATGATATTGTTGTTTCCAGTTGTCTAACAAATAAACAGGCGTGACTTTCACCAAGAAGTTTCCTAATTAAATATCTCGTTACTATTCAAATATTATTATCAATAAAGTTAAGCATATAAATGTCCAATTCGAAAAACGAAACCAGAACCTTATTCACAAACACAAAAAAGTCACACGAATAGAAATATTTTACAAGCTCCATAAAGCTATGAATTTGGTGAAAATCAGAGAAAACAAGCTAAGCCTACTTTTAAGTACATACGGCATGCGTCCAGCTATTTGATGTAAACAAATTGACTTCATTGTGAATGCCAAAAAACATAATTATTGGTCATTGTACTAATCTTAAGAAGTGTTTATTTAATAAACTCATTATCTCAAAACTATTATTGCATGAGCGTTTTACTTAACACATTACTCAAAAATGGAATGATTATTTATTTTTAAACATATGTTTTTTTTAGAACTTACGCATTTCACAAAAATAGTTTGTATTGTTTGGCGTTTGTATAAGGAATCAATTATATTTCTGTACAAATTTCTTTTTCATTCATGTTTATTTATTAGTGTTTTAAAGTATTTTAAGCACAGTATTATGAGTATTAATATACCTTTACTGTCAAGTGCTACATCTTTAGTGTTATTATTTTTGTCTGGGTTATTTTGATTTGTCAGTTTCCGTCAAGTCCCACAGAGAGAAACTAAATAAGGACAGGTCGTATTTTGGCTATGTAAGTAAAACTTTCTCAAAGCTACGTCGCTCGCGCGTAGCATGAAAAGACGTCAATTTGATTGCAATACTTCTAAATTATTCACTCGCGCGTCCAGTGTGGGTGAGTCCTTATATCAAAAGTTGCGTCATTTTTCAGTGTTTATAGGCTTTCGACAACAATGACTTATCGCATAAACAATGTGAAAGGTAAGAAAAGCTGATATTTTTATCTTTGTGTAAACTATGCTCATTCGTTCATGATACGTGTAAGAAATTACTGTTAAAATTTATATTGCAATAAGATTATTAGATAACAGAGCAAAATACAAAAGTGACTCAGATATTATTGTTTTAGCAACTCGGTAACTAACATGACAAAACGTTATTTCCCTGACAATAAAATTGAATAGCCTAATTTTTTTAACGTTCAAGTTCAACATTAATTAATGTACTTTGAAATTTTCTTGAGATTTTCGATATCAGATTTTTATCAGTTTTCTGTGTATATTTTGTAAAAAAACAAACAACAATAAAACATTTTGGTTACTGTTGTCAGCTGAAATCACTAAGTTCTAATAACTGGTATGGGACCCTAATTATACATGAATACATCTTACTATATTTACAACTTTATCAAAGATAGTCTCTGATCAGTTCTTATTGTAACCTGTAACAATGTCATACTAAAAGTTAAAATTCAGAGCTATTATTGTATTTTCAATTCATAAATAAAATAAATATATATATATATATTTTCTCTGACTCAGACGAACGGCGTGTGCCTGTTTTATTTCTGACATAAAAAATGTTAAGTCAACATATTGTTACCTACATTTCAACACTAAAAAAAGCATTGTTTGTTTGTTTTTTGAATTTCGCGTAAAGCTACTCGAGGGCTCTCTGTGCTAGCCGTCCCTAATTTAGTAGAGTAAGACTAGAGAGAAGGCAGCTAGTCATCACCACCCACCGCCAACTCTTGGGCTACTCTTTTACCAACGAATAGTGGGATTGACCGTAACGTTATAACGCCTCCACGGCTGAGAGGGCAAGCATGTTTGGCGCGACGGGGATGCGAACCCGCGATCCTCAGATTATGACTCGCACGCAACACAAAAAAAGCAACAGTGGTAATTCTATCACTACTCTCTTTAATTCATTCAGATATGCTAGATATCCCAGTTGCCGGGTCACCTCTCCACATACTAGATACCCAGCAGTCCATAACTTTACAGTCATGAATATTTTATTTGTGTGAATTTTACCCAAAGCTACACTAGGGCTATCTGCGATAGCGGCCCCTAATTATCAGTGTAAGACCAGAGGAAAGGCCGCTAGTCATCACCAACCACCGACAACTCTCGGGTCACTTTTTTACAGACGAATAGTGGGAGTGACCTTCACATTATGACGCCCCAACGGCTGAGAAAGCAAGTATGTTTGGTACAACGAGGATTCGAACCAGAGACCCTCAGATTGCGAGTCGAGCACCCTAACTGCCTGGTCATGCCGGGCACCTCATGAATATGGTAATATATATATATAAATAAATATATACAATTTGTTTTGTTTTTGGAAATTATTATTAGTATTATTACGACTGCTCGGCATGACCAAGTGGTTAAGGCATTCGAATTGCAAACCCGATGGTCGTGGATTCGAATCTCCGTGACTAGCTTCCTTCCCTCTGGTCTTACACTGCTAAATTAGAGACGGCTAGCGCAGATAACCCTCGTGTAGCTTTGCGCGAAATTCAAAACGAACAAACAAAATTTTACGACTATTATTATGATCACTATTGTTGGTGTAATTCGTCAAAATTTCGAATTTTCGTACTAGAGGAGGGCATCTCATGAGTTTCGGCTGGATTAGGTGATTTAGATTAGTCCTAAATACACGTATTGAGGCAACAATGCAAAGCATTTTTGATAATAAAAATATATAATAGTAGCAAATTAAAAACAAAAAATAATAATTATCTTAAAACTATATCCAATACCGTTAATGCAAATAGCATGGAACATAAAAAAAAGAATAAAAACAACTTTCAGAACACATAAAAATTTGTTTTTGTTTTTAACAGTTCCTAATTATGAAGTTTGTGAAAAATATAAATATGTGATTGTATAACAATTGATAATATATTTATTATTGAACAACAAAATTAAACCTTTCTTAGATTTTTGATGCTAGATTAACTGTGTAATTCTACAGTGTGTAAGAAATAAAGCATAATAATGAAAACACATTGAAACATCGCACTTAAAGGACCTGGCATGACAATCTGTACGTCCGGAGTTCGAATCTCGTGACAAAATATGCTCGCCCTTTCAACTATAGAGAGGGGATTATAAAGTTACAGTCAATCCTTCCACTTGTTGATAAAGAGTATCCCAAGGACTAGTGCATTTCCTCTGGTATATCTCTGTTATATTAGGAAAGACAGGCGCAGATAGCCCTTAAGCAACTTTGCAAGAAATTACTGAAACAAATGAGACCATGTATATTATCGGTCTCGCGCTCAATAAACTCTATTGAGAATAAGAACTAGAATAAGTTATATCAGCAAGATCGGTCGTAAGACCTCCAGATGCAGCTCTCACTTACTACTTCATGTCTACAATCTTTACCTCAGACGTGTCATATACTATGATCCTATGATCGTATAGAACATGTTAAAATGTTCTAAATATCTAGTGTAACTAAGGGCAATAATGTTATACTATTTTAACTATCTAAAATAAGAGCAACAATGTTACACTATTTATAAGATCTGAAGTAAGAGCAACAATGTTGTACTGTTGTTAATAAATAAAATCACTAAGAGCAATAATAATGTTCTACTTTTCTTAACATCTAAAGTTACTAAGAGCAACAATATTATACTTTTCTTAATATGTAAGGTAACTAAGAGCAACAATGATACACTATTTTTAACATCTAAAGTAAGTGCAACAATGTTATACTGTTGTTAACATGAAAAAGTCACTAAGAGTAACAATATTATACTTTTCTTAGTATCTAAACTTTAGATTCTAAAGTAACTAAGAGCAATAATGTTTACTGTTCTTAATATCTAGGGTAACTAAGAGCAACAATGTTACGCTGTTTTTAACATCTGAAGTAAAAGCAACAATGTTATACTTTTCTTAATATTTAAAGTAACTAAAAACGATAATGTTATACTTTTATTAATATCTAAAGTAATTAAGAGCAACGGTATTATACTGTTCTTAATATCTAATGTAAGTAAGAGCAATAATGTTTTACTGTTCTTAATATTTAAAGTAACTAAAAACGATAATGTTATACTTTTATTAATATTAATTAAGAACAATAATGTTTTATTGTTCTTAATATCTAAACTAACTAAGAGGAACAATGTTACACTGTCTTTAACATCTAAAGTAAGAGCAGCAATGTTATTTTCTTAACATATAAAGTAATTAAGAGCAATAGTGTTTTACTGTTCTTAATATCTAAAGTAAGTAAGAGCAACAATATTATACTTTTATTAATGTCTAAAGTAACTAAGAGCAATAATGTTATACTGCTTTTAATATCTAAAACTATAACTAAGAACAGCTATTTATAGTGTAATTGAAGCGCTGAAAATAAAAAATCAGTACAATTACATGGCTCTACTTTTAACTTACCTTATCATCTGACAGAATGGTAAAATGCTTGGTATTGAAAATATTAGATTCCAAATGATAATTATTTTCTCTTATAGCCCTAACTGCTGTACAATCATTTTATTTAACTATTAAGTCCTTACCTGTCGTACGAGTTACAAATGTTGTATATTGTAGCCCTTCCTGTCGCATTTTCACATTACTTTTCTCTTGTAGCCCCACTTGAAGCTAGTTTATTATCTCTTATAAACCTAAATGACGTATATATCTCAGTTCTAGTCTTCTGTCGCCTCACCTGACGTACAATTCTTATATTTAACTGTTGTAGCCTACCTGATGGGCGATTCTTCTATTAAGTGCTTTTAGCTCTATCTTTCTTCCTCTTTACTGAAATTTAGCTTTTTTTTTCTTCTTTTTCATACGTGGATCAGGAAGGGTCTTCCTTTTCGGTTTTTGTTTTTTCCTTCACAGCTGTCGATATTGCAGTACGTGAAAGTACAGCTTATTACTGCATGTGAGTCATGGCTTATATCCCGCACATAAGTACAGCCAGTAGTGACCCATTCCACCACTAGTCTATATATGTAATATATTAGTATTTAACTGCGTAATCAGCACTGCTTCGTTATTCTATTTGTGATTCAGTCTTCTGCATTGTGAACAGTTCCAATGATGAACGTACGCTTTCATTATTTTAACCTAAAACGTATGTATTTACGTAAATTTCTTATTTTTCAATACACGTATGATTTATTAACCTAGTGAGGGGATTACTTGCTAGCAGTAGGGGCATTATCATGAACTACGATAGTGGTTCATAATAGTGATCGCCTAAAAATTTGCTCAAAACTGTAAATGAACATTTCAGCAAAAACACCTTAAGAAGCAGACAGACTTATTTTTGAAACAACATTCAAAATGTTTTTTTTTTTCAATAGTTAAGACCCTAAAGACTGATAATAATCAAAATAAGTTATTTAAAGATTGTAGACAAATTTTAAAAATTCCCATTTGTCATATTGTTGTTATTACTATTATTATTATTTTACAACCCTACAGCAAAATCAGCTGGGTACTCTACACCCAAACCTGGACAAATATACTATATGAAGCGTCGCGTTTTCGTCCATGACCTATTAAAAGGTCGATTAAATTTTACTGAAAGTTTATTTATGTAGTTATAAATTAATAATAGATATGATGTGTTTCTCAACGGCTGCTTTTGTACTATACGCGTGTGTGATGTGTTTGCACGAAGCCACAGGCACAAAGCTACGTGGCTTGGTTAAAAGGCACGAAGTTTTATTTAAAACAATGTGTTAGACGTATTTGTTTTTTTTTTTTATAAAAGCTACTTATCTACCAATAAAACTTTATATGGACTTACTTGAGAGTTATGTCTTACTCTAGGCGCATATTTGCCTGTTGCTATGGGTTTAAAAATGCAAAGAGACAAGAAAATTAAAAATATAAATATACCACTCACAAAAGAAAAATTAAACAAATAAGGCTGGAGATTACTGGTGACAGTTTACTGAAGCTAGAAAATCCTGTTATCACTCCACTATAAAATTATTACAGATGGTATCTACAGTACTATAGAATCACACAGGAATTGTGCAAAAAAAAAATTCAGAAAGTGGTTTTTTATTATTATTATTTTTTAATTGACATCCTCAATTTTGTCGACTTTCGAAGTTCACTTTTCACTATCAAAAACAAATCTGGTATTTTCCTTGTGTGCGCGTTAGTTGGAAACTACAACTGGTGCACTTTCTAGCACATTAATTGGAAACTGCCTCGTGAATGATTGCAGATTTTTCTATTACGTATCGTTACTCGATTCGCTATTGTTTTTGTTACTCGTGGATTTCCGTGATTATATTTCAGTAAGTTTTTTAAACAGTGAACGATTACTGTTGGAAACTTCCGTATTGATAGGACGTGGTGATCCTTAATCTCTACTGTTTCTTATACTTGGCTAAAATCGTGAACACAAATTCAGTATTTATTAACACAACATACAACACTAATTCATATTGCTATTTTTAAATAGTTGGTATTAAGGTTTATTTGTTTTTAATTTCGTGCAAAGCTACATGAGGCCTATCTGCGCTAGCCGTCCCTAATTTAGCAGTGTAAGCCAACTCTTAGGCTACTCTTTTTACCAGCGAATTGTTCTTACAATAGATGTTAACTGGAGCAAGATGTTTAAGATTATTTCTATCATTTATAAGGTGCCCTCTAGTGGCACATCAGTATGTCTGCAGGCTTACAACGCCAGAAATCGAGTACAATACTGGTGGTGAGCAGAATACAGAAGGCCTATTATATAGCTTTATGCTTAACTACAAACAAACAATTACCAATAAGTATAATTTATATTCAAAATAACATTTTAAACAGTTCAACTATATTTTATTTAATTATATTTTCAGAAAACAAACAAACAATTTACGTGGTAGAGATCTAAGACGTGTAACATCCGTTTTCATGGATATATTGGTGGAAGTAACACAGCCTGCGAATTTAAACTTCATAACTCAGCTAGGCAAATTTCAAACACCCTACGTTAGTACAGCGGTACGTCTCCGGATTCCTACCGGTAAAATCAGCAGTTCGATTCCCTTTGGTAGGCTCAGCAGATAGTCCGATGTGGCTTTGCTACAAGGAAAACACACACACAGAGATTTCAAAAACATTATTCTCTTTTTTATTTATCACATAAATATTTTTATACAAATCAGGAAGAAAAAACCCTTATTTAGATCAAATGATTATTTATTTTACCACAATGAACATTTTTTATTATTATGTTTGGGTTCTAGACGATCGATTAGACTATCATGTCGTGATTGGCCTAGCAAAATCAAGGGCCAGTGATTGTCAACATTTTAAGCCTAACAAAATGTGACCCGATTTCAATGAAAATGATTCACTTGTGTAAAATAACGTATGACGTTGTTTGAAATATCTGAACATGGTGGAGAAAAATAGATATCAGTTTAAGATTCAGCGTACAGAAAATACTCTAGAATCTATAGTAAAAAACATGTGAAAATTTCAAGACAATAAAAATATTGCAGCCTTATGTTATTGACAATTTTATGTAGGAATCTGTCAGATAATGGTTGTGTATTTATATTATTATGTAAAAACTGATGGTGTTGTTCTGGGGACTCTGAATGCTGCTGTGAGCAGTTAATAATATACTATTTGTAATTTACTTTGGACTAATGAAGGGACAATGTTGCTCCACCCCAGGCATGTACATTTCATAATTGTATGTTTATTGATGACGTTCTTTGCCGTTGTTAATTTATTTTTACCTGTCAAACTTCTAGTATAGTTGGTGCGTTCCCATGCTCGTGTTTTTAATTTCACCTATGTGTTTGACCAATGTTAAGCTTAGAGTCTGGAGAAATATTTCGTTTAGATATAGTTCTGGTGGGTGTCTCTGGGTTTCAATTGATTTTTATAAACAGAACTATTAGGATTAATTTTAGTATATTAATTTTATGCGATATTTTTTAGAGCATTCAGTTATTTTGTTTAATCGTGTTTGTAAATTTGTTGCCGATATCCACGGGTGGGCGAACGTTTCCATATGCCCACATCTTCCGCGAAACGAAGTGCGAAACCAAAATTTGAATCTTTTAGTGGTATGTTGTTAGTTTAATTCTATGAACACGGGCTCGGTCTATATGACAGATTACGTGACTTCTTTATAGTCGTTTAACATACATAATGAATAATGTTGAGTTAAATGCCTCTACCTGGGATACACCTTCCTGAGGAATAAAGCACACCCAGTAGATACCCTCCACACTAACTCAAGATTTCCTGTTTTCCAAAAACTTTGACAACTAGCTAATAATAAGTAGGAAAGTTCCATTCCTAGCATACGGAACCTTATGCTATTATTGAGAAACCAAGCGACAGTACATTCATTTTTTTAATTAAAGCTATCTACTATGGTTTCAGTTAACCTAATTAAATAATCAGCAGTTTGTCTAAATTTTTTGAAACCATTTTTTTACTTCGGGTAATTTTGAAGTGTTTTTCCAAAATGTGGGTAATCTGTTACATAATACTCCTTGAAGAATTTTACCCATATAGCAAGTCAAGCTTGGGGGACAGTAACTCCCCTGTTTATTGGCTGGTTTACTTTCTGTAAAGAATATGACGATAAGTTGAAAAGTGCCATTAAGTGCTCACATAATCACTAAATGTCACTTTAGAGGAATACGGCACGTATGCCATCGTCTCATGGCGCTTTGTTTTTGTGTCTTTGATTTATTTTTTGTTTCAGTTGTCATGATAATTTTAGTTACTCGGTATGCAATGTCGTTGTTGTCGTATTGTCCTAGAGGTGATATTAATGCGTGTCGAAAATTTTGGTTTGCAGGTACTGTTGTTTCGAGTTACGTTGTTATTCACTTGGTTATGTATTGGTATCTGAATCCGAATGTGTTTTATATCTGTATTTTGAATTGCTTCTGTTTTTCACGTGTGCTGATGTGTGTTTGGTTATTAGCATTGGATAGGTATGATTTCTTTTATCATTCTTTGTGAACCATTTCGGATGTTTCAGAACTTCTTTCGGTCTGTTTTGTTGCTGAGTTGGAAACAAAAAATATGCCATCTTTCCTGTTTCAATTGTTCACTTCATTTTGTATCTTGTTTCTCATTGTATTAATGTGTATGTTGATTGTTTGGTTTCCTATAGTCATATGGAGTCTGCGTAGTTGTCGTCTTTCGTTCATATTTTATAACAGTTGTGTGTGCGGTTACCATTTGTGTGCATTAGAGTTTTGTGTATGTTTTGGTACACATTTGCTTGCTAATTTGATAACACGCTCCGAATCTGTTTGGCAGAATTCGTCAATTATGGTTCCACATCACTTTCAGTGATCGAATCAAATAGTAACTGGTCTAGAACGACAGTTCGCTTTTTGTAATTGAATTTGAATGAACTAAATTTTCTATTTAGGGGGGGGGGGCTATACCCAAAACACTTCAGACTGGTAAGTTATTGATATCAATATCATAACCTACATTAAAAGATAAACATATCTGGATGAGTTGAAATAGAGAACCAACTTGTTACTGGTATGATTTCAATAAAACTGAAATGCCAATGGCATGATATCGATAGAACCAACATATCACTGCTATGATATCGATAGAACCAACATATCACTGCTATGATATCGATAGAACCAACATATCACTGCTATGATATCGATAGAACCAACATATCACTGGTATGATATCGATAGAACCAATATATCACTGCTATGATATCGATAGAACCAACATATCACTGGTATGATATCGATAGAACCAACATATCACTGGTATGATATCGATAGAACCAACATATCACTGCTATGATATCGATAGAACCAACATATCACTGGTATGATATCGATAGAACCAACATATCACTGCTATGATATCGATTTGATGTATGTATTGGAGTTGCATCATTTACAGAACTATAATTTCTTCTCTTCAATAAATTTAGAAGCTAACGACCATTTGTTTGTTTGTTTTTGTTGTTGATTTTTTTCCAACAGAAGTTAACATGTTAAAGTCTTGTTACGTGTAATGATGTATTTCGGATGAGTCTCTGATTTCTTATGCTACGCACACCAGGTACTAGGATTTCAATTTGCCAGAACTTTTAAGTTTATTTAGAAGGTAATTAAATGTTCATATGTGTCACATTTATGACAATCGCCCACGAGAATGATACACACAATTTTCTTGTTTAACACAAATATATTTTCATATACAAAAAAAAAATACAATTTATAATAATGTTGTTTGTTTGTTTTGGAATTTCGCACAAAGCTACACCGAGGACTATCTGCGCTAGCCGTCCCTAATTTAGCAGTGTAAGACTAGAGGGAAGGCAGCTAGTCATCACCACCCACCGCCAACTCTTGGGCTACTCTTTTACCAACGAATAATGGGATTGACCGTAACATTATAACGCCCCCACGGCTGAAAGGGCGAGCATGTTTGGCGCGACGGGGATGCGAACCCGCGACCCTCAGATTACGAGTCGCACGCCTTAACACGCTTGGCCATGCCGGGCCTATTTATAATAATGATTAATACTAATAGTTATTACAAATAATGATTTATATACAACAGCTTTTCAAACTTACAGAAGATACTGAGTCCGGTTTAGAACTTAATATTTTATCGACGATCAAAACACTTCTCTATTGATATTGTCACATCTCGCTTCAGCTAGCTAGCTAGGTTGGCCTCACGCCGGTTACAAGCTGACGTTTTACCGATGATGATATTTAATGTCTTCTTAGAAATAATAACATCCGAAGTAATTCACTAAGTTAAACGGTTTGTAATGTTCGAAATCTATGAATGATCTTGGTCCAATTCTGTAGTTTTCCAGTTAATAAGCGTGAATCACAAGTATAGATTCCGAGGCCTATACCACACTGAATATAGCTGACTAATAATATTGGCCCGGCATAGCCAGGTGGTTAAGGCGTTCGACCCGCAATCTGAGGGTCGCGGGTTTGAATCCCAGTCACACCAAACATGCTCGCCTTTTCAGCCGTGAGGACGTTATAATGTGACAGTCAATTCAATTATTCGTTGATAAAATAGTAGACCAAAAATTGGCGTTGGGTGGTGATGATTGGTTGGCAGTCTTCCCTCTAGTCTTACAGTGCTAAATTAGAGACGGCTAGCCCAGATAGCCGTCGTGTAGCTTTGCGCGAAATTAAAAATAAATAAACAAACTAACTAATAATATTCTTCTAATGTCTCTCGGCTAGCCGCTTTTAAACGAATCACGCAAGTTTCTCGAAGTTTGAAACAAATATTGTTGATTCTTACTCTCAAGAATCTTCAACAAATTTCGAGAACGTGCAGGACATGAGCAAGACACAATTAAGAATGTATGTTGCATTAAAAACAAAAGTACACTGAAAAAATGGTAGGTATTAAAATAAATATATCGGCTAATCTGTTACAGTCTCCAATGAATTCATAATTCATCTTAGTTTTAGTCATGTTATTAAATAAACTGATATCAATATTTTTCGTGGAAAAGCAGTGAGAACCAACTATTGTAATATTTGATTTTAAGTAAATGTCTGCAGCATTGGTTTAGTTTTGATGTATTTATTTGTAGATCAGTCATAAAAAGTACAGTTTAGTGTATTTATTTACACATCAGTCACAAAAAACCGTTTAGTGTATTTATTTATATATCAGTCATCAAATATAACATTTGTTCTATTTATTAATACACCAGTCATCGAAAGCATAATTTGATGTATCTATCCGTACACTATTAACTGAAAGTACCGTTTGATGTATTTATTTGTATACTGCTAACCAAAATCTTAAGGCCAACGAACATAAAAAAATATACATTTTGCGTTGCTAGACTCAACCACTTATTTGAGTAGAGCTTCGAAAAATGAAAATAAGAAAAAGAAAGTAAAAATTAAAAACTTTTTTAGCGTTTAATAGGGAAAATGTGAACACTTAGAAATTAGTCTAAATACCAGCTTGTCAAAAGTTTAAGACCATACTGAAACGAAGCGTTAATCGGTAAACACGTAATGAAATTTAGTCATTTGTGTTCAAGCATTAGCGTTGTTAACATCTCCCACTGACATCTCCTGTGTTACAATGGGCAAAAACATGGCAAAGGTTAAAAAGTTGACAGAGTTTGAACGTGGCAGAATTGTCGAGCTGCAAAAGCAAGGTCTCTCTCAACGTGCCATCGCTAGTGAGATAAGGCGTAGTAAAACTGCTGTCGCAAATTTCTTAAAAGACCCTGAGGGATACTGGACGAGAATTTCAAGTGGTCGGCTGAAGAAAATTTCGCCGGCGTTGAGCAGGAGGATTCGACGGGTTGTCCGGCAAAACAGCAGCTGATCGTCGAACCAGATTAAGACCCTTACGGACGCAGAATGCAGCTCAAGAACAATAAGACGGCATCTACGAGAAAAAGGCTTTAAAAACCGTAAACGTCTTCAAAGGCCACGCCTACTTTCACACTACGAAACAGCTCGGTTAAACTTTGCTGAGAAGCACCAAACATGGGATGTAGAAAAGTGGACGAAGAATTTGTTCTCTGATGAGAAAAAAATTTAACCTGGATGGTTCAGATGGCTTCCAATGTTTCTGGCACGATAATAATATCCCTCCGAAGACATTTTCTACACGACACAGTGGAGGAGGTTCCGTCATGATCTGGGGTGCTTTCTCCTTCCATGGAACAATGGAGCTTCAGGTTATACAGGGGCGTCAAACAGCAGCTGGCTACATTGGTGTGTTGGAGAGAGCATCCTTATTGACTGAAGGCCCTCGCTTGTGTGGAAATGACTGGATCTTTCAGCAGGACAACGCTGCAATCCACAATGCCCGCAGGACAAAGGACTTTTTCATGGCGAATAACGTGATTCTTTTGGACCATCCATCGTATTCGCCCGAACTGATCCCAGTTGAAAATGTTTGGGGGTGGATGGCAAGGGAAGTCTATAGAAATGGACGTCATTTCCAAACAGTGCATGATCTTCGTGAAGCCATCCCTTTAGAATAACATTCCAGCCGGCCTTCTGTAAACGCTTATATCGACCATGCCAAAGCAAATGTTTGAAGTTATTCGCAATGACGACCGTGCAACTCACTACTGATACCTCTTGTTGAGCATATCCTACCCTGTTTAGGACTTCTTTTTGGTATGGTCTTGAACTCTTAAGCAACTAATATTTAAGCTAATTTCATAATGTTCACATTTTCCTTACTAAATGCTAAAAACGTTTTTTATTTTTATTTTCCTTTTTTTTATTTTCATCTTTGAAGCTCTACTCAAATAAGTGGTTGAGTCTAAAAACGCAAAATGCATATTTTTTTCTTTATGTTCATTGCCCTTAAGATTTTGGCCAACAACGTACATCAATCACCTATACTACCGTTTAGTGTCTTTATTTGTACACATCACTACCATTGCACATCACTACCATCAATACCGTTTAGTGTATTTATTTCAACATCACTACCAAAGGTACCGTTTAGTGTATTTATTTGTATATTAGTAACTAAATGTACCGTATGATATACAGTAAAATCTGTATAAGCCGGAAACTGCATTGGGCGGAAACCTGTAGAAGCCAGAAATATCAAACTTTTGCAGCATTATCTCAAGATTTCTCTTATAAAAGGCCATCTATATGGCGGAACCTGCGTATCATGGACGGAAAAAAACTGTCTTTCACCTTCCTCATCTATCAATTAGTAGGATTAGAACCTGAATAAGACGGAAAAATGTTTTTGATTAAATATTAATTTATTATTTATTTAATATATTTTTTAAAAATATTAATAAATTCTTGCTAATTAATACTCTGTTTAAATATTAATATATTCTTGTTTAATAAATACTCTGTGTAAATATTAATAAATTCTCGGACATTTTGTTACAGTAAGTTTGGTTAAGTATATTGTGTTTTTTTGTTCTGCCGTCATTATTTTTGCAGTTAAATTAAACAAAAGAATGGAACAAAAAAATAGGAATATTCTGCTTTTCCTAGATAATGCAACTTGTCACCCAAAAGTTTAACTTTCAAATGTTCGTTTAGTCTTTCTACCTCCCTGTACAACATCAGTTCTACAGCTACTAGATAATGGAATTATACAGTGTATAAAAATTGAAATACAGAAAATTGATGCTTCAGCATATTATTGCAAACATGGACGAATGTAAGAGAGCATCTGAAATGACCATAAAAATAGGCATAAAAATTGACATGTTAAATGCAATTACATTTTTAAGTCATTCAATCAAATACGTAAAAGATGAATGCGTAATATTTAGTGTTTTCGATACTGTATAATAGCAGAAATTGTAGAGAAGTTGTTTGTTATAATGATTTTAGTGAAATCCAAACTCTGATTGAGAAGATTGATGCAGATGATTCTGTGAACGCGAAAAGTTTTGTTAACGTTGACAAGAATGTTTTAACAGAAACTGATGAAATTGATTTTAAATCTATAATAGAATCACAAGATAGTAGCAGTGTGAGAGATTCAAAAGATGAACAAAATGGAAAAGATAGTGAGGAAATAGAAATTCCTACTTCATCGCAAGTGTTAAGTTATATTAATGTTATCAAATTGTTTGTAAAAATGAAGGAGGAAGATGAACTTCATGAAGAGGCTGTAGAATTGGCGTTCTCTTTTAACCGTATGAGAAATATCATTAAAAAAACAAAACAGTTGAAATTGGACACTTTCTTCAAATAAATTTGATTATGATTTTGTGTACTTATGTATATTTTGAATGTCTATGTTTATTCTTATTCTAATAAATATAGAATAAACAGTATAATAATTTTATTCACAAACGTCTTACTTCCCTTGAGTCAAGCAAGTATAACGTTCCGCTCAAAAATTACATATAATTAAGGAAATGCATGTTCACTCTTTAAGCCGGAAATTTTACTCGGTCTCGTGCGATTCCGCCTCAGACAAGTTTTGCTGTATTTATTTAGTTATAGTCACCGAGTGATACAAGAAGAACATTCTTCTGTTTGGATTGTTCTCACTGCTCCATTCTTTTCTTATAACATTATTTCCAGAGGAACGTAATTTATTAGTTTTATAGAGTAAAAGTCTGTGTAATACACAAAATGTCATGTGTTAGAAGCAAGAACACTTTGAATTTTGACATACATTACAGTGAATTTTTGACAAAAGTGTCTCTTGAGTGATGAGCTGATGCAGGATAGGGATTCTGTGATGTGTGTTTGTTGTTTTTTGCGTTCATTATTAGTGTACGGAAAGCACTTTCTGTTTGTTGAGGTTTCGTGTACTGTGCTATGAAATATTTAACGACATTTATAACTGCTTCCGTGGCTATGCTTGATTTCGTGTTATTGTTTGAAACTATTGGCGTAAATGTTGTTGGGTTTAGTGTTGTATTTTCAATAGAGTCTGTTTAGTTTATTCTTGTCTTTTTGTTGGTGTTTGATAAGTATGTGTGTGTTTATGTTTTTGTGATTTTAATGCGCCTAAGAGAGGTATTTTATGTAGTGCTGTTTGTATAGGCTGTGCCTGTGTGTTGTTCTCAGCTGTTTCCTGTGGGGCCCGGCATGGCCAAGCGTGTTAAGGCGTGTGACTCGTAATCTGAGGGTTGCGGGTTCGCATCCCCGTCGCGCCAAACATGCTCGCCCTTTCAGCCGTGGGGGCGTTATAATGTGTCGTTCAATCCCACTATTCGTTGGTAAAAGAGTAGCTCAAGAGTTGGCGATGGGTGGTGATGACTAGCTGCCTTCCCTCTAGTCTTACACTGCTAAATTAGGGACGGCTAGCACAGATAGCCCTCGAGTAGCTTTGTGCGAAATTCAAAAACCAAAAAACAAGAACAAGTTTCCTGTGGATGTGTAATTTGTACAAGCGTGTTTCAGTTGCCTTGTATTTTGTACAACTCTTGTAGTTGGTTATGTGTGTTTCTCAGCACTTACAGAATTTGGCATTGTGCTTTCCTTCCGAAACTGGAGGTATGGTTACCTCTTTCACATCTCGAGGATACGTTGCATGCCTCTGCTATACGTGGCCGAAACGCTGGCATTGAAAGCATTGCGAGCTGCAGTTGCCGGAGTTTTGATCTTCCGAACATGATACCTATGGTATTTTAGTATAATGTTTATAATAAGGCGTTGTATAGTCTGTGTTTACCGAAAGAATTAATTCAGATTATATTAGTTGGTTTCTATGTGATGTTAAATATAATTCGTTCTATTTATGTGCATACTTGAATTAGAAACACAGTATACTGATGTATATTCATATTATATATGTTTGATTAGCGTTTTCGATTATGGTTTGTTTCCTGGTAATATAATATTGTTGAAGCGCGTCCGCCCGCCATTCTTAAACCAATTTATAGAATGTATGTTTTCTTATAGCAAAGCCACAGCGGACTATCTGCTGTGTCCACCTAAGGGAATCGAACCCCCTGAGTTTAGCGTTGTAAAACCGAAGAGTTTCCGCTGTCTTATCGGGCGAGAGATAGAGAGAGCCAATTTAAACCAATTTAGAGAGGTTTGCTATTTTCTTTCTTCTCCGACTATCGCTCCCTCTTTTGACATTCGTCTGAAATACGACTGTAGTTGTCAGTTTTCGTAGCTCTATCTTTATTCTTTTAAATTATGTTGAAAACACCCTAAATTCCAGCAAAACATACGAACTGATGAAAATAAAGCATTAGGGATCGTTAGAACCATGTTTATGTACGAGTTGTGGGTATACTTCTCTATACTTCATCAAACATCTACACACATTTAGTCCTAATGTTACTCACGTTAGCACCTTACATACCCACTGTTTTCAACAAAACACGTGTATATTTAGGTTAAACGCTTTATGGTAACTGAAAATTAATCATTATGATGTCACAAATATATTAATTTAAAAAATTACAAAAGGTTTATAAAAAGTTATGTTCACCATTTATATCCGTTTGATACTTTGGTCAACATAAAAGTCAATGTTCTTAATAATGTTTAAAGTCAACTTACCTCAGGCAAGAAAGAAAGTTTGGTTTGAATTTCGAGCAAAGCTACACGAGGGTTATCTGCGATAACTGTCTCTAATTTAGCAATGAAAGACCAGAATAAAGATAAACAACTATCATCACCCACCGCCATCTCTTTTATTACTCTTTCACCTTATTAGCGCCTCCATGGCTGAATGGGCGATCATGTTTGGTAAGGCGGGATTGGAACCCGCGACCCGCAAATATTAAATAGACGATCCTCCTAACCACTTGACAATGCTAAACCTTCAGCCAGAACGAATTCTTTATCAAACAGACCAAGATATTCTTCACTTTAAGAACTATTATTAAGAGCTCAGTGACAAATTAATGAAGAACTAAGCTCACTGTTGGATTCCAAATCAACTTACCTTTCTACCTCACGCTGTACATATCTTATATATATAGTGAACCATGCTTTGTTTGTTTTTTGAATTTCGCTCAAAGCTACGCGAGGGCTATCTGCGCCAGCCGTCCCTAATTTAGCAGTGTAATAATAGAGGGAAGGCAGCTAGTCATCACCACCCACCGCCGACTCTTAGACTACTCTTTTACCAACGAATAGTGCGATTGACCGTCAAATTATAACGCCCCCACGGCTGGGAGGGCGAGCATGTTTTGTGTGACCGGGATTCGAACCCGCGACCCTCAGATTACGAGTCGAACGCCTTAACACGCTTGGCCATGCCGGGCACGTGAACCATGGTTTCTGTCTGAGAGTTCGTCTGTTTCCATTTTGAAAAGCTGTTTACTCAGGCAAAGCTAAACATTCACTTTTGGAATGACAGGATAACAGGCATGAATAATGTCGAGGCTAAATTATTTGATGTGCAAGGAATTTTCCACAGGTTTTATTATTATTTCTTCTTATGCAATTAAGTTTATATTTTGAGAAGAGTAAGAAAACTTCTACAATTTTGATCGAACAGTATTAATTATTGAATATTTCATCAGTTCTCAGAAATGTTACTATTATAATAAATTACTTTTTGAAATGCAAGACAAATATAATAAAATTAACTTACCAATAGAAACTTCTTCGAACAATTAGTAGAACCAACTAACTTGAAGAAAAGATGGCGCCATACTACAAGTAACTTTTTAGTCATTGAAAACATGAACGATCGTTTCTGGTGGAATTTTTAAATTAAAGAATCTTTGATTGCTATAAAAACAATGATTAAAAAGTCTGGAAACAAAATAAAAAAATGGTTACATAAGTTCTGGCAATCATCATATTAGCATAAAACTTAAAAGAATGAGATATAACTGACCAAAATTTTTATTACCTATGACAGTGACCCAAAACAAGACATTTGTAAACTAAACCACTGCTTGAGAAAAGTTTGATTATGTGTTTGCGCCCACTTATAAATGGCAAAAACTCTGAACCGATTGTCACGAATTTTGGCTTGTAGCGTCAGGGCACATGAGGAGCTATTCGTTATGATCTGATTCATTGTGCCTCCCCCTGGTGTCAGTTGATTATTATCTAAAAGAAGGACATTGCTCTCTAACAACTTAAACACAACAATGAATAATTATACAGGGTGTGTCGGAAAGTCACTGTGTACTTATATATTTATCAACAGACATGTTTCAATATAGAATACAGGAGGTAAATATGAATGACAATTATAAACAATGTTGAAAGTGATCCCCGTTGGCATCAATACAGGCTTGGATCCTTCTTATTTTGTTTCTAAACAACGCTATCAGTTGCTGGCTTGAAATAGACTGAATGAATGCTGTTATCGCTGCTTTCAAACTGCACAGCGACTTTCCGAACACCCTGTACCAGTTCTGTCTCATTCTAATCTAACGCAGTTTTAAGGCACAAAGTTATTGTTACCATTGAAAATGTTTTGTTTCTGACACCTTATTTTAACAGGTCCGGCATGATCTTGTGGTTGAAGCGCTTGACTCATAATCCGAGGGTTGCGGTTTCGAATCCCCATCACACCAAACATGCTCGCCCTTTTCAGCTGTGAGGGCGTTATAATGTGATGGTCAATCCCACTATTCGTTGGTGAAAAAGTAGCCCAAGAGTTGGTGGTGACTGGTGATGACTGGTTGCCTTCCCTCTAGTCTTACACTTCTAAATTAGGGACGGCTAACGCAGATAGCCCTAGTGTAGCTTTACGCGAAATTCAAACAAACAAACCTTCTTTTAACATAAAAAAAAATAGTTATGTGAAATTATTATAGCCAGAAAAAAAATGTTGTTTTTTTTCACGTCGATATATGACCGAGCGCGTAAGGCGTGCGACTCGTAATCCGAGGGTCACGGGTTCGTGCCCGCGTCGCGCTAAACATGCTCGCCATCCCAGCCGTGGGGGTGTATAATGTGACGGTCAATCCCACTATTCGTTGGTAAAAGAGTAGCCCAAGAGTTGGCGGTGGGTGGTGATGATTAGCTGCCTTCTCTCTAGTCTTACACTGCTAAATTAGGGACGGCTAGCACAGATAGCCCTCGAATAGCTTTGTGCGAAATTCCAAAACAAACAAACAAACAAACAAACAATTCATGTCGATACAACTTCCTTATCTGCAACAGTTATTTTCGATTTCTGGAAACGATGTAATTTCTATAAAGATGCGGTGACGAAACGTATCTGTCCACTTTTGGAATTCGAAATAATAATAATAAAAGAGAATAAGTAATGGTTTAAAAATAATTGTTTCTTTGTTTTCTAAAAAATTATTTTCCCCTTTATAGTTAAATTGTTTACAATGTTATTTTGTATACAAATTATTCTTAACGATTTTTGTTTGTTTGTGATCAAGCACAAAGCTACACAATGGGCTATCTGTTCTCTGCCCACCACGGGTATCGAAATCCGTATTTTAGCGTTGGAAGTCCGCAGACATATCACTGTATCACTGGAGGGCAATCTTAATGGTCAGCAATTAAAATTTGATAACCTGAAGATGACCTAAGAATACCGAAGCATTGTTCCATACTTTATTTATTAAAAGTTTAATACCCATACCAGTTGTCTTTAGAATACATTTTTTACATCAAGTGGGTTTCGCATCATCATGAAATGAACTGATTGTGTTTATACTAAGCACGTACCTTCAATCTTCTTGAGCAGAGCAAATTTTTATGGAATTTTTCAGTGAGAATTTCATTACCTTTTTCTTGGGGGAAAATAACTTAATTACGTAATTTTATTATTTTTCTAATTTCCTATGGTTGGACATTAGTGCAATTTTATTATTTACGGTACTCATCATTCATATGTAATTAATGTGGGACCCCTGAGTTAGAAAATAACTAATATATTAACGTCCCAGTGCCTGTTTTTGTTGTCATTTTAATTCTGACAACGTAGTAAAAATATCAATTCGCTATCCGTCAGTTTTAATACCCGGAAATGACTTCGAACTTTCAATCTAGCATTTTGTGTCATTATTGTAATTACTTAAATCCAAATAATTAAATAAATATAGTTTCAAATGCATAACCGTTCATACAGGTGATATTTAACCATTGTTAGTGTAATAAATATAATGTTATATATCTCAACTCATTTTTACTATACAGTGAAATCCGTTTGTTTCGTTACCAAATATGTATTGAATAACGATTTCATTTTGGATAAAAAAGACCGGGAATGATCTAATGGGTAAAATATCAGGTCATGCATCCAAAGGTCAATGGTTAAAAATTTTCGCTGTAAGTGAGCTATAAAAAATGGCAGTCAGTTCCTTGATAATCTCAAAGACCCAGACAAAGACCTTGTAGCAGAGAGTGCTATTAACTGGATGCACTTTTTCAGGTCATTAGTACAAAATAAGATAAAGTTATATCTGAGTTTCAGGTGTTTCTGATATGAACCTTGAGCCCTTATACGCAAAAGATTTCATTGAATTTTAATATCGTATGTGATGTTATTTGTAGGGTTTTTATATATGCATGGGTTGGATTCTTTACAGTAGGTGTCTGTAGGCAACAGATTTCAACAATGAACAAATAACACATTGTCTAGTTGTTTTAACATAACATGTTTATTACACTGTTAGTTATCCAGTTGTATTCAGAGCTTTAAATAATTGTCTAATTTTTCGTCAAAATCCACACAGGCCGGTTCGGTTACTTTAAAACACAATTTGAAAGGAGAAATTATTATTATCTCCTCTGTTATTACAATACAACCAGTAATAATTTCACGTTAAAAACCGCCACAATACACTCTTTGCAGCTAAATTCGCAATCACATAGTCCAGGCCTGTCTATCTTTATCTAGCTATATGTCTTACTCGAACTATGTTTTGGAAGTGTATATGTAACTCGACCAAGATGTCCCCAGTAGCACAATGGTATGTCTGCGAACGTAAAATGTAAGAAACCAGGTTTCGATATTCTAGGTGTGCAGGGCACAGATAGTTCACTGCGTAGCTTTGGATTTAAATGCAAACAAGCAAATCCGATTGAGAGCCAGCGCGTTCCACATACACTACGATATATTACGATACAACAGAACTAAATTAAAACAACGAAGATAAGTTGGAAGATTTTAGTAACATGGTGCAATGATATAACAATCGCTAATTCAAAATTGAACAACAGAACCTATTATTCGTAAACTATTGCTTTCAAAAATAACTAAATTTAATACTCGCGCTATACTTAAAACTAAACTTATGGTGATTAAAAACAAACAATTACTATCAGAAAAAAACACAACAAACTTGTGCAACTCAAAATTTACAAAGACAACACTCCACAAAATTACCAAGATAATGCATAATAATACACACTAACCACATGTAAATATTGTGTTATAACTGCATATTAAACAAGTCTTAATGTATGATAAATCAATGTGCTCACTAAATGCTTTTTACACAACTTATTTGCAACATGGAAAATTATGGTGATATTCAATTTAAGATAATTTTGTCATTATTAAACACAAGAACAAATGATACAACAAACAATTAAGCATTACACTGTAAATATATATGTTCCCATAACAACAAACACTTGTTTATATACTCACAATGGACACCAAAATAGTTTAAAATAACCTTTAATGTTGTGAAATAGCATTTGTTAAGTAAAGGAGAATTCACAACCTATGTTTAGAAGTAGCAAATATGAAAGTGAAAAAATACAGAAAAAGAATGGACCAGTGTTTTACTTTAAACATTTGTATTGCATGCTGTGATTTTTTTTTACATACAAATGAAATTAATAAAAAAATCTGTTAAACAAGATCAATTACCATAGCCAACACTGTCTAATGTAATTTATTTATTCATTCACAAGATATTACATATGATTGACTTTAAAGTTATGAGTACAAAGCCTAGAGAAATTTTAATAATTTTTATTCCCCTTTCCCAAATTCCAGCATTTAATGCTAATCTATGTGAATGTTAATGTAAAATAAGAGAACATGAAACTATAAAGAAGCATATCTAAACATTTCCCAAAATTCGTAAAAGAAAAAAAAAGCCTCCAAATAAATAACTGAAAATTGATTTATTAATATTGTTTCACACTAACAGTTTCAAAGTTTATAATTAAAAAAATGTCTTATTTAAAGATAAAATGTGTGATACAATTTTTAGTTAATCACTTCAAGCTTTTTTTTGTTATTCATAATGTTCTGCATCATTAGACACATATTAACTTAAACAGTCGTGTAAATCTAACAATAATTCCTTTATTATAATTTATGATACACAGATGTCAAGAAACTATATTCAGGCATATTAAAATTATTGTATCATAAGAAATAGAAAACGTTTTTATTCAGGTCATTACAGGTGATATTATGATAAAGAGAGTTAACAAAAAGTGATTACAACTCATCAAGGCCCCCTGGTGATTCAGCGGCAACATTTAGGTGTTTATAATACTAAATTTCATAGTTTGATCTTGCAGGGGGCATAATGCAGATAGCACATCGCGTATCTTTGTTATTAAAACTAAACAAATTTAAGTTTTTGAACCTTCACCAAAAGTTTCGAATTTCAATAATTGTATTCTCCAGAGAGGACTATTAATGTTAGATACGCCTTCAAGTTTGTTTGTTTTTGAATTTGGCGCAAAGCTACAGGAGATATATTTGTGCTAGCTGCCCCTAATTTAGCGGTGTAAGGTTAGAGGAAAGGCAGCTAGTCATCACTACCCACCGCTAACTCTTGGGCTACTCTTTTACCAACGAATTGTGGTATTGACCATCATATTATAAAGCCCCCACAGCTGAGAGGACGAGCATGTTTGGTGCCTATAATGCTATTAATAATTATATGTTTGTTTTGTTTGTTTTTTGGAATTTCACGCAAAGCTACACGAGGACTATCTGCACTAGCCGTCCCTAATTTTGCAGTGTAAGACTAGACGTAAGGCGGCTGGCCATCACCACCCACCGCCAACTCTTAGGCTACTCTTTTACCAACGAATAGTGGGATTGACCGTAACATTATAACGCCCTCACGGATGAAAGAACGAGCATGTTTGGTGCGACGGGGATTCGAACCCGCGCCCCTCAGATTACGAGTCGAGCGCCTTAATCCACCTGGCCATGCCGGGCCCTAATAATTATTACGAAGTTCATTAAGAACATGATAATTTCAGATATTTTATTGATAAGAATATCTGTTTCAAACTGCATCAATTTAAACAAACTCTACATTCTTCCAGTGTTACAATTCGACATGCCCAAATATTCATTTTGTTTGTATTTTTATAGCCGCTGCGTAGTGACTCATAGAACTGATCTCAGTTTATTTAGTTTTTCAATTACAAACTTTTAGCTCATAGCTCCATCTCCTGACCGTTCTCAGAGCTAATTGCAGCAACGGCATTTGAGAATTACCTCCCATTTAACTTTCTTATTTGTTGGTGTTCATTGTTGTTAGTTGGTAAAAGAAAATACTCTTAAGTGTATTTTACAGGCTATTTTCACGAGTGTCTTTCAAATTTCAATAATTATTTCGTTTTAAACTTCAAATTATTTCAACGATCTTGTTTAATGTAGCATTCTTATATACACTACATGGCCAAAAGTATGTGGACACCTCTTCTAATTAGTGGGTTCAGCTATTTCAGCCACACTCATTGTTAACAGGTGCAAATTTAAGCATACAGCCATGCAATCCCCACAGACAACATTCGTAGTTGAATGAGTCGTACTGAAGAACTCAGTGACTTTCAAGGTAGAACTGTCATAGGATGCAACCTTTTCAACAGGTCACTTTGTCAAATTTCTGCCCTGCTAGAGCTGCTCCGGTCAACTGTAAGTGCTATTCTTGGGAATTGGAAACGTTTAGGAGCAACAACAGCTCAGCCACGAAGCGGTAGGCCACACAAGCTCACAGAACCAAACCCTGAGTGCTGAAGAGTTTAGCGTGTAAAAATCGTCTGTCCACAGTTGCAACACTCACTACCGAGTTTCAAACTGCCTCTGGAAGCAACGTCAGCACAAAAACTGTTCGTCGGGAGCTCCATCAAATGAGTTTCCATGGCTGAGCCTGAGATCCCTATGCGCAATGTCAAACGTCGGCTGGAGTGATGTAAAGCACACCGCCATTGGATTCTGAAGCAGTGGAAACGTGTTCTCTGGAGTGATGAATCACGTTTCACTATCTGACAGTCTGACGGATGAATCTATGTTTGACGGATGCCAGGAGAACGCTACCTGCCTGGATGCATAGTGTCAACTGCAAAGTTTTGTGGGGGAGGAATAATGGTCTGAAGCTGTTTTTCATAGTTTGGGCTCTTCAGTTCCAGTGAGGGGAACTCTTAATGCTAAAGCATACAATGATATTCTAGATATTCTTTCTCGCTGATGCTTTTGTGGCTGAAGAGGAGCGAATCCCCACAGCCATGTTTCAAAATCTAGTGAAAAGCCTTCCTAGAAGAGTGGAGGCTATTATAGCAGCAGATGGAGGACCAACTCCATATTAGTCCGTGGTTTTGGAGTGAAATGTTCAACAAGCACATATGTGTGTGATGATCGGGTGTTCACATACTTTTGGTCATGTAGTGTATATATATATATAACATCTGAAGCATCGAGAACTGGCTTCCAGAAGTAACTCAGAAATGAGAGGTTTATTGTTTCTTCTTGAAATATCTGCTCTTCTGTAATACTCTTCCCCTTCCCAAGGTTTTGCTCAGTTTCAATTATAGCTTGATATCATTGTCTAGTTCAATAATAAAAAGTTGTATCCGAATAAGCTTTTGAAGTTTTGTGCGGTGGTTGATAGACTCAGCAAAGAACGGCAGAAAGAGAAACGGTTTATTTTTGCTTACCAGATTTATGCTGAGGATTGTCATGATGCATTCACCAATGTCAGTTTCAAGATTGTTTGTGTGCAGTGTCACTGATACTAGGACTCGATGTATTTAAAGAAAACCTCCATCAAGTTCTGAAACCGAATATGAACACTGCGTTTAGTTACACCATGCACTATAACAACTCTCTCACTCTGTGTTGAATTTCTAAATTTTGGATCAAATTTTCTCTTAAATTTTTGTGATGAGTTAACAGTTCTCTACTCATTAAATTTGTTACAAAATACAGTGAACAGAAGAAAAAGACCAAAGAGAAGTTTAAGCAGCATCATTGCTTTTGTGAAGTTTGTCCAACCAATAAATGTCAAGTAAATAATTTCTTACAAGGAAATGTAATCAGTATTGCCTCATTTTCCTAACCTAACTAGTCTAGGGACCTTAGTGCAGTCACCGTTGTTCACAATATAAGTATTAGTTGCAAATGTGTGTGTGTGTTTGTAATTATTTTCTAATAAACAAAAACAAGACCAAAAATAAAAACTGGAAACACGGTACAAATCAAAAAGATCCTCAGGGTGCAGGCTATAATGTGATATATAAAATGTATCTTAGGTTTTGGAGGTAATTGTGGAAGTAGGACCCACATTGCGGTAGGAATGCACCGTATATCAATTTTAATCTCGGTTCGAAAGTCTCACGAGGAAATTCATAAATGATAATAATAAAATAATAAAAAAATATAAAATAGGAGATCGAGATGTGCTCATGCCCACAATGTCACACATCTATATCACTCTTCACTTTCTGCAGACAGTTCTGAAAAGGTGCTCTGCTCTCCAAAGTAAAGAAGAAGAAAAATAAATGAAAAAAGAAAACAAAATAAAGTATTACCACTTTAGGGTAAGTAAGTTAAACATACTTATCTCCTAAATTTGGCATTCCAGCCTTCATTATGGTAATAAGACACTAATTAGTAGCTCACTAGACAAGTTATACTGGTATAGAAGGTCCCAACCAGTTATCCAAACTAGTGTAACTTCCAAGCACCACTCGTATCGTTAATATGCCATTTTTACTCTTTATAAGCTCTGCTCACATCGAACAGTTTTTAGATTATTTAAATTAGAAACACCTTAATATTAATTTTACTTGTGAAACTGCAAAAAGGTAAATTGCCTCTACTTGATATCCAAATCAACAGATTAGATAACCACTTTATAACATCTGTTTATCGTGAAACAAAAAACAAATACAGATACACATACTCGATTCAACAGTTTTATTCACATTTCCTTTAAATGCAACCTTAATCTTAGCCTTTTCAATGAATCATATAACATCTGTTTTAACTACCTCCCTTCGTTTACGGAAATCACCATTTTGTAGAATGTTTTAATAAACAACTGCTATCCCATTCATGTTATTCAAGCTCCAACAATCAAGTTCCTTTCTCTCAAATATGAAACCCGCCCTAAAACAAACATACACCGTTTATAAATGTCCATCAAGATTGGTTGTTCCTTTTAGGTAAGAAAAGTTTCATAGTGAAATCACAAATTTAAGAATAATTAAAACGTTTTATATGCAACTTCAGCTACAAATGACATTAAAATCACTACAAAAGTATATTCCGATCTAATGACCTATTACCTATTCCCATGTGTTCCATGTGGTGGCTGTAATGCCAATTACATTGGCAAAACTATATGCGAATTACACCTGCGAGCCTGTGAACATATTGGAGTATCAACCAGAACGGGTAATAAATGATCAAATCCACCAGACTCCACAATTCACACACATAATGAAAACATTAACACTCTTGATTACGAATTCCAAAATCATCTGGTTTGTATCATCAAACACTGAGCTTCCAATTAAAGAAAGTTTATCCGTTTTAAATAAACTCCCAGATATAAATTATAACAATTTCGCTGCAATCAAGTCTGTTCTAACATGTGTATTATATCATTACATTATTCTATTCCCTGCTTGTTTTCTTGTTTCCAGTTACTAGCGGAATTTTCTGGGAAGTAATACACGGAAAAAGTGTTAGACTGTGGTCATAAAAATCATAATGTTTTCATATATTAAAAGTGGTACTATTTATTTAATGTTTAAACTTTATAATATGACTGTACCTCATAATGTACCTGGCCTGGTGGTTAAAGCGCTCGACTTGTCATTTAAGGATTGTTGGTTCAAATCCCCGGCGTACAAAACAAGCAGTGTAAAGCTAGAGGGAAAGTAGGTGGTCATTACCACCCACCGCCAACTTTTGGACTATTTTTTTACCAACGAATAGTGGGATTGACCGTAACTTTATAACGCTCCCACGCCTGAAAGGGCGCTCAACTCGTAATCTGAGGGTCGCACATTCGAATTCCCGTCGCACCAAACATGCTTGCCTTTTCAGCCGTGGGGGCGTTATAAGGTTACATTCAATCCCACAATTTGCTGGTGAAAGAGTAGTCCAAGAGTTGGCGGTGGGTAGTGATGATTAGCTGTTTTCCCTCTAGTATTACATTCCTAAATTAGGGACAGCTAACGCAGATAGCCCTCATGTAGTTTGCGCGAAATTATAAACAAACAAACACCATTCAACCAACGAAAGTAGCTCACGAGTCGTTTGTGAGTTTTGTTCAATAGATGTCTTCTATTTAGTCAATCAGTTCAAAACTGGATACAAATATCCTAGATAGTCCTTTCGAAGCTACACGTAATAATACTCCTAAAAGAAAAAAAATATATTATGTAAACATTCAACATAAAATAATTTTGAATGACAAAAAATTCGATATTTACCAATCTAAGAGTGTTGCACAGAAGTCGTAGCACCAGGAAGTGTTGCTCATACAATCTAGTTACTAGCAGATTTTTCTGGTAAGGTACGGAAAAGTGTTAAATCGTAATGTTTTCATATATTAAAAGTGGTGCCATTTATTGAAAAAAAATGATTTTTAAGAACTATTTTTCGTGCAATATTCACAAGTTACATCAGTAAAGATATAATCAAAATCTCACATAAACCCCTAGTAAAAGCCGTGTTCTTGTTGTAAAGGAAGCACTTTTATTTGAAATTGTGTTCTATGTTAAAGAAATGGCTGTTTCACATACCGTAGTTACTTTTCTAACTCTCTGAATCTTGAATACTCAAAGTATGATTTTTTAAAATGAATTTTCGTTTGTGATGCAAATTGTATTTATTATTTCGGCCATAAACTTTGATATAAATATACATTATTATGAAACTTTGCAGAGCACTACTACGATACAAATTTAATGAAAATCCGTTCTGCTCTTTTATTTCCTGAAAACATTTTTTTACAAAAGAAAGAAAATATTTCCTGCATATAAATAAATTTTGACATATAGAAAAAAAACAATACATTATTGAATATAAATAGTAATAAAATTTATTGCAATATAGAACGTATGTAATTTTATAACAACTGAAAACATCTCGAACTAAAAGGTAGCGTTTTTCAGTGTTTTATATTTACGTTGAATAGCGTCGGCAGTTTATCTAAACTACATTACATTACCGAGTAGTTAGTAAGTTAAAAACATACGAACAAAAGCAAAACTGCATTGTGTGTGGCACGTGGATTAGGATTAACGCGTAATATTTAATTAGATAGATTAACCAAAGTGGGAGAGAGCCACTTAGCAGTATTTTCCGCCTACATATATGCATGTTCTTGAACAAAAAGCGGAATTGAGTGTAAGAATTACAGCAACGCATATCCAGCTAAAAGCAATGAATGTATCTAGGGCGTTGTCATGCTCGCACCTCTGACATTCTGATCCGCACTTTGACATGATAACCACTAAGTATATCCTGGCCCAACTACAATACCTGAAAACGATTGTAGATTATTTCTTATAGTGGTGATAATAAAAGGGAGTTATGAAATAAAACTATTGAATTACGACATTTAAACATCGGATAAATATTCTTGCATAATATACAGGAACTTTAGGAAATGCAATTAAATTTAATATTGTAAAACAACGATATTGTATCTGAAATTAGGAAGTGGAAAAAAGACTTTTTCTTGTTTATTAATAGGTGACACTACTTGTGCATGACCTATAATAAGAGCAACAAGAACATAAATTCTTACGTTTATAAGTACAGTATGGCAGCAGTATATCGTAATGTTATTGTGGTTCTAGATAAATTTGTGCCACCAAAATTACAACCTGTATGGAATCATCCTGCTGGTACGTATTTATCTTGAGTCTTGACTTAGACTTAAATTAAGAATACACAACCTAATGAAACTAGTACTCAGTTGTAGTAGTAGTAAAACTAAAAGTATTTTGCTCAGACTGTTAATGATTTTGAAATTCGTAACGAGATGCCATGGCATAAATTTGATGCATATGTCTGCTTGTGACTACGATATAATGTGCCGTGCCTTATGGTTTGGGTATATTATATACATTGTAATTATTTGTGTATATTTCGCCACAAATGGTATGTTTGTTTAAACATTCATCCTAGTCACAACTTTAAATTATTTATAGTTGATTATTATAAGTTGACTATTAGTCTTAGAAAGTTTGTTAAGTACCAGTCGGTAAATTAAACCAGAATAATTGGTAAGATCGTTGCTTGTGAAGTTGATGGAAAAGCTAAAACATTATTAAAAAATTTCACACTGATAGGAGGTAACAAGTAAACATTGTCTCTATAAAAAGACTGTAACTTCTGGGGACCCTCTGGAGTCTGATTTGATACCTTTGATATTTATTATTTCTGTAAGTAATTTAGATATTGTCACAAAATTTACATGCAAATCTAAAATGTCAGGAAGGTATAATGTTGTTAAGAATACGTATTCAAAAACATTGTCATACATGATTAATCAAATCTTGTGAAAGATGGCTTTCACTATTAAAAAGTATAAAACTGTGCTCTTGGGTTATAGTAATTTAGAAGGTACTTCACTCTTTTGTGAGAGGAACATGGGTGTTGAAGAAAATGATGATTGGACAATCTAAGTCTCCCGGGGTTTCCTGAAATCTCTTTGATTTTCATAACACTCTCTTTCATCCAGAAAATGGTTAGAAACCATGGTGTTTTTGTAAACATATTATCAAGTAGACCAATTACAAGATTTTTATGCATACACAACTGGTGCTTAAAAAGATTGATTGGTTGGTTAAAACAAGGTATTTGGATTTGGTTGGCCAGTCGCCTGTCCATCAAACTTGTAAGGTTATCATGATAACAATGGTATTGAAGACTTGATATTATTGGTGTGTAAGAGTAAGATTATGAAGTGGGCTGTTTGAATGAGTTAAGTGTGATTGTTGTTAAAACTGTAAAACTGTCTTATAGTTTTAACTGTTTTGCAAAGAGTTTAATATGAAGTTCAGTGTTCAGAGAAAGTTTGAATTTAAAAAAAAAGTATTTTAATTTTGTATAAGACTGACAAGGCCTCATTTAAAGTAGTGTATTCAATTTTCTGCCAGTGCTAATGGTTAATTGAACAGATATGTGGTAAATAACCTCTATTTATTGTATGTGCAAGGTAATGGATTAGGGTCACTGTAATTTGGACCATACATTTAGTATAGTTACAGTAAGATATTAGAAGTATATTGGTATTGTCATTCAAACCATCAAGGCAATGCTCCGTTGTTAGTAACAGTACAATATATAGTAGAGCTGAGTCAATAGTGATTGTTTTTTAATTGATTAATGATCAGTCTTATTGAACTGTTATGTTCAACTAATTGATTATTCTCACATGAGACTTGGATAATTAGAATAATCAAATATAGTAATAAGTTTTTATTATTTTTGTGATGTTAAATGATTTAATCATAATTTCACCTAATTATTTTAAATGATACTATGTAATCAATACTTGTAGATAATTAAGTTAACCACTCAGTTTTGTCTTATAAATATAAATCAAAAGATGTAATTATTTCTTCAAATCACTAGTTAGTTCTTGCATGGAGTACTACATACAGTTCTGGTCTCTTCATATCGAGGAAAAGATGCTGACTTTGCGGAATGGATTCAGAGAAAGCTGCTATTTTGATCCTGGAGATGGAAGGATAATTTTATCCAGTGAGGTTAAGATACCAACTTATCTTCAGTAAGAGTAAAAAGTGATCTTACTGGGGTTTATAAGGTTATCTGGAGGATTGGCAGGGATTCTTTATTTGTGCTATTATCTTTTAAGGTAAAAGGATGAGTGAACACAAGTTTAAGATCTGGAAAAGATGGTTTATTTTGCCAATATTGTGATTGGCTTTAGAAATGTGTTGTCACTTTGGACAGTAGTGAAAGCAACTATTTGGCAAAAGCTTAAAAGAAGAATTAATAATTTGTCGGGAAAATAAACAAAGAAGAAGAGAAGATTTAAAGTTTAACTTTTTCTGAGGGGTGAGTGTTCAGGAACAGCATTGATAGATTAAATGGTCCCTTATTGCCCAAGTGTTATGTGATGAAGGATGTGCAACTTTCTTGAAAATGTGGGCTATGTAAAATTATACTTGGTCTACACTACAAGATTTTACTGTGTGTTTGTAGAAGATTTAAAGGCGACTTTTTAATTCATATGTTGCAGCTAAGGGATGTGAGCAGTCTGTTGGAGGGGTAGAAATGAGAAGGTTAGAAGTACAAACTTTAGTATAGCAGATATGTTATATTTAATTGGATGCTGAGATGCAGATTTGTTCATTAAATGGTTTTCTTTAACCAGGTTCTTTTTCAAACTTGCCTACATGTTTTTTCTCTATATCAACGAGCTAAACATTGTTAACCAATTCACTTACATTGGCAATGTAGTTGTGAAAAGCAATAGCCTTGAAGCAGAGCTTGACTGCAGGATCAGAGTATTGTCAGCCTCTTTTGAATGATTATACAAGAAGGCCTGGAGACAGAGTGTAACACACAACCAAAAACCAAGTGCATATTTCAACAAGCCATAGCACTTTGCCCTAAGCTATATTTAGCGGATACTTGTACACTGGATCATTTTCATGTTAGGATGTTTTCCAGCATACAACTTGGACACTTCTGAGAGATCCTGCATATATCCGGGGAAGACCAAATCACTAATGAGGAGGTCTTGAAGTGTGCTGATATGCTCAACTTTGAAGCTGTGCTTCTGAAAAAACAACTGTGCTGAGTTGGTCATATGGTGTGATTATAAGAATGTAATATTCCAATAACTCTACTTTATGGAAAACTTTTTTTCTGGCCGGCAGTGGAGAGGTGGACCAAAGTTGTGTTATAAAGATGTAGTAAAGTGTCACCAGATCACAGCTGATATATCTACTACCCTTTGGGAGTCCCTACCCAACAATCTTGTCGAGTGGCACAGATTAGTTAACGATAGTTAGGAGGTTGTGTCCAAAAGTGGATGAAGGTTTCACAGAATTGTTGCCTGTTGAGAGATGTGTCAACAATTTTGGGCTATTATCGTCCAAGCACTAGGAGCACAGTCAACAATCCAAGCATTGATGGCTTCCCCCACCCTCCTTCTCTGCACTATCTTTGATTATTGAAGGATTGTTGATGTTGACAGAAATGCACCCTGGTGGATCAGCAGTAAGCATAAAGGTTTATAATGTTATGAATCAAGATAAGGTATTCACCATAAGTAAAGTGTGGATATCCCATTGTGGTGCTTTAAACTTAGAAACACTGTTATTTGTAAGATTTGTTAATGTTCTTTGTGCTTTGACCCATGCTATTAGGTTACACTAATTTGTGCATTTTTTAATGAACTTCTGTACTTTTAAAGCTATGTAGTGTCTAAGGTTAAATAATATAGTTAACTAAAGAGTTGATACCAGTGTTTTAACTTTATCTTTTACATGTAGGCCCAAAAACCATTTTTTTCTGGGCTCCAGCATTCAAATGGGTAAGTTAATATTCTGTTCTTTGTATTTCAAAAAAATCTGTCAATGATATGCTAAGTGTGAGAATTATTGTGATATATTGCTACCTTGTATTGTAAATGCTAAAATAAAGCTATAAGTGTACATATTTTATAATAAAGTCAAATACTATGCTGTTAGCCCAACTGAGTCGTAGTCCTAGCTTATTTATACTAATTGTAATAGTTTGTATTCTTGAAAATGTAGTTGTCATTCTTGCTGTGTTGTCATGTGCTACTAAAGTACAGTTTTGTCAAACTAGTTGCATTACAACCTGTATTATAGACATTACAGTACTATCAGAGTATGTGATGTATTTCTGGTAATATTATGTGTGTAAAAATGGCTAGTATGGGTAGAGAAAGCTCTGTGTAGAGGAGCGAACAATGTTTCAACTTTTTTCGATCATTGTCAGGTTCACAAAGAAAGAAAGAGGTAACTGACCGATAGCTGATCACATATTTGAAGGAGGTTGTGTAACTGAGTGTAGGAATGTAGAGGGCATGCTTAGATGTTTGATTATATTTATTAATATAGGTATAAAGATGTTTCTTTGTGTTGGTTTATTTTGGGCTTGAGTTGTATAAGTAAGGCTTCAATTTTGCATTTGTTTCTTTATTTAGTATTTGGATGTTTTCTATGGTTATGTTGTGTTTATTTGATTTGCAGTGTTCAAAAACATGTGAAGGTGACTTTTTGTGTTCTGTGAATCTGGTTTTAATTTTTCTACTTGTTTCTTCAATATAGAAGTGGCAGTTATCACATTGTATTTTATAAGTAATGTTGGTGTTGTGTTTGTCAGTGTAGTTTTTACATAGTATAGACCTTAGTTTTGTGCCTGGTTTTGAATAAATTTGGTATTAACTGGAATGTCATATTTTGTTACTAGTTTTTGCTAAATGTTGGTTATTTTTCTGCTGATGTCAGAAATATATGGTTTGCAGCAGTATATGGTTTCATGATTTTTTAAATCGTTGGATATATTTACTTTTGTTAGTTGATTTTGCTTTTTGTCTAGGTGTGTACGTATAATGTTTTATATGGTTTGTGGAGGAAACTTATTGATGCTGATGAAGTATTGTTTTGTCTATTTCATCATTAATTTTATCTGGTGAGCATAGTTTTATGGCTGTATTTATTTGGTTTCTCAGTATGTTGAGTTTGTTTTATTTCATGTGCTGAGTCCCAAGGAATGTAGTCCAGTCTGGGTGATGTTTCAGTGGATTTCTGTGTTAAATGGTGTATCAATTGTTGTAACGTTTGAGGTTAAGAAATGTTATTTGATTGCTTTCTTCACATGTGAATGTGAAGTTAATGTTGGGATGTATAGAGTTAATGTGATTGAAAAAATTAAGTGTGTGTTCTGTAGATGTGAATCCCGCAATTGTGCCGTCTACATACCTGTACCAGTATAGCGGTGGATGTAATGCTGTGTTAATTGCTTGTGTTTCAACTTGTGTCATGAAAATATTGGCTAGAACTGGTGATACTGGATTGTCCATATTAATAAATATAATCCAACATCTAAGCACACCCTCAACTACACTTAATTACAGAACTGCCTTCAAGCATGTGGTCAGCTATCAGTCAGTTACCTCTTTCTTTCTTTGTGAACCTGATGATGACCAAAGAAGTGTGTTGTTCACTCTTCTACATAGTGCTTTCTCTACCCATACCAGCTGTTTTTACACACATTTTTCTCTACAAGTGGGTTTTGTCGTCATCACAGATTCTGGTAATACTGTTGTATCATGTGGTTTAAATTCCTGGTTCCCAGTAAGTGATTCACAAAAGGCTCCTGAATTACTGAATTAGAACTTGGAGCATCCCTTTATTTAAAAAAAAAAAAAGAAGAAAAAATTTGAGACCAGTTTAGTGCAGAGATGTTTCTTGCATTCAGTGGTAACCCTTTTGCTGTCTGTTAGCTTTTATAAGATCATGATTCTTGACAGATAATTTAATTATTGAAATGATACAGGAGATGTCATACCTTATACAAATGATCATCATAAGGTTGGGAATTGTTTGTGAAACACAAAAAAATGTAAGAGAATTTGGAAGCGTTTGTGACTCATAAGACTATTAAAAAATGTTTTGTACAGAATACCAAGGTAGGTAGATTATTTGGACCCGTGTGAATCAACAAAGCAAGAAATACTTTTCATTGATTTCATTCATTTTCTCAATGGTCACTGTTGGTTTCAGCTGTCATGTATCACTTTGTTTTTTTGACCATGGTATCTAGTAATTTCAGAGTCAGGAGTAAGTCTGTATAATAACCAGGTGAAGCATTTTGTAACTGAATTCTAAAACCAGAGTTTTAATACGAAGCAAAATTTCTCATGCTTGTAACCTGTTTTTCTGTCACAAACTGGCATAGCAGAACCATGTCCACCACCTTTTGTCTTACCCTTATGACCACATGATCCTCTAGTACAGATTCCATAAACTTCAGATCTTTCACGTGTTGTTAGTACTGCATTGTCATCACTAAAAGAATAAGAGTCTGAGGAAACCGTTGAGTTGCCACCATTACTAGATTGCTATCATCAGTCTGCATTTTAGTCTAAACACTTAAGGGTATTGCTTATAGGTTGGTAAAATTTAAGTATAAACTATATGCACAGGCAAATTTAAGAGTGAAGATGTCATCCCAACTAACACAACCTTTGAGTTCAAGAAACTTCAATTCCTCGTCCAACTCAGCTTTGCACTGTCCATTGACAGGATTCAAGGACAATCTTTAAAGGTAGTTGGACTAAATCTGCCAACTCCTTGCTTTTTACATGGGTAACTTTGTTATGCTCTCATGGAGGCAGTGAAAATTATTTACATTACTTTGCACCAGAGGGCAAGGGCAGGAACATTGTTTACAAAGAGACTCTTGGTATTAATGTTTGTATATGTATATAATGTTTTTAGGAAAATAAAGTTTAGAAATAAATTTTTATATTCATTTTCCTTTTTGTTATCATTTCTCACTTTTACCCATGACCAACACCAGGTACTTTTACTAGCATAGCAACAGAGTCACTGGTGTATGTGTTAATCCAAGTTGATGTGGAAAATGTATGTGGTTTTTGCAGTAACCACTATATTGCTCATTGGTGATTTCATTATAGGCTCTTGTGATGGCAGGAATTGGAGATATTGCTCGACCAGCTGAGAAATTGAGTGTTACCCAGTCATCAGCCTTGGCTGCCACAGGTATATTGTAGAATATAAACTTTTATCTTCTGCAGGTTCATTTAAGTTGTAATGATTTAAAATGTAGACCTTAGTTGCTACAGGTAAGTTATACCATAAAACTTCAACCTTGATTATACAGGTAAATTGTAAAACATTGGCAATTAACTGCTACAGGTAAGTTGTAGCATGTAACACATTTTATCAAACTTTCTTCTATTTCCAGATGTATAACTTTACAACTTTGCGTAATTTCTGAATAAGGATGCTCAATTCAAAATGCTGAAAATGGAAAGTATGGATGAAGCATAGTTTTTATTATAATTGAGCCACAAACAAAGTTTTAACGATCATTGACTTTCTTTTGTGGATGATTTCATTGATTTATTTTTTTTTACTGTTAAGTTAATGCTGTTTAGGCATCCTGTTTTTTTCATCCAGGATTAATCTGGTCTCGTTACTCGATGGTCATTATACCTAAGAACTGGAACCTCTTTAGTGTCAATGTTTTTGTTGCTCTGACTGGAATTTATCAGCTCTCCCGAATCTACATGTGAGTAGGATGTTTATTACATTTTTGTCTATCTGTAGTTCATTAAACAAACAGTGGGAATGAAGTTTTTATGAAGGCAAAAATATTTTTTTAATTTTTACTGAATCAATAGTACTTAAGCTTTGTAAACACTCTGTACTAATAGCATATACATCTATACCTATCTGTTTAGAAATCTGAAATTATTATAATTGTTACAGAATTTAGAAACATTTCTTTATCTGTAAGAAACAAAAATAGTTATTGCTCATGAATTAATAAAGCAATTTATTTATTATTTATATAGTTTATTTATTACATACTTTTGCCTTTTGGGGTGAGTTAACCTTTTCACAATGGGTCAGGGGTCAAAGGCCATGTCATTGCATTTGTTGACTTCATTTAAAATTTTACTTAACTGCTATTTTAAGAATTTATGTCAAGTTTGGAATCATTGTAGATTATAGTTAAAACTTTAATATTATATATCAGTTAATTTCTTTATGTAAAAGTAATTATTAGAAGAACACTTTCAAAAGAACAATCCAAATATAGATTTTAGTGAGTCACGTGGTGTGTTGAATGCAGCATTGTTTAAAATTAAATTTTTGATGCCAAAATGCTAATTCTATAATTTTGCACACATTAGAGATAATTGTTTGCTTTACATCTTCATTTGCTGTTCTATATTTTAAGAAAAGTTTAATTTATTTATAAATAGTAATACTCTGTGTATATATATATATATATATATATAATGTATAATAATTCAAATGTTACTGCTTATTACAAAATACTAATACACTAAAACAGGGATGACTAATGGTCAGTTTTATATTACTGGATAGGTGACCTGAGTGCACTTGCACTGCATCAGTGCAAGCTGTGTAATGTTAACTAGGCATGACTGGAAGGTCAATATAATAAAAAAGGTGTAATTTATATTTATTTCCTAATTTATTTATTATGTTTATGAGGTTGGTTAAGTTACAGACCCCACATAATTAGAGTATAAAAAATAACGTAGGATATAAAGTCTTACTGAAAACAATAGTTTGGAATGTTTTTAGGTTTAAGAGATTACCCAAAATAATATTTTTGGGACAAAGAATAATTTTAATCACAATGTGAAATCACTATGTACTTGGACTAGCAACAAAACACTGTTTCCACAAATAAATCTTTGGTAAAAATATTTCATTAAAATATCTGATTTTTGGTGTACAAGAAGCTTTCAGTCTTTTATTAATCTACCAAATTTTGTGAAGATGCACATTCTGTATCAAAAGTTATGGTTCAAATACTTAATACATGCAAGTGTGTAGAGGAACTCGTGTACAATTATACCAAGCCCCTTGCAAAAGGGTAACTATGGGTATATACAAATTACTTCTCCATTTTTGAATAGAAGAGAAATTTGTGAAGCTGTAACTTATTTCTATATATGTGATTTACTCTATCTGCAGGTACCATCATTCCCTGCAAAAGCAAGAAAGCCAGGGAGAATCCAGAACTTCTGTGGAATAATGTAGCAATCATGAATTTTTATAGTACAAAATATTTAGTCAGTGTAAATATAATAATAAATGAATTGCATCATTATGCTTATTTAATTCTAGTTTCAATCTGTTGATCATCAGGCTTTCCTTTATAATAAGCAGTAGAGAACAGTTTAAAATTTGTGTTAATGCAAATTATGAACAGGGACTAAATATAAAGGAATGCTGTTTAACAGAATCAAACCAGAATTGAATTAGCAAAACCATGCAGTTCCCTTATTATTAACTTTTATAGTGTGTTAGTATTTGTTAGTCAACATAAGTGTCATATTATTGAAATTTTTTAAATACAAAACAAATGTTTAAAAGAATATTGAGAATAATAGTTTTAAAAACAAATTCTTATTTAAAATCTATTTCAGTTGTTTAGTTTGTAAGAAAATTGTTTGCATCAATGTTATTGTTTTTGATAGTCATCAGTTTATAAAAGAAAGTAGTGGCTAAGACTAAAGCAAGGTTGTTAGACACTTTTTCTTGATTATTTTGTAAATTAGCTAGAACTGCTCAAACTCTTATATTTTGTTTTAAAAAGTTATTTTAAGATTACAATAATTAGTTTAATTCCATGCTCAAATTGTTTACTCATAATTAAATGTCTTTTATGTGGGTAAATAAATGACAGGTTCAAATCTACATAGTGTGCTTATTCGTTTTAAAGGTACGGTATAAAATGCATGAAATACGGGTGGTGAGAAATGTGTAAATGGTGAATAGAAATGAACTAATATTGTAACATAAAAATGAATATTCAGTCTGTATAATTAAGTGTACATCAGGGTTAGTAATTTAATAAGTATAAAATACACTAATTTTTCATCATTAAGTGTCTCTATTAGTGTGTTCTGCAAGCAATCAGTTAAGCACTTTCATTTTTCACAGAACTATCAATAGATATGATCCTTTTAATTGGTAACATTAAATGTATAAAGAAAGGTAGAATAATTTCACTGTTGTTGTTTTATCTTCAATAAGCTACAGTAATCTGTTTTATTCAAACTTTGTGTTCATATGGTGCTTAACTTTATGATGAAGGCAGCAGAATTATAGGTTTTTTTTATTTTTCTGTTTAATGTAGCATTTCAGTACTCGAGCTAGTAGAAATACATTTGTTTTTAGTTGCCTTGAAAATACTTTATCAAGAATTGATCAAAAGAATTTAAGAAGCAAGCTGTGAATAGTTTAAGTGTCATCAGTTCATCCAAATTATCTTCAGTAAGATAAACATTCCATCTAAACTTTATTTTAACATAGTTTGAATACTGCCAAAGTTCATGGAGTAATGTAGCAAGGTTCTTTACAAGACTTGTAGAAAAATTAAAAATAATATTTTTATACAAGTCATGCAGAGCTATTCCAAAGTTATATCAAATTTAAAGATTATTTCTTTTTTATTATGCAGTTTTTGTTGAAATGTAATTTGGCTGCTAAAGGGATTCTATTCACATGTAAAAAAAGACCTGACTTCGTTAAATGTAAAATTATCTCTCCCATGAAGTGGTGCACTTCTTAGCTTTGTGACCTTTTGTATGTATGTATGAATGAATGAATGAAAATTTTTTTAATAGGAAATACCAAGAAGGTGTGCTGATGTATATTTTTATGACGATTTATAATAATAGAATTGGGCAAATGTCAAGGAGGTTCCCCAAATTGTTTTTGTTACTGAAGTTATAGAAGAATGAGTTACACCATTACTTATCACCAGAGTGTCAAGTTGCACTCTGATACTATCTTACCACCTCTTTGAGTATTGCTGCAAACATTTTCACAATCGGTGCACCAGTTTATTTACCACACCAATTTCACACCACTATTGAATTATTACATAACATCTGAGTATTCTCCACCAATAGTATTGTACTATCTATACTGGTGCAGCTAACTCTGTGCTATTTTCTCTCAATCCTCGCTTTATCGATTGGTATATTATTGTTTAGACGTTTATTTACATGAGGTCTCCATTTATCATTGTGCTTCTTTGGCATTTTAAATTTTTTTCAACAGTTTTATTTTACTGTGTTTTTCTAACTTTTTTTGCATTTGTTTCTTGTTACCAAATTCCAAAAAAATTTATGAATTTACCATTCAATGTATCAACTTCAGAAATTCAGTTATAGTTAAAAATATAAACGTTACATAAATGGGTCATTTTATAATATATCCTGAATGAGCTCCCAATTTATTGTATTAAGTATTACAAGTTCAAATAGTCTAGAACTGAATTAAATTGTAATTTAGGTTTAGAAGTTAAATAAATTTTGATATGTAATCAATTTATGATACTTGTCAACAAGGTTGGTACACACAATTTTCTTTTTAATATAAATGTATTTTAATGTACAAACAATAATACAACTTACAGTAATGTTTATTACAAACAGTGATCTATGTACAAAGGTTTTAGAAACAATAGTGAGTCTTCTAACTGATCCAGATCTTACTTGATGTCGTATCGAGGGTTCATGATGAGCAAATTAATTTTGAGTAGATATACAAACAATTCGCTTAACAGGGAGCTATCTAGCTGCTATTCTTTATTCGTCAGTATTTTTTATCACTAATGAAACTATGCAATTTTTTCATAAAAGTATTAATGTGGTATGTGAATTCACTGAAGTTGTATTGTTTGTAATACTCAAAATCTATAAATGCTCCTGATCAAATATTTAAAGTTCCCATTATGAGCGTTATAACCATCACAGTTATAACTTCCAAGGTTTATAACAAATCAATAATATATACTCTCTCTTGGCGCATCGCATTGGTTACATTTATAGGCATGAGGAAATTTTCTAGCCTTCACTACAATAATGACGATACATCATTGTTTACATGTATTGTTTGATTTTTACACTCAAAGATCACAATTGTAGTAAACAGGCGGTAATTTTGCAATACAGATTTAACAGTATAAGTTATTTACATTTCTATGCATAAATTTAACTTAAACATCAATATTAATATATATATAATAATAAATCCATCACACGACATATTTTTCATTTGGACATCTCGTTCTGAATCACTGAAAGACAATTTCTTATACTAACACCTTTCCCAAAACAGTCAAGATTACTTCCTTAACTAAATTAACTTTCTCGATGTCGCTGTCTTTTTAAATGATGGAATTTCACAAACCGTCACGGCAGACCACAATATCTTCACTTTGTAAACGGAATTCTACTTACAGCCAAACTCTCAGAATGAAAAAAATATCTGTTGAGATAAAACAAATTATAGAAAATACACCCAAAAACTAAAACTTTGTTAGAAAGAGGATATACAGATAAAGAAACTGACGAACAGATTGGAAAAGTTCGCAACACTCAAACTCATATTTAATTAGACAATGTAATACTAGGGTTTCAAGCAAAATTCCTCGTGTTATTACCTATCACTTTTAAACCCAAAAACGCTTCCCACATTCTGAATAAACTTTTTTTAAATCTACTACAATTGAATAATTGTTTTACATAAACATTGCTTACAGTATTCGTTGTTTTCCCCTGGAAAAGGAGAAACCTCAATGACATCCGTGTTCGTGCAAGAAAATATTGAACCTTATCAAAGAATGTTTGTCATCCATGTAATAAACCTCTTCGTCAAATCTGCAAGTTTAATAACAATCTCTCTTTTTGGTTTGAATTTCGCTCAAAGCTACACAACGGTCATCTATGCTAGCCGTCCCTAATTTAGCGGTGAAACACTAGAGGGAATATATCTTTTCATCACCGTCCACTGCCAACTCTTGAGCTACGATTTTATCAACGAATAATGGGTTCGATTGTAATATTATAACGCCCCTATAGCTGAAAGGGCGAACATGTTTGGTGTGACGGGGAATCGAACCCTTGATCTTCAGATTACAAATCGAGCACCCTAACCACCTGGCCATGCCTAGCCTTTCTCAGTACCAAACAACGTATAAAGTAAACTATGAATCGGTGACCACGCTTAGTTTAACACCTAAATACCGTGACTGATAGGATAAAGAAGAAAGGTTCACTTTTTGAAAACGCTCAGATTAAAGGATTTCTTATCTTTAACAAAACAGGCACACTCCGTCATTGTCTAGCAATCGACTTACAGCGCTAGTGTCTAACAACAGGCTTACAGGAAAAAAAATGTCTAGCAGTAGACGTACACAAGCATTTCCAGTATTTTTTCTGCTGATTCATTCACTGTTTAACGATAGCTAAAAGGAAAGAATCTTAGGTTTACGAATATATATTTAGGCAAAGTCTGTCATATATAATAACTGAGAGGCTATTGTTTAACTGGTGAAAGATATCAATGCAAACTTGCAGGAACAATGTATTAATATAGACTTGTAGGAGCAGTGTCTAGCAATGGAGGTATAGATGCATTGTCGAGGAAGACGCAGGGGCAGTTTCTAGAAACAGACTTAAATTGCCAGTTTTTAGCAACAGACTTACAGGAACAGTGTTAAGAAACAGGTTTATCGATTCAGTGTGTAATGGTGGACTTTCATTGGAAATATCTAACGAAATAGACACATAGGTTTAGGTTTTAGTAAAAGACGTACAGGAGCAGTAGTTATTAATATAAAAGATATAGACTACCAAGATGCCTAGAAATATAGCTTTGTAGCAGTAAACATAGAGTCACTGCCCGATATTATCTATACCGAATGAGTGTTCAGCGAGAAATAAAGGGGCAAAATCTAGCAAAATATATACAGGGATAGTTTCTAAAAGTATAGTCTTGTGGGAGAATTTCTATCATGTAATAATAGACTCACTTTCACGGACTATTACTAGATTCAGTGTGTCAGTACAAATTTATAGTAGCAGTATACCAGTACCGACTTACAGAGGCAGTCTGCAGTATGAGACTTGCATTGACAGACTCTAGGAATAGTCTTATAAGGGCAGTATCTAACAAAAAATATACGGGCTTAATGTCAAGCAATATAGATATAAAAGGACAATGTCTTTTAATAATTTTACAGACTTCCAGGTTAGTGTCTATTTTTTTTCTTTTTCCAGAGATCATTTTAATAGTAAATTGTTCAGACCTTCCCTCTCGTATTGTAAAAAAGAAAAAATAACACAACAAAACCATAAAAAAAGAGTCGAACATGTTTAAAACAAAACATCAGCATTGTGGTATCATAAAAACTCGCACTACAAACAGTATTTCATAACGTTTTTTTACAAAACGACTCATAAACCCAACTATCGTGAACATAATGGTGTTAGGCTTTGCTACCAAAATGCTCCGTTTCTTTTGATTTTCAACAATAAATTGAACTGGGTAGCTTGTAACTAGAAACCTGCACTACTTGAGTAGCAGTTAAGATGGTGGTGTCCAAGGAAGAATGAACATGTAGAAGAGAACAAAGAACGATTTACCGTACTGATAATATTTTATATCATTTTGATACAGATTTTGAAGAACAATTATGAATAACATCTGAAAAAAAAGAATATTTTACTACCGTCAAATAAATGAATCTTGTCAAGGATAAGCTAGTACTGGTATTATAACTAATTATAAGAACCTATGAAAGTAAAGACGAATGCAATAAAATATTAACCATACTATATGTACTATATCCACTAGCCTAAGTTGATGGTATCCCAACATTTCGCAGCCGCAATTTCGCACCCGACTCTTGGCAGCCAACAATTTGACAGCCGGGCTCGTTGGCAGCGGACAATTTCACACCCAGGAAAATTGGCAGCGGATGATTGCCCAGCCGAGTATTTACATCAACATTACAGTTTAAGAAAAAAGACTCGTATCATACAGCCATTTAGCCACATTTATTCACAGTCAAAATCATACAGCCATGCTGCCACATCTGTTCACAGTTTAAAGCAGTAGCTAATTCCTCGAAGTGATTGAATAAGATCCCTTTCTTGATATACGTTAACTATACGTTAGACTCTTTGATTTACAGTCTCGTACTTTGTCTTCTTCCTTGGGTCCATCAGGTGCAAGGCTGTGCTCCTTGAGGCGAGCTGCAACTGTATCGTCTGTACATGAATCCGTGCTGAGCAGTGCAATGTTATGTAATTTTCACACATGTAGAAAGTTACCTTTATTGTTCTTCTTGCTACCCTTATTGAATAAATAAACGTATCCATTGTTGCATGCCTTCGACTTTCCTCTGTTTGATGTTACGTAAGATAGTGTGTTGTTCATGATGTTATTAATCGGCTGTTTGAAACTGTTTTAAAATAAATCAGTGAAGGTTTAACGAGAAGACTATGTGTTGAAGTTCTAACAGTAGACGCAGACATTTTATATGTTTTTTTCTTCAGGTTTAATAATGATGTTAATTTGTTGCTAAGTTAACATCAGTAACATCATGAACAACACCATACATTTATTGCTTGGCTAGGTAATCATCCGCTGCCAATTTTCCTGGGTGCGAAATTGTCCGCTGCCAACGAGCTTGGCTGTTAAATTGTTGGCTACCAAGAGTCGGGTGCGAAATTGCGGCTGTGAAATGTCGTAGAACCTAAGTTGATGAAGTATAATTTTCATCAATTTTATTTAAATCATTAAAGATCAGTGTCAGATTTATGATTTTATTAGCACCAAATTATTGTAATCTCAAATTATTTGTTATCAGTATTATTTAATCTCATCATCATCATTCACCATTAGATTCCATCTAGGAACATAGGGCCGCAATCGCTTGCGGATTCTTCAACAGGTATTTAAGTGAGTAGGTTGTTAGCCCACTGCACCGAGCCGTCCCTAATTTAGTAGTGTAAGACTAGAGGAAAGCAGCTAGTCATCACCACCCACCGCCAACTCTTGGGCTACTCTTTTACCAACGAATAGTGGGATTGATTGTCACATTATAACGCCCCCACGGCTGGGAGGGCGAGCATGTTTGGCGCGACCCTCGGATTACGAGTCGCACGCCTTACGCGCTTGGCCATGCCGGGCCAATAATATTTAATCTGCTTTGAATTAACTTTACTCATCATTCAAAAGAACTGGCAAACCATTTTTAAGCACAGTCAACTAATAATAATAACTAATAATATCTTTCTGTACATTTCAATATCCACACAAAAAACGAGTCAGTCGTAATCAATAAAGACAGTAATTAGCTGTTTTGGAGAAATTGGTCACAAATCCTCAATAATATGGCATAAAATCAAGAAAGATATGGATTTCTCATTTATTAGATGGTGGAACCAGTGCTGGACCATTGCTGCTACTACTACTGAATAAATATTTTATGCATGTAGACAATAACATCAGTACAGAACACTATACGGACACTTTAATCAAGACTGTTTATAATAACTGACAAGAGTGATTGCTTTCCTAATAGCTGGCAAAGCCAAGTAAAGTTCTGATTCATCCAGTATCGTTTAAAAACTATTTTGCGCTCATGTATTATTACTGTCAAATGTTTACATAAAGTCTACGTCACTGTCCTATGAACCAGACATTTTGTATAAACTGTCGGCTGTAATAACTTAAGTCGATGGCCTTATAAAACTCAAGCACAATTAGTTTAAATTAAACTAGTTTAAATAGTTGCAGCCAATTATCAGCATTAATGCTCTTGCATCTGTTGTGGAGCTAGCCTGAATGGTTCTGGTATTCAATGGTCATGTCTGGCAATAGTTTATGGATAATCATGCCTACTCCCCTTTATTCTTGGTGCTTTTGGGATTCAAATTCTAACTGCATCTGCATTATGATCATGGCAAATGGAATTGGAAAACCTTGTTGTCCTAAGATCATAGTGGTGATTGTTTTGCGTAGGAGCTCATAGGGCTGGCAGTCATTACTTTTTCTGGGCCTTGGAACTATCATGAACTTTGGAGGCTTTCAAGATTAAGTCCTCAGATACTGTTTTTAGTGACACTTATCTCTTCTCTTAATCCATGCTTTGTTCAGAAATTTTCTTTGCACTCATAATATGAGCACTTCAAACCATGTTTCCACTGAAACTTTCTTTTTTAAATATGAATGCTCCTCAGACCTATTTTTGCTGCTTGGATTCATTTGGCATCCTCTCTATAAACTTGTAATAAAACTTTCATCATGAGATTCAGAGGAAATCTTGGGAATATTTTCCCATGAAATGTTTTTAAATTTTCAACAGAATACTTCAAGCTTTTGTAAAATTTCAGTCCTTGACGTTTTAACTCAGCTCTATGAATTATTTGTGTATTACATAAAGTCGAGTCTGTAGCAAAAATAATTGACAATTGTGCTCTAGTCACTACGTTGCTCTTTTCTGAGTGTCCTAAGACATCAAGCCTGAATCCTTCTAGATTCAGCATCAAATTCTGCCCTTCCTATTTACAAGTCCTTTTAATCCAAGGAACGGTTCAAATCCTCTCTTTATGTCCCATTGAAAACTGATTAAATGCTGCTACTAGAAGGAAATTGCCACTTGCGCATCTACCACTGTAGACATTTGTAAGAAGCCCACATCCTCTTCTTTAGTTTAGAAATGTACACAACCTGATGAATGAGATTCCCATAGTAGAATGGATCAATGTGAGTTAGAATGCATTATCATTGCTGTTCTAATTATGAAGCATACCTTACAATACGTCATCATTACATTCCACAATGTTATTGGCTGTTGAATACAGTTTTGGAGCATGGTTAGTATGCTTTGACAGCCTGTAAAGCCCCTGAATGAATTTTTATAACAGAGCGTCACACGATCCACCTTAAAGTGTTGCAATAATCAAGCCAGACTTAATTCAATGTAAGCATTTTGTAATTATAGTTAATACTACATGATTCAAACCAAAGCCTTATAATCAATGTTTGGGTTTGTTAACGAGTGTTATGTATTATAATTTATCTCAGACGAGTCTCCGATTTACTGTTATATGTTAGGATTTCAAATAGCCGGAAATTTTAATTCAGAAGTTAAGTGAATGCCAGTATGTATCAAATTTATAATATTTGTTAACAAGATTGATAAACAAAATTTGTTTCTTTAACACAAATATATTTTAGCATACAAACAACAATACAATTTATATTAACGGTTATTACAAACAGTTGTTACAAGTAATGATATATATATATATATATACAAATTTTACGAGCTTGCAAACAATACTGAACCTTCTATCTGGTAAAGATGAGCGAATTAATTCTATGTTAATGAATAGATACACTTCATTCGACGGAAAAATAGCTAGTTTCTTCACACGTGAGTTTTCCCCGACGTAAATATCTAATATCATTGTAGAAATACTATGGTTTAAAGTTAATTCATTGAAATTAAACGGTTTTTGATGTTCGAAATCTATAAATATTCCTGACGAAATATTTTTAGTTTTCCGATTGTTAAGCGTTTGCCACAATTATAGCTTGCGAGGTTTATAATATTCTAAATGTAGCAAACCAACAACATTAAACTGTCTCTCCGCTTTCGTTACCTTTTATAAGCTTAAGAGGAGATTTTCTAGAAATTTAAGCTAAGGCAACAAAACTCGTATTTCTCATACGCACATCGTAAATTGTTGATTCTTATGTTTAAGAATCTTCTATAAATTTAGAGAATAAGCGGGACTTTCGCAGTCCACATTTAACAATATAAGTTATATGCATTTCTAAATATACATTTAAGTAGAACAAATATCAATATGGAAAAAGTATATATATATAAATTATTAAATCTGTTACTCGAGTAACGTGGAGTCCCATATAAAAAATACCTGTAGGTTTCTGGACATCCAGGCTGTTTGAAGCTACAATGTGTTCTAGACAAGAGGAAGCAATACTTAAAAAGTTGTATCAGGCGTGCACTGAATTACTTAGTCAGGAACCCATCAACTTCATGGTCTCGAGGATGGACCTAGAATGCGAGTATAAGTTTTGCAGTTGCTGATGAAAACTCTGGATTCAAGAAAGTAATTATTTTAGTTCTTGTCACATTCTATATAGGAGTTATCATTTCAACTGCAGCCTCCTCTTCATCCTGTAAATGCAATATAACCTGAAAAAGTGTTCTTACATGATTATGATTCAGAAACATCACAAAAAAGAAGCATGCCCAAAATAAACTCCACAATAACAAACTGTTATTTTTAACAACTAGTCCGTGGAATTCAAATACACTGATTTATGACAGGTAGCCAAATGTATTTTCAAATCAATGATTTAAAAAATGTTGTGTAGAGAATAAACCAAACATTTACGATAACAATGTTTGTCGTTTACCAAATGGCCAGCTTCTAATTGTTTGTCCTCAAAGTAACTGTTGGGGCAAGAGAGTTTTTATAAATGTCTTCATAAGTTAGAGGTAATAATAAGTGTTTAAATCTGCACAATATAAGGAAAAGGCCAACTGTAACATACTGTACTTTCTAGTCATACTAAGCGTCTAAATGCAGAATTTCATAATCTGCCAACTTTAATAACTAACATAATCAAGGTAGAAAACTGCTAACTCATACCGCTTTGTCGATGTGTTTCATTGTTTGGTGTATGCTAACTTCTCTCTAGTGTTGGTTATACAGGACCGTATTAATACAATCGTTTATGAGATGGCTGTTATTCACTCTAACCCTTATCCAAGCAGAACAATTGGCAATTTTCACGAGATTTTGGTATATGGTTAACAAGAATAACATTATTAACTACTGAGCAATTGTATGAAAATATAGAAAATCATCTGAATGTACCTTAGAATCGATGTATTCTAAACTAATTATGGGAAGGTGAAATTGTCGATATTTTAATTGTGACATTGATAAAACAAATTTGCCCAATATCGTTTAGGTGTCTCAAAAGTTACTTACGATACTTGGAAAATGCTACAGCTCATATATTTTTGTAAATACTGATGATAATATTTGTTGAATTTCGCATTCAGATAACGTTAGATAAAAAGTTATTTAAACACATATAATTATATATATATATATTCTGTAGTGACGTATTTCCAAACTGCTAATTGTTGGTTTTGCTCTTGGAACGGACATGCGCGTAAGGATTATTGTAGTTTAAGGCTACAATAAAGTTTGTACCAGTGGAAGTGGAAGAGAGATGTGTTTTTGGTAGATTTTGTAATTCAGTAAATTAACTCAGTTCGTTAATCAAAATGACGGACGCAGGTTTTTTTCGCGTAAGTTTTAAGCCCACTTTAGCTTTGTGTTACGATATTTACGTTTTTTTAGCTATGGATATCTGTATACAAGTAGCCATACAAAATACCCTGAATAAGTTATAATTGATTTCGAGTTAAACTAGACTAAGTAGGCCTAAGTTAGGCTTATTGTAATTTTTAGAAATGACTTGTGTACTTTTCTGTTACATATTTAGATTAATAATATTAATACAAATACCTTTAATGATTAAATTGAACTAAAACATTACTCTGGATGTTGCATTTTCTCGTAGTGTAATAAAATAAATGTTCTCTGAATGTAATTCGTTAACTTTTGAACTTTAAGGAAAATGAGATGAGGCCTAACTTCTTTCTCCACCATCAGTTGTGAACATTTTCCGCTAATAGAAATTTTAAGTAATTTCATTGCTGTAGTGTTAATTTTGTAATTAGGATAGCAATGTCGTAACACTGTTTGGCATTAGTAGTACTGTAACTTATTATTATTAACGTTAATTTTGTTAGCTCACTAACACTAAAGGATTTAACACGAGTTAGTGTCATTGTAGCAACCCATTAATATTACCAAGTCAGCAACAGTATGGCGTATTATGTAAATGAAGAGGCATAACTACAGTTTTTACCAACTTCAGTAAATTGACGAGATTTTAACCCTTTATTGAACACGTTTTCATTGAATTCATTACTTAAATAGGTCTATATTTAACAAAAATGTTTTTATAAAATATATTTTAAAAGTTGCAAAGGTACATTACCCAGATATAATATTCAGTTAAGGAACCAACAAAAATTTTGTTTTATACAAACTGTTACTTGGAATAAACGTTATTCAACTGCAGAATTGAAGTATTTTTATGTGTATTAGCAATAAAAATAATTTACCTGTACATTACAATATGTAATTAAGGATTAAATCATTTTAAATATGATGTTTTAATGCATATTAATATAATAATGACAGTTTTATTGCAAATTAAAAAAAGAACATATGAAGGGATATTTAAAAATGTCTGTTGTGAATTGATCAACTGAAATGAGTGGAAGTAATCAAATGTGGAAAGATATTTTCACTATTTAACCTTTTCACACTGAGCTCGGTATAATATACCAAAGTTTGTCTACACACTTGCACACGTTAAGTATTTGCATTATAACTTTTGAAACAGCATGTGTATCTTCACAAAATTTAGTAGACTTTTAGTAAATATTACAAGTTTTGTGTACACAAAAATTCAGATTTTTTTAATTAAGTATTTTTACTAAAGTTTTGTTTGTACAAATTGAGTCTGTTTTGTTGCTAATCTGAGTGCAAAGTGATTTCATGTTATGAATAAAAAAAAATTCTTCATCCCAAAAATATCAAATATTATTTATGTAATCTTTAAAATCTCCTAAATACAATTCAAACATTTGTTTTCAGTAAGACTTTATATTCTGTTGTTTTCTCTACTGTGTGTGGAGTCTTTCACTTAACCAACCTATTAACTATTATAAAAATATTAAGAAATATAATTTATGCATTTTTCATATTAGAATGACTACATGTTATAAATGTTTATTCTAAGTAGCTTGTCTCATAATGCTATAGATGAACATGTGTATTTATTATTTTTTTATTATATTGACCTTCCACTCATTCCTACGTAACTTTATGTAACTTGCATTCACAACATGTATGTGAACTTAGGTTAACTGTTCAGTAATATGAAAATGACTATTAGTCTTCTCTCTCTTGGTTATATTTTAGTGGACTCGTATTTTGTAGTGTGTGTGTATATATATATATATATATATAGTCACATTTCAGTTATACATTTTATATATATATAGATTATTAGTATTTAGAAATAAATTACTGGACGTATTTTCCTGAAAACATAGATTAGTAAATCAAGAAATAAAGCAAATAATTATCTCTTCTCACTATGAATTTTGTACTCGGTTGTTGCTGGACATAGGTTGCTAAACCTTTTAAAATTTTGCACATGGAGGATGTCAAACAAAAAAAGTTTTTGGTTTATATATATATATATATATGTATACACAAACACAGTTAAATAATTATAAAATCCTAAATAATTACACTGATACCATAGAATTCCACTAATTTATTAAGCTTACTAACAAAGATTTTAGATTTTATAAAATACAAAACTTTGATCAGACTAAGGATACAACTTACCTCATTGAAATCTTTGAAAGAATGAGGAAGCATTTTCAAAGATTTAAATGGTGGGGAAACCACTTCCATATTCTAAGCTGTTGAATGGTTATTCACATGTCATATATTGAAGTAAATGTATACTGTGGACATTTTCAAAAAATTGAAAGAGTTGAACAGGGCTACCATGTTTGATTCTGTGCATGAGCTATACCTCAGCAAAATAAAAAGATTTTAGGTTCTTATTTAATATTCTAGCTTGTCAATATTAGTAATTTGAATACTTAATTTGTACAAATTATAGAATTAGTATTTTGATATAAAAAATATTAGTTTCAAACAGTGCTGTATTCAACATATCACATGACTCACTAAAATCTAATTTATTTTTAAATTAAGAAATTAATAACAAAGTTTGAATTATAACCTATAATTTGATTCCAAACTTATTCACATAAATTCATAAAATAAAATTTTGAGTGGAAGTCAACAAACATGACATGGCCTTTGACCCCTGGCCTGTTGCAAAAGGGTTAAGGTAGACATGTTTGTTGTAGAAAAAGAATGCAGTGGCTGAAAGCAAAAGACCAGGTTTATTTGATGGGAGTTGATGTTTAAATATGATTAGTAGTACAATGGCAACAAACATTTGATTTGTGTGGTGGTAACACATGATTTTACATACAAAACCACTTCTTCCTCTCTAGCATTCTATCTCTATTAAACAACATCTAACCCTGTATTTCAAAGAAATTCATGTATCAGAATTTTGTATATTTTATCAGATCTCAGTTACAACCACTGTATCAGATTCTTCTTTTCCAGATTGTGCTCTAAAGTCATCTGTTGTATTTTTTATACTTTTAGTATTGTACTAAATAATAGTTAAGCCTAGCATCAAATCTGCTTGTGTATTTTTTCCTACATTATACATTTTTACATATATTATTTTTCATTATTCTGGTGATCACCACTGTCTAGGCCTAATTTAAAACATTCTTTACAAACCTTTTTCTTACCTGACATTAAGCCTTTGTGACCTATTTATAATTTTATCTTCATCATTAAAGTTTGGCAACATTCCTGACAGAATTAAGTTGTTATGATCCATTTCTTTGAATGGCGTAATTAATACCATGTGCTTAATTTTGAATGCCAAGTCACAAGTTTATAGAAATGTTAAAGAAGGAAAGATGTTTTATTATTGTAACATGAACTGAATATTGAATTATTTTCACTAGATAACCTGTAAAAATTCATTTACAAAAAAAGAAATTTTGCACTTCAGGTTTAGAGGCTGTTTTGTACCCAATAGGCTTGCTTTCATAAACCTTGCATTTTCTATGTTTGCCTAAAAAATAATTTAAGTAACTTTCAAATATGCTTTTAAAATGAAAATAATTCAAATAATAAAATTGAATGCTTCATAAGTACTGTAATGTCTTTTTTTTTTTTAAATAGGTTAAACAAATATCATTAGTTACTGAATCACTGACTTTGGTCTCTCATCACTAAAATGTACTCGAGAAATTATGCATGTTACTGAAATAAATTAGACATCAGGATGACGTAATTCACAAAATGGACTTTCTATTGGTTACACATCTGGGTCATTGACCTTGGGTTAAGTAATTTCAAAAGTACAGAGACTTGAGATGAGCTTCTGTGGTAGGTAGAACAAATGTATTGATATTTTGGAAAATAAAGATGGCAAAGCTCATTTTTTAAAATCTAGCCTATCAATATTTATATTTGTTTTTTCTAATTGGTGGATGTTCTGAAACCCATAAAAGGGGGTTAAGAAAACCTTAAAATAGGAAACATTCAGAACAGAGAGGTATTATTGGACACACAAGTGAAGATTGACAATTTAAGTATTTCCTTTTCAACTTAAATTTGTATAATAGTAAAATTTAAAGTGTCTTGATAGTAAGGTTATTGATGTGTGGATAACAAGCTGATTATTGTGAGACACTGACTCTCCTTTCCACATGTACAGACACATGAAATATTTGTGCATAATAATGCTATCATGCAATAAAAGCATAAAGGAAAACATCATGCACATCAGCTCTCCCTGCATACTTATGATAGTCATTCTTTGTATTGTATTTTATAGACATTAAAATTTAATCTGGTGTGAAATTGAGATTTGTTTAACAAAATTTTTAATTTTAATTTTCTTTTGTCAGTTGTTCAAAATCTTTAATTTTTATAGTGAATACTTGAGTAATACTACTGTGTTGGTTAAATACACAGGCCTTATTTCCACTGTGCTTTTGGTGGCTTGTTGGGGATGTTCTAATCTTTGTTCAAGAGGTTGTGGATTATCACGTGCTTACTAGGCCTTCTATTTGTGTTACATCAGCTAACATTCCTTCTTAATTGGGAATGGCATATTCAAATACAGATTTTACCTGATTTGCTTTCTGTGGTACTTTACCATTCGAGACATGGCCCTTTCTAACGTTTTTTTTGGATTTCATTCTCATTATGTTCCTTTTCTTGTCTTGTTTTTCACTCCATGAACCAAAATGTTGAATTACCTTTTCCCTCTATGTTTGTAGTTGGTGTTTATCATAAATCCTGTGTCTAACAGCTTTTTTATCACATCCAAATGCTTCTTCCACCTCATATCTGTGACACTTTTGTCCTGACTTAGACATTTTTCCTTTCCTTTCCTTTACAGATTTGGCCTATTTGGGGATTGTGTCTCTGGCCTTCTGTTTTGCTCTTTGGTTCTTCATATTTGTATTATCTTTGTCACCACCCTCCTATATTTTCTCTCTTCTGTTCACTGTTTGTGTGAGGCATTTCATCATGCTTCAGAAGTTCATTTTCTTCTGTTTGCCAGCTTAGCTTGTTTAATTTTTTGTCCATTGCTCATCACTTTGCCTCTCATTGGGAGTTGTGTTGATGTTAACCATACAACTTCCTCCCTCTTGTATACATGGCCTTCACTGGACTCCCATGCAGACATCTTTGAACTCATTTTGCAGTGGAATTCTACAAATCTTTCTAAGTCTTTCTTATTTTTCAACCTTACTATTTAACTCCTGTTCTCAGTCTGGATTAGTAACTCCTAACTTTCCTATTTCAGGATTCAGGCCTTCATCTTTTTATCTTCCCACTTCTCTTTGTGTGGCCAGTTGCTTTTCTAGTCAATGACTATCCTATCATATCTGATCTTTTGGGTAATTTTCACTTCCTCTTCATCTGCAGTTGTTCTCATTTCTGACAACAATTTTTTTTTTCTCATAATCTCTTCCTATTTCCTTTTCTCCTCCCTCTTACCCTGTGTGTTGTTTTTTTAAATTGGTCTGCAGCTGTCCATGGTTGATATGTCAGACACTTTATGTATCCTTATTCTCCCTATGTGTTCTACATTCCATCTCTCAGACTCATGTCTTCCAATACCTTGCTTTTCTTTTCTACGTAGTATTAGCCTCTTTTATATTCATTTGTATCAGGAGGGTTTTTGCTTACAGTTTTCACTGATTGGGGTTCTTGTTCTTTTCCTGAATGAATGACTACTGTTGGCATATTCTTGAATAGTATCCTCTCCCTTCTATTTTTAAGAGGCTACTTCATTATATACACCTAATATCTGGTACTTCTGGGTATTTTCTTTATCTCTCGTCTCAACTGAGCTCAGCCTTCTTTTCACTTGCAAGCTATGAAGTATCTATTCTTCAGATGTTGTACTTCTCATTCAGTGAGATTTTTCTCTTTTCGGGACTCTAGCTTCCATGATATTTCTTATTACTTCAGGACATACACATGGGCTTCTTACTGTGATCTTTACAGATCTGAGGGATTATTTCTTTGATTCCAGTGTTCTGGTATGTGAACCTTTCCTTTTCTTGACAAACTGTGTTGGTGACTGGATAGTGCTAATACTATTTCTGGTGTTCCTTTATTGACTCCTAAACTTGGTTTTATTCTTCTTGTGCTTCCCTCTCAGATTGTGGTGTGTCACTGGATGATGACATGACTTGTATCTGAACATTGGATAAGAACTCGCTCCACCTCAACATGCTTGAACTCCTCAGCGCTCATCAGGCACGTTCTCATGTTTTGTCATTTTTGGTGAATCAGTAGGTTATGATATAGACTAATATATTATTTTTTACATTTACCATTAGGGGGGGTACCCATTTCAGAAGCTCTGCTTGCAGGCATTAAATCTACTCTTATGGGCTCATTAATATTGGGTTTTTCTTGTTGCCTGTCATTTACCTGAAGCTGTGTGCCTTGTTTGAGATAATCTCTTTCACTGGACCCATGGAATAATCTCTTTATTCCCCAGTCTTTTGTTGTGTTTGCTCTTGGTTGACTGCACCCTTCACAGTTGCACTTGCCATCTCTGTCAATTTCAGTATTCCTCTATTCCAGTTCTCTGTTTTCTACTCTTAGGCTTTGGCTGTTGAAGCTTTCAACTAGAGCTGGTTTTATCTATTTTCTGTACACCTATCCTTCCCTTCTACTCCTCTTTCATCACCATTCTCCTTGCTCAACTCCCACATTTGCATAAGTACCTAATTACCTAATGTGGTTCTGCTTGCTATTACAAGTACTCTGAGCCAGTGTTTCTTGTTTTTTGTACCACCTTTCTCTCATTTCTTATTTCCTCCTTGTTGTCTGTTATTGCTACTGTTTGTTATTATATGCTATTGATGATCTCACACCCTCTTCCATTTCTTATATTCTCCTATACTTCGACAGTCCGTACCTTCTTTATATTTCTGTTGCTTTGGTGGTTAACCATTCATTTTCTAATCTCCCTTCCATTTTTTACCTCTACGATTAATCAGATCCCGATTGGCTCCTGAATTCTGTTTGAACTGTTTTTGTTGCTTATCCCCTTTTTGAGGTCTCCACCATCATTTGTTCCTGCTGGGATCTCTTTGAATGATAGTAGTGCAAGATAGCATTTCAGTTGCTTTAAGATCTGTGAAAAACCTTTAATGAAAACATTATCTTTGGTTGTAAATACTTACTGATGTTTCTGTTGAGACAAGTTTTTTTGTTTTTTCAATAGCCAAACTTTTAGATTTTGCTATCCTTCAAAGATGTGTTGGTGCCAGTCTCATTCTTTAATAACATTGAATTGATCTTATGCTTGAAATATTGAATATTTTCTCTGCATTTAAGTCTTTTAAGATTTTAATGACAATTTGTGAATATGTAATAGTAATATTCTAGGTGAATTTTTTTTTTTATATAGGGTACAAGTGCTGAGCAGGACAATCGGTTCAGCAACAAACAGAAGAAGTTACTAAGGCAATTAAAATTCCATGAAATCTTAGAAAAAAAGGTATGGTTGCCACATAATATTGTATTTTTTTTTTAGTACGCAATAAAATTTTCAGGTACTTTTATTTATTTAAATGCACAATAGGTTTTGCTTTTAGGAGTACATGGTCAGTGCCTTTTTTTTTATAGTTTCATTAATTGTGAGTGTAGGGTTTTAGATATTTTAGCTTAAGAATTGTTTTCAATAACTTCAGTGTCAGGTTATAGAAAATGAACTTTGAATAGTATAGTGACTTGTTTTACGTTCATGTTTCAGGTGGATATGGGAAAAGTGAACTTGGATATCATTAAACCATGGATCACTAAAAAAATCACCAGCTTGCTCGGTATAGAAGATGATGTGATTATAGATTTTATCTTCAATCAACTTGATGGCGAGAAGGTAAAGTGAATCAATCGTTGTAGGAATCACTTTAAGATTTTATTTGTACAGTAGCCTGTAAAAGGGGTGTATTATTAGTGTATGATTGTCTACCAAACATATCGAACCTAACTTGGTTCTCTTTCAGGAACTCGATGGTTTTCTTACAGATTTTGAATGAATAGTGCACTGCGAAGTTTAATGTGCTCAACAGACTTCACCCATTGTAAGGTTGATATGGAAGTTTACAGAGATGGCAGGCACTACTATGTTGAGTAAGAGCAGGAGAAAAAGTTTTTTTACTGTTATATGCTTTGAGCAAAGAAAAACTGTAAATGCTTGCGGTGCTTGTTTTCTTTTTTGCTTGGTCTCATTGTTTGACATTTCATTTCCCACAAATAGATGTTATAAAATCAAAAAGACTTCAATGAATGATTGTCAAACCTGGGCTTCTCGTTTCTCGTCAGCCTACCCCACACCAAGGATACCACAGATCATCTTTCCAACGTTCTTAGCTTTCCGCTCCTTTTTTGCATTTGATGGGAAGCAACTATTAACAGCCTTAAAGGCTTCTTTAAAACAAAATAGGTGAGTTTTATGGATTACTGCAACAATAACTTCGTTGATTTGTTTTTTCCAGAATTCATCTTTTTCAAATAAGAGACAACAACTGAAACACCAGCCTATTTTCTAATAAGTTTAAATGAAATAAAATTGCACCACGTACACTTAGATGAACAATTACGTTGTATATTATAGTTATTTCTTAACAGCCTCATGTAATAACAGTGGCTGCCAGTTATATGCTGTGAAACATCATATTTTGTTTCAAAAACCCTATTGGATACAAAACACTAATCTTTGTTTACTTCAAATTTAAATTATTAAAAAATTGCATCATAATCATCATGAGTTTTTTTTTTTAGAAGAAGAAAAATCCACTCTTGAGAAGAGGTAAGTTATACTGTATCTGCATCACTTACTGTGTTAGCAGGTTGCACATGTTTGTATATGGTGAATTTTTGTTCATCCAGTGTTACAGCTGCCCACGTAATATGACAAACAATTTCTGTCAGTGATATAGTACATATGAATTCAAGAACTGTTTCATACACAGCAGTTAAAGAATAACTCAAAATATACATATAGTTCTTACACACACCCTTCAAAATTGAGGGTGAGTGTTTTTGTTTGGAATGAAACACTTGAAACAAGTAGAGAGTATAAATATATATCAGATAATTATATAATGTATTAAAGAGAACATTAACAACAAAACCTTTGAAGTTTTGTTTATGGTATTAACTCTTACTGTTTAAAATTCATCAAAATAAAGTTCAAAAGCCAAGCAGGTTTTTTATGTAGTAATACACATATAGAGCAGCTTGCCAGGATAAATGTTCGTAGTAACTGTCTTCACAACATTTGGCAAGGCTTTCATAACCATTGCAAGTATTATGTACATAATATATTAACATTGTCTTTTTCACTTTTCATCTTTGTGTCATCAGAAGTAAGCACTTATTTTTGGCCTTTGAAGGACTTTTTTGCAGGCTGCTACAGTGTTACTTGCTTCTTTATTAACCCATGAGAAAACTCATGTTTAATGGACATATTTAATAATATGTTTCTTGTTATGTATTTGTTTCTCACTTTTCTTATGTTTTTTTTGGAAAGTAAAGATTAAACCTTATTTTAATTATGAGAAAATTGCAGAATAAGTCTGTTTATTTTGTCCCTTAATATGCAAGTGATGAACTTAATTTTTTATACAATATAACAGCTGTTATAGATTTTTATATCAAGCATCCATTGTTCTATTGTAAAAAAAAAAAGCTATAAGTGCAAAATTAAAACTTGGTAAAATGTGTTTAGCTCTGTTATTTAGGTGCATGACATACAATATTTTAAAGTAACACATCTCTCTTTTGTTACTTAGAAGTTAGAAAAGGTAGGTAGACTTGCAATTAGGTTGTAAGCTTTCGAGTAGGATAGTTTTGTATTTTCTGTAATTTTGTTTTGAATTTATACTGATCACAATATTTAGTAGTAAGTTCCTTTTGTTACTTTAAGTAACTAGCTATTAAACTGACAAACTTCTCCATTCTCTTGATACTGTAAACAAGCATCAGGAAAATAAATCGTAGTTGAGAAAAATCTAAATAATTCGTTAGATCAATCATTACCTGTTTCCTGAAAGCTTTCACAATGGATATATATAGACTTTACTCTTCAAATTCAAGTTGAATTATTTCATATACGTGGACAAGAAACCTACAAAGACGTCATACAACAATCGGAGAGGCCAGCCCCTCCCTGCACCTTTAACTGCCCAGTCGTTTCCTGACCACCTTAATAACACTTGGGATAATTACATGCCGTTCAGTACATAATTCTTTGTCTGATCTTTGCTAAGATTATCTATAAGTGGTAGCAGTCTCCAGAAAGACGTCAAATCATCCCCATGTGTGTGCAATTCACGAGCTCTCAAACAAAGGTGCCCAATAAATTACTAAATATAACAGCTGTTATAGATTTTTATATCAAGCATCCATTGTTCTATTGTAAAAAAAAAAAGCTATAAGTGCAAAATTAAAACTTGGTAAAATGTGTTTGGCTCTGTTATTTAGGTGCATGACATACAATATTTTAAAGTAACACATCTCTCTTTTGTTACTTAGAAGTTAGAAAAGGTAGGTAGACTTGCAATAAGGTTGTAAGCTTTCGAGTAGGATAGTTTTGTATTTTCTGTAATTTTGTTTTGATTTTATACTGATCACAATATTTAGTAGTAAGTTCCTTTTGTTACTTTAAGTAACTTGCTATTAAACTGACAAACTTCTCCATTCCCTTGATACTGTAAACAAGCATCAGTGATATTTTGTCTGCATGTTTCTTGTAATCTTAGTAATTTACTAGTTAGGCAAAACAATACAACTTGAAGTGTACCTGAATAATCATTCATAAAGAAATGTAAAGTGTAGAATAATATCTTTGCATGACATTGTTTTCTGCTTCCTTTTGTATTAAGATACTAAAAATTACACTTGGCTGTGAATTCAGAATTATTAAAAGTATTACATTGATAAGTAAACAGTTTTGATGGAAACGTACCTTTGGTATTTAATTTTAATATTAATAACCCTTTTTGGACCAGTGAGTACCTTTCAGATGTGAATTGTACATTTTAAATTTAAAAATTTAAGTAAAACTTATAATTCTAACTAATTTAAAATTTGTTTTACTTAAATATATTTTAAAGTTGTTTTTTATTTTGTGGTCATTATTTGATGTAATTTGTAAAGAATAATTTAAAGGTTCAAACGTTTTCCCAACTACAAATTCTTGTCCATAAACAGCACACTTACAGCTTTTAGAAATTTTTTTATTCATCCCAAAGCATAATGTTTTTTTAATTTGCTGAAGAACTATCATTTCTTGAAAATACAATTAACCAAGCCTCATTTATCTTGTAGTTTTTTTTTATCTGTAGGACAATTTATTATTGCATTCTATGAGGTCTTAAAAGAATGAAGACAACTGCTAATGAGGAACAGCCTTGACAAATAGCTACAGGCAGAGTTTATTGCCATTAAATTAAGCATATTATAAACTATTAGCATCATTGTAAGTTGAATAAGGTGGTTTATGAAGTATGGTTTTGTAAGAACATGATTAAATATATCTCCAATAGAAAAGAACATAATCTAGTGGAAAGCTTAGAATACTTAAGGGAACAAACCATGGATCTAATAAATTTTGTATACATTTTTTAGACATTCTTGTTGTTTGGAAGAATTATTTTGGTAAATTTTACTTGTTTGAAACTTAAGACAATTTTCTTCTATTGGGAGGAATCACATAAGCATTATTAGTTTGAGAGTATGGTAGCAATAGCAAAATATTCTAACACCTAAAATGTGACTCAAATTTATTTATTGAATATTAATTTTAAATTTATTGTGTACTGAAAAAATTACAGGAATAAGAACTTATATTGAAAGCAAAGTGTGCGAGCGTGTAATTGATATAAATGGATTTTGATACCATTTTGAAATGTCTGAATTCACTGCTAAATGTCTTAACACTAGTTTCTTATGATTTATAACTGCAATGAAAAATTGTTTTAAAAGAAACATGTTAAGGATAATTATTGAGAGTTTATGAATGTATAAAGTGGAACTTTTTGATACAAAAACAAATTTAAACCCTTAAGATGAAAGGAAGTCTTTTGATTCTTTTTTCAGAAGAAGTGTCTATACAATTTTGAAATTTTTAAGACTTGAATGTTATATAATTTGGTTTATTTTTTTATCAACTTGTTTAAGTTTAAACCATTTATTGTTTGGTAAGTTTTTACTAAGTTTCATTTAGTTTGGTTAAGCATTTAATCAATGAAATGGGAAAAAGATTTCTTACACTAGGAGGGGTTAATCAGTTGAGCTTCTTATGGGTAGGAACAGTATGAAAGTAAACATGTTTCTTTATATTGTCTAGTAAAGGTATTGAAATTTAAGCCTTTTTCTGTTCCTGTCTCTTTCAAGTATTTCTAGGTATTCATTGTTCTTATTGTATAAAAACAAACTTTATCAAGAAAAATTCTTTTAAGTTAGAATTTTTGTGATCTAGATTGTCTTGGTAATTAACATATATTTACCAGAATAAGTTATAAGCGAGTTAATTAGCTGATTAAATAGTTTAAAGTAAATGAAGCAAATTTCAGGTTTCTCTTCAGAAGACTGAAGATATAGGTTAGGACAACCAAGAAAAAGTTATTAGTTACTTACTGAAACATAAGTAAGTGTTGCTTTTTTCTGGAGAGAATAGACTATGAAACAAAGTACTACTGAAATTTTGTAGCTTTTTTCATTGTTTGTTTTCTTTATATGTGTACAGTAATAATGGTACAAGTTGTATTCAGTCTATCATGTTTGTTTTTCACATACCCTGGTGCTTTGTGCAATAATATCCTGATACAAATTTAATTATTTTAAAGTTGCTAGTTATATAGAATTAAGTCAGATGTAAAATATATAGTAAGCATATTAGGACTGTGATTTTTGTGTGTGTGTGTGTGTGTGTGTGAATTATCTGCCTTGCTTGAGGCAGTCGTAACTCTTCTAAGACCTTCCCTTATCTGGAACAAGCAAGATATGTCAAGATATTAACTACGGATCTTAAATTGAAGTTTTGATCCTTTATTAGTATAGTATTAACTGAGTAGTTTGATTTAAAAATTGAAAAATGAATTTATTTTTTAAAATCCCAGTTTTTTTAATTTACAAAATGTTATTGTCTCAGAATACAAGAATAATTGTATGTTTTGGAAAACATCAGTAATTTAAGATGTATCAAGAGTTTGGGTAAAAGGGTGACAAAATCATTCCTTGGAATTATGTTTAGTGATAAACATTCTCATTTATAAAGTGTGAATACACTTTACACCATTTTAAATAAAGTGTTATGTATCTGTATTGTGATATTTTATTACAAATTCTTCATACTAAACTTTTGCAAAGTCTTGCTGTTCCTAAGAAATTAAATTGGCTTAGTAGTTTAACTACCACTATTTTAAACAATTGTTGTTTTAATTAGTTATGTAACTATAAAAACAACCTTTATTTTGCATCAAAGCAAAATAAATTTAAATCTATGTAATTGATCAGTTATAAAAACATGTTTCTTACTTGACTAGTTTGGTAGCTTTTTTCTTTCTTTCAGCATAAAAAGATTTTTATTCATTAATAATTAATTTAAGTAATAGTAAGTTTCCATGCTATTGGAAACACTTATTAATACCTACAAACCCATAAACACTGTGGTAGTGTTTAACTTTTATGGTGCACTGAGATTTTAATTAGTGCTTAAAAACATTTAAATTTTTAATGTAAATAAAAGGTTGGTTGTTTGGCTTGTTGAAAACTGTATTATGATCTATAAGAAAAGGTACATGTTAATGAATCCAGATTATATCTATAAGTTTCATATATTTTGACTTAGTAATGTTTTAATACTTTGGGGTCATCCATGTGGAATTAATTCTAGCTTTTTTCTTTCTTAAAAAGTTGATTTCTTGTGAGATAGTTTTGTTTTTATGACTTATACAATCTTGGTTCAGTCTTCTAGGTGGGTCTTAACATGGTGAGTGTCCAGACAGTGATGGTCCAGCAGTAATGGTAAACCTTGTGTGACAGAAGAAATAGCAGGAAACCTGAGCACAAGTGGTTTACTAGAATGATTATAGAATGATTTAAGGAAGTTTAGGTTATGTAGTTTGTCAGCCTCATAGTTTTTAGGAGTGAATGTGTACATACAAGTACAAATTTTGAAAATGGCTGAAAAAAAAAGGCATAATATATATATTAAGTATCTTAGAACTGTTATTGTTTTATATATTTTTATAGACATTATATTTTGCTTTAGTAGTAAATTCATACGACAGGGTTTTTATATTTGCTAGGTTTTGGTGTTGTGATGACTTTAAAACAATTGTTTGTCCTTTAACAAACCATTGATAGTAATGGTTAAGCAGTCAAACCTGATTTATTAAACTTAAATGTTCTTTAAATATAGATAAATCCACTTGTTTAAGACTTGTCCATTAATATTGTGGTGCATGATTTTAACTTTGTTATAAATAAATATATGGTTTGGGTATATGTTGTTTTTCAACATTATAGAAAAATGTTTTATGTACTTCAGACAAGTTAGGTACAAAGTACTTCATTTCATGAATTTATTGTTGAGTTAATGCACTTTCAAATGGGATGTTAAGTAGTTATACATCCAATATTTGGTAATTTTACAACAGTTCTCATGACTAGAGTTGTTAGGTGGTTCCACAGTCACTGATAGGTATTTCTAAAACAGTTAATTTATAGTTTTTCAGTCAGTGACAAATTGTTCTATATTTATTGTTAAAAACTGATTATTTTCAAAATCCAAATAATTAGGGAAAATATTTTCCTCAGGTATCTTGAAAAATTTATTTATGGCTGTTGAACAAGTTTATCTTTTTGAAAGAAACTAAATTTTCAATACTGTTGATTTTGACTGAAGAATTGACTTGAAACTTAACATATGTCTTGATACTAGCTTGCTGTAAGGTTGTAATGTGATTTCTTAAAAAAAAAAAGTAATTTGGAACATTTCTGCCATCATGAGTAAATTTTGACATGTACAAACAATATGCAATTTTATGATACTTGTAACTTTCAACAATGAACAGTCAAGTACCATTATAAAAATTCAGGATTAGAGAAAGAAATACAGTAATTATTTGGATGACAAGCGACATGAGTGTGAGTGTACTTATACATTACCTAATTAACACTTGCATAAGCCTTTCACCCTGAGAAAATATGCTGTGGTGCTTTATTACTTACTAGAAGACAGAAGGTTGGTTATGTGGGAGAGGTCAATTTATAGAGATATTATAGTCTAAGCTAGATGTAGGTGGCATGTTCATCATCATTAGTACTCAGTTGGTTTTCTTCCTATCTTTGACTTTATTTTTATAGTATCCAGATGCTAAAACTATGCAGATCAACCTGACGGGATTTCTGAATGGAAAAAATGCTCGTGAGTTTATGGGGGAGTTGTGGACACTTCTCTTGAGTGCTGAAGAAAACATAGGTGGTATTCCAGCTGAATTTTTAGAGCAAAAGAAAGAAGAGATTAAAAAAAGACAGGTTAGGGGTGTTTGAAATTGCTAGAGTTATGTGAAATAGATGTTAAAGTTATATTATTAAAATGTTGTATGAAAGAAATTGTTAATCAATATTTCAAAACTATAATTCTTGTTCACTGAGGCCCAATGGTGACAGACTGTGAATCTGATAATTCCTGCCTCCTAAATTGCACTATGTACTTTGAGGTTGTGGATGCATTATTTGATGTGGTAAGAGTAGCCCAAGAGTGCATTGAATAGTGTTGGCTGGTGACTAGGTGCAATCTCTATCACTTTAAAGTTAGTGACAGCACAGATAACCACTGTAGTTGGGTGAAATTTAGCAAACTTTTTTAATTATGAAACTTTGAGTTAGGATATTTCACACACATTCTGTTGGGCTACTAATTTAATGTTTTAACTTTTTGACTGTAGTTGCTTTAAAAAATACAGAATTTTATTGAGCTGCAATACTGTATAGCATGCTCGTATTCAACTGTCAGAAGTGGTAAATCAGCAGTCAGTGAGTTATCTCTGAATTTAGATGGATAAAAATTATATTCAAAATTTTATTGAACAACTTTGTTTTCAGTGCATGTGCATAAACTTCTTTATAATTTTGATATTATATGCTTTAAATTAAAAAGGAAAGTTTGATAAATTTTCATCTTTTACTAACCTCTTTCATATGACACTTAATAACTTAAGAATTGCCTATTTTAGATTTTGTTTCTACCTGTATGTGATCTTTTGAGTTTGTTATCAGTTACGTAATTATAATATAAATGTATAGCCTCCGAGCATTTTACTTTACTGGGATGTTTTCTGTCTGTCTCATCCTGTATTTCAAAAAACATGTTGATTAAAAAAAGAAAATTATAGTTTTGAACCACTGACACAATTACAAATATGTTGGCTCACAGTGTCTCATCTGCTACTAGCAGAAACATAAGACTGCAAGTAAGTAATAATTCTTGGTTTTTGTGGTATATTTTTTATCTATTATTGTAAGAGTAAATAAAATATAAAAACCAAAAGTTCATTAGGTTCAGTATCAGATGGAAATCACGAAGTATGGTTGTAATTCAGCCATGGTGCACGTGTAATTTTGTTATTTATTTAGAGAAAGCTGCCTGTAATAATGGTGTTTGGCATACTATGACTTTTCAAGTGTAGCCACGAAGCAATAAAACTAAATCTAGATTTAAAAAGTTCTATTAGCATTGACTTGTGAGAATGAGTAGTGTGTAATTGTCTTGTTATAATAATGTAGTCATTTTAGAAAGAAAAAAATGCTAGTTTAGATATGGTTCATATTTTGTTACTGTCAGTATTAAGGTAGAAAAAAGTAATAGATCGGGTTTAATATCGTACAGAAAAACTTATTGATATTCATTTAGAAGGTTCAAGAAGTTATGAATATGAAATATTAAAAACTGTAAAATGAGAAATATTTTATTCTAAAGAAGACCATCTTGCACTCAAACTTATCAGGGTGTAAGTCAGGTTAACTCTTTAAAAATACTTTATTAGAAAATCTAATTAGCCTCATTTTGTGATGATACATTCAGTTTATTCATTTAATTATTGAATTATAATACTTGATTATCTTATTCAGAGTGACCAAGCCTGTATTCAGCAAGTTAATCAGATTAAATTTATTAAGTTCATACAGTAGCTTTATTTTAAGGAACTTAAAAATGTCTCAAAACAGAGTTGAAAATAATGATAATGGTTACTGTGGTTTGTCACGAAACTGTTACAAACACTAGACAGAAAAAAAGTGAGGAAAGAAGCACTATACTTGTAAGGTATTTACCATATTACAAACATTGTCATTACAAACAGTCAGTTATTTTGCAAATATTCGAGGAACATAAATCCAAGTGAAAGATGGCTTATTCAACATCTTCAAACCTAATGATAGTAATTCTGTAGAATGTTTCTGTAAGTGGTCATTGTTAGATGCAAAACAATTAAGACATCTTTTTCCTTTAAAATGTGCTTTAAAATACTGATATTTATAAAGGTAAGTGGCTGATTGAAAGACATTTGTTGAAGTTATTTGAACAATTTTTAATAGACTGGCATTGAAACAATATTGTTTTGATTACTTATCTTGAACTCTTTCTGTGCAAATAAGCTTGCATGGTCTAATGCTAAAATGTGTAGTTTAGTGCAAAACATTTCTTGGTCATTCTCAATTAGGTGATTGTTGCCAAAAATATGATCAAGAACATGACTTTCATACTTGACAGGCCAAGAAACAAACTTCTGTAATTCTACATTGTTTCAATTTAGCTTGATAATGCACAATTGTTAATTGTTTGTTTAATCTCCTTAGCTAGTGGGTTGGTCTATTTGACTGACCTTGTTAAACCATGATGCTATACAGAGTATATTTCTGAATGTACTAAATGTATTTTCACAAAATCTGGTAAGGTTTTATTAAAATTACAAATCCATTGTACACAAAAGTGGTAAGTATTTATACTAAAAATTTTTTGTGAAGTTTTAAATCCTTTACTAAGTTAGTATGAGTGCTAGGTGATATGTACGCTAAGGATAAAGATGCTTCTATTTCATTGTAGTTTTCCTATTCAGTTTGCTTAACCCTTCAAGCACATGCATTCCTTTAAACTCTTCTGTTCAAGTCACTGAAATACTTTTAAAATGTAATTAGACAACTGCACATTATAACATATGCAAGAATGTTAATTTTACTAACATCTAAATTAATTTTTTTTTCAAAATAAACTTATCAAAAATACTTAAACTTCAGTTTTGTTGTCACATGATGCATGAGTGTTCAAAAACCTGAACATTTGCAATTTCTAACTTGAACCAGAGAACTACAGTGTATCTAAATGTATCTAGACAAAAACTACATTTATTGTATTATTTGAGTGTTATGTTCCAAAGTTCTTTGGCTGAGTTTAGTTGGAACAAGTAATTTTGCCAACCTCTGATGGGCGTCATGCTCACCTTCTACAGTTAGCCTTGAGATTTACAAACCATATGTACTTATTTGATGCATGTGTTTATAACCATTAGAAAAAAACATTTTACACTTGTTTAATAATAATTATTTGGAAGTTAACACTCAGTCCTCATCATGTAGATGTAACTGCCATATTTCTTAATTAAATATCATAATTAGAGACAGTAAATTGTATTTAGGTTTCGATTTCATATTTTAGTTGATATTTTATGCTTTAAAATGCATAATTAAAAGTTTTTTAAACATTTCTTAAATACAACATTGGTAAAGATTGAGAAGGCTTTTTAATAAATTAAAACGGATAATATAAAACTTTGGATTGTAAAATACATTATGATGGCAAATCTATATACATTAGTAAGTTGTTTAATAGTAAGTTTTGGTAAGTTGGCATAAGGTTAAAGGACAATTGAAATTCTGACTTCTGGATATTTGAAATTTTTTGATTCTATAGAAATTAGTATTTGCTTTATAATGTAAATATAATTGAAATTTTTTTCCAGAAAGTACAAACAAAAGTTTCAGTGTATTGAAATCATGAAATTGGGCTGCCATGGTGAGATGGTCAGGGTGCTAGACTTGCAATCTGAGGATCATGGGTTTGAATCCCCATCTCACTAAAGATACCTTTTTAGCCACAGGTATATTATAATGTGATACTGTATCCTACTATTCATTGGTAAACGAGTATTCCAAGAGTTGGTGGTGGATAGTGGTGATAGCTGCCTTCCCTCTAGTCTTTCACTGCTAAATTAGGGACATCCAGCAGATATCCCTTATTGCTTTGCATTAAATTCAAAACAAATCCATGAAATTACCTATTTCAGTATTTATTTATGTGTAATCCCATACTGCTGTAATAAATTGCTACATTTAACCAGGAATGCTCCAAGTGTATGACAAAATGCGTATCTATTCAATTTCTAAAAAGTTTAATGTGCTCAATAAAAAAAAGTCTAAAGATCATTGTACAACAACCATTGAATATTTTTGCAATGATAATGCTATATTCTTGAAAAAATGTCGATGTAATGATAAATTATTTTTGTATGAACAGTATAATGTAATAAAACTTGGTGAAAATACAAATACTTTTATTCCAGAGTAAATTTCAGGCTATCATTAACATCTTTTTTTCTGATTTATATTATTTTTCTTTTAAGCTATATTCTTGCATTGACTTAGCCCTTTGCATATTTAGAATCACAGCTTGTAAAAATAGCATTTCAGATCTATCTTTTAGTCTGTCACTAGTCAGTATTCAGGAAGCTTTTCATTCAGTGCATGTTTAAGAAGAGCTAGCTGAACTTCATGAGGATATACCTGATCAATTAAGTTATGTATTGTTTTATAGTTACATGGTGGTTACAAGGTTGGTCAAATTCATTTACAGAGGGTTAATAAACAAATGAAACATTTGAATCATCAAGAGTGTAAAATTCTTGAAATTTCTTTTGTGATTTTGCTTAAATTCATAGGAGGAGCAGGAAAGGATACAAGCCAATATTAAAAAAATAGATGAAAAAGAAAAGAGCAGAAAGAATGCTGGAGATATAAATGGACAAACTAAAGTTAAAAAAGAAAGAAGTTCTGACAGATCAGATAGGTAAGGCAGGTTGTTTACATTTTTATTGTATCTACAAGGAACTTAAGTTTCTTAAATGGAATGCTGGAACTGTATTTGACGTATAACAGTGCTCAACACTTCAGAATTGTTTTCATTTTATTAGATGATTTTTCATTCATTACATGTATTAAATTTTACAAAGTGATCTCATCAGTTTAAATAAATTGTATTGTTTATTTAGCTTTACCCTTAACGTTTTTGACATTTACTGAAAGATATTTCACCCTTAGTCAATTTTTATCTATATACTACAATCAATACTTTGGATTAGTTAAAATGAAATAATTTTTATACCTGATATGGAAGAAATTATGAGAGTAGCATTGTAAATCTTTTAGCTAAAGCAAACTAAATAAATATTGATTCAAGAGTTTTGTCTAAATTACACTTTATTTAAAATCATTTTCATTTTTTGTGTGTACTGATTTTATTTGCAAAACTTCATGACAGGGATAGCCCTAAACCATCATTGAAAGATAAGGACTCAAAACCTGAGAAAAAACGACGTTCATCTTCTGCTGACAGCCATGATGATAAAGATACAAATCTAAAGAATGCCACACGAGGCCGATCTCGTTCATCATCTCCACATGGAAGGAGACGAAGAGAAAGGTTATTATTTACTTAATTTATTTTTAACATGAACCCTGTTTTAACTTTTTCCAGTCCATTAACATAATAAAAGCTACATTATTGTTACAAAGTTTTTATTCTCATCCAGTTATAGATTAATTATGGCAAAAGCATATTGAAAGAGATAAAGTTTGAATCAAACCAGAATGCTTTCTTATTCTTTACTGAAAGATTAAAAAAATATTTGCAAATTAATGTCATATGGTATCTTACATGAGTTAAATATTTAAAATATCTGTTTTTAATGTCAGTATTTGTGAATGTGCAAATTATTTTGGTTCTGTTTTCATAGGTCTCATAGTCATTCCTCGAGGCATCGATCTAAATCACCTAAACATAGATCACGAACCCCAAGAAAGAGAATATCACCAAGTCCAAGAAAGAGAACGCCTCCAAGTCCGAGAAGAAGAACGCCTCCAAGTCCGAGAAGAAGAACGCCTCCAAGTCCAAGAAGAAGAACGCCTCCAAGTCCGAGAAGAAGGACAACACCAAATCAAAGAAAAAGATCCCCACCCAGCCCCAGAAGAAGATCACCACCACCATCAAGTCCCAGAAGACGATCACCACCAAGTCCAAGAAAGAGGTCACCACCAAGGAGATCTCCAGTTAGACGCAGAAGCCCTCCTCGAAGGCCTACACCACCACCACCAATCCGTAAAGAGTCTCCTCCTGCTAGGTAATAAATTTAGTTTTAACTTACTTTTATATTTTTCTCATACCATTTTTTACCTACTCTTAGCAAGATAACTTTTTAAATTTTCAATGGATATTGATGCCTAAAATATTTTTCATGTATACAACTATTTGTAACAGTAAACAGTATACCATGTATCAAATATACTAAGTATGTAATTGGAGAGAGAGAAAGAGAAATAGGGTTGTAATTCTGAAGCATATCTCAATGAGTAGTTGAAATATTTGTAAATTAACTTGCAGTAAGTGTAAGTTAAATGCCCAATCTGTAGCATAAAAGCTAATATGAAATTTATCTTTTGATACTTGTTTCAAAGAATTACCTCTTTCTACGTCTAAGAATGAAACAGACATCTAAAAAGTTTCATAATTTTTAATTTCATTGTGACTATGATGTTTGTCAAATTTTTATTGTAGTTTCATTATAACAATTACATTAATTTTTTCTTTTTTTTAAATTGTTGACATTCTGTTTACTTCTATTTTGAATGTTTTGTATTTGTAATTTTCATTTGTTTCTTTGTTTTATATATTTGTATAGCTTAACATGATGTGTACATGGGTTATTCTAATGATTATTTCATATTTTTTGTACAAAATAAATATTTAATGTAGATTACGTAATACATTCAGTTGTTTTGGTGAAGTTTCAGTTAACTTTTAGTAATTTTGAAAAAATAATTCCCATATGACTCTTAATTAAGGAAAACATTGCTAGAAAAAATGTTCAAATATGTCAAAATTAAAACCACATCATTCATTTATCACATAATGACTGTGTTACTGAAGTTTTAAACAAAATAAAGGAACATTTGTAAAACATAAAATAGAAGTATATGTTTGTATTGACCAAATGTACTAAACATGAAAGTGTCTGGGTATATCCTAGTGTTAGTTTGCCAGATTGTACTTAAAGGTCCATGGTTAGTGTCTAGTTGCTGCTAAATTATGATCCAGGTTTTGAGACATTTGTGCATTATGTGAGTAATGGTATAATCTCACTATTCAGTTCTAGCTGCCCAAATGTTTTTTTGTTGGTGTTGTTAACTAGCTATTTTTATTTTAGTCTGTCATTTATAACTAATGCAGATATCTGAAACAAATGAGCAGTAAAGAAGAATGTGGAATTTTGAGCATATGACATTTTTTTTTGCCTATGAAGGATTCATAGAAGTGATTTTGCAAGTGCAGAGTATTAAAACTAAATTCAAACAAAAGAATAAAAGAATAATTGTTTTAATACAAATTTGAAATTTTAACAATTTTTAACCCTTTTTTACTGCCTCAGTGAATCACACCAATTACATGACCCCAAAGTAACCATTGGAATTGCGTATTATAGCTCTTAGCATGTTTTGTGCATATTCACCAAGTTTTTTTCAAATTTTTAATGAACATAAGTCTTGTTGACAAAAGATAAATTTCTAAATGAGTATCTTTACTAAAATCTTTTTGCTGGAGTCATTGTTGACTGTTCCCAGGGTAAAGTCATTTTTGTGTAAATTTTATTTACATAATACAGTGGAGCGCCGTTAAGCCATGGCGTTTGGGGGGTCAACCTGTTTAACAGCAGCTTAAGTGGTCCGTGGCTTAAACCTTTGTGATTGAAAAGCCGAAGTCGCCAACAGCTCCGCCGAGGAGCCTCATCTAGGCCATTGCGTGATCATTATATTGGATTATTGAATTAAAAATAATACTTTAATTATTGATCACTTTTTTTACGGATTTACCGCGGATTAACTTTAATGTCTGGAGAGGTGTGATTCAGTAACAATGGTGGCCTCCATAAAGCTGACATAGAGAGCGAATAAGGTAGATTAACGGTTGATTTCTATTGTAATATATTTTATTTATTTCCCAAATTAAAGCAAATCCTTTTTAAATATCCCCTTGAAGTTATAAAGCCAGGATTAAATTCGTAAGCTGCGTTTTTACACGTTCTTAAATTAGCAGTGAGCGGCGATAATCCTCGCTCACAAGACTTGCTACAGCGGCTTAAGCGATTTTGCGGTTTACTGGTCCGCGGCTTAATGGCGCTCCTCTGTATCTAAAATTTTCTAAATAAGAATTAAACTTTTTATGTCAGAAAAATTGTCTGTTATTTCCTCTTTGCTAACTGTATGAGGTTGGCCAATTTGACAAACCTCATAACCAACTTTAAAGGTTGTAAAATGTGAAATAAAATGTGTGGTATTGTTCTGTTCTCTTTAGTAGTGACCAATACATTCCAAACTACTTCCCCTGTGAGTGTCTATTTCTCATCTTTTCACATCTGTTTCTTATGTGTATTTTACTGTTAGCAGCTGAGATAGAAACCTGTTGCTAGTAAAGCAGTAAATCACTATTCTACAGTTAAATTGCTTATGTGACACCAGAGGTAGCAAATTGTGCAATTAAATTACCAGTACTTTTTTACAGATTTTATTGTAAATCCAACTCAGAATATTATGGGAGAGGATTTATCAGCTTGTTTATAGAATGGTGGTTGCAACAAGAATTGTATAAGGTAGTAAAAGTCTGAGAAAATATCCATATTGCTTTATTTTAAGTCTGAGCTGATTTCATAAATATGTAGAAAAACAGTTCTTAGTACTTGCAATGTTACAGAATTTTTATGTATATTTGCATGTTATAGTTGCTAAGCCTTGCCATAAGCCTTTGTTCTTTCACATGGAGGGAGAGGACAGATTAATTTTATAGATTTAAAAGATGTATTTTAGAAAACAGAGGAGTAAATAAACATCTGTTCTGGTGCACGTAAAAGCACTAATTTATCTGGCTTTTTAAATAAACTATGTATGAATTTAAAATATCTCATGTTTGGTGCAGTGACTTTCTCAACAGACTTCAATATTTTCAGTCAAAATGAAAGTTTCTACCTGAGGCCAATTACAAACTGATGTGAGATTTATTTAGTATGCTCTTTCTGTTAGTTATAAACATGCACTTATATAAAGTAGATGTGAGTAGGTGAGATGTTTTAAAAGTGGTGGATCTTTTTGTGAAGTTTGCATTTCTAATTTATTAAGCAATATCTGTTGTATGGTAGGCATAATAAAATAAAACATATTTGACATTTTTCAGAGATTTTCTTTCAAATTAAGAAATAAAAACATACAAAAATTGAATTATAAACTACATTGTAATGTGAATTTTATTGACATGCAATGATTATAAATTTGTTTAAATTTTGAAAATAATTAAAATGTCATGAATAATGTGCCTTTTGACCTGTCCATATAGAGAGGATTAAAGTCAAAACTAGATACTGTTTAGGAAGGGTATTAAGAGTTTCATGCAATTTGGTTTAGTGTTACACAAATAAGAAAGAAAAAAATCAAGTGACACCCTCCCAGTCATGAAATGGTTAATACAATCCTAAAAGTCCTGGGATTTTTTTTCTATAAATTTTGGGAATTAGGGAGCACTATTAACTTCCTGGGATTGCAATCCATAGTTTTGGTTTTACCTTATCAGTATTATTAATAATTGACCTGTCAGTTTAACCTGTTGACTGCTAAGTATTTCAGCTGCTACAATACAACTCTCGTGCTTCTTCATTTTGTAACTTTTTTCGTGACGTCATTTTGGATCGAAAGTGAAACAATTTGAAAGTAGGTTAAATACATGTATGATGCTGACATCTAGCATTGAAGTTAGGTATTATTGAGAATGGCACTGTTACCAATCGGCTCGGACGAGTTGTCTCGTCTACAGCACTGAACAAGTTAAAATATAATCATCGGTTAAATATGTTAATTATATTTTAAATTGGTGGGTCTGCCTTCAGGTGCCTTGTATTTCAGTAAATTGTAAAGCATTTTGAATTTGATTTTTATTTTGTACAATATTAGTTATTATATTGCAATTGTTTAATTTTTTTTCATGTAGAAAAAAGCCATCCCGCTCATCTTCGTCATCCTCATCTTCTTCAAGATCTTCTTCCCATTCTTCTCAGTCTCCTGTTAAAGATGACCCAAGAAAAAAAAGAATCAATTCAGCAGAAAATGAGAAAAGTAACACAGACAAAGTAAGAAACTTTCTTTTGGTTTAAATTTATTTTGATGTCTTTCCTACACACAGTTATTTTAATGCAGAATTTTATTAATTACATATTAAGTTTTTCTCTAACTTTTACAAGTCAAAAAAGAAAATTCTTTCTTTTCTCAATAAATCATTTGTATATGTTTATTTTTTCAAATACAAATGATATATTGTGAACATAGCTACAGTTTTTACATTAAGCATTTTTCATTGTAACCATTGTTAAAATGCATCTGTATGTTTACTTTTATTTTAAACTACATTTTAGTAAAGAAGAATGTCATACAAAACTAACAAGTATTCTAAATTCATTACTTGCTTTTGTTTGTTTATACTTGCAGTATAAAACTAAAATTGTAACACTCTTCCACCAGTATTATTTTAATCAAATTTTATGGTGACAAGTTACTACCCAAGCTAATTGACTTGTTTATGTAAGCTGTAGAATATGTTGTACTTGTGTTAAGTTTTACCTTTATCAGAGAGGACTAAATTCTGGGATGGATTGAAAGAACTCATTAGTTGTGCAGTGTTGTTTGAAAAATAAAATTTTCTCAAGGCATGAGCAGAGATTGAGTTTGTTTTACTGGAAGTTCTATAACAGCATATTAAAATAACAAAAATGCTCATTTTTATTACAAACAGAGATTAACCCTTTTGTAATAACTACCTCTTTAAACACTTCTATGCAAGTCACTGAATCATATTCAAAATTTAATTAACTTTTCCAATGGTTTAGGTATAATATACCTGAGTTCATCTACACATTTGCACACATTAAGTATTTGCACTATAATTTTTAACACAGTATGTGTATTTTCACAAAATTAGGAAAATTTTTAGTAAAGATTACAAGTATTTTGTATACAAAAAATCATATTTTTTTAATTAAGTGTTTTTACAAAAGATTTGTTTGTGAAAGTAGGCTATTTTACTACTAGTCTTGAGTGCAAGGTGATTTTGTTATGATTAAAAAAAACTATTCTTTGTCCCAAAATTCTTAAATATTATTTACATAATATTTAAAACTTCCTTAATATATTTCAAATATTTGTTTTCAGTAAGACTATATTTTGTTATTTTTTATACTCTAACAATGTGTCACTTGACCACCCTCGTAAACATAATAAAATTATCAAATAAATGTAAATTGTGCTTTTTTCTGTCAGAATGACTACATATTATAGCATGAAAATACAAATGTTTAGCCCAAACAATGCTATATATTTACAAATATTGTTTTTTACTTTATTAACCTTCCAGTCATACCTAACTAACACAAGGTAACTTCAATGAAGCAGTGTACATGCAGTTAGGTTATCTACCCAGTAATATGAAACTGATCTTTAGTCTTCTTTGTTTTGGCTATGTTGTAGTGTAGTAGTATTTTGTAATATACAGTCACATTTCAATTATTAAACTTTTTTTTAATATTGAATAATAAATCAAGAAGTAAAGCAAAGTTCTCTTCTTGCTATGACCTTTGTACTGGGTTGATGCTCTAGATGTGTTGCTAAGCCTTTTAGAATTTTGCGTGTTGAGGATATCCAACAAATGTTTTTCTTTCTCTCTCTCTCTTGTGCGGCGCGCGCGCGCACACACACACACACACACACACACACAGTGAGAGAGAGACAGACAGATAGACAGAGTTAAATAACCAGAATAATAAATAACTATACTGATACCATAGAATTCCACTGTAATTTATTGAGCTTACTAACTAAGATTTATTTATATTTAAAAAAAATAAATAAATACATTTACAGGAGAGTAAAGATACCCTACCTCATTGAAATCTTCGATTGAAAGAATGTTGTATCATTTTAAATGAATAAAATGGCAGGGAAAGCTGCTCTTGGGATATTCTAAGCTCTTGATTGGTTATTCACATGTCATCTTTTGAAGTAAGAGTATATGAGGAACAATTTCAAAACAAATGAAAGATTTGTATTGGGACACTGATTCAGTACACAGCCATATTTCAGCAAAATAAAAAGATATGAGGTTCTAATTTTATATTATAGCTTGATAATATCAGTAATTTGAGTTGTACAAAAATATATAGACACAAAATCTAATTTTAAACATTGCTGCGTTCAACGTACATGACTCATTAAAATTTATATTTAGATGTATTCTTTCAATATTTACTTTTAAATTAAGAAATTAACTCTTATATTAAAGTTTGAACTGTATTCTGCAATTTGATTCCAAACTTATTGATATAAATTCTTTAAAGAGTAGTTCAATAAAATTTTGAGTGCAAGTCAACAAATGCAATCACATGGCCTTTGGCTGGCAATCTGATGTGAAAGGGTTGAACAACTTTTCTATAAATTAATGTTATGTGTTATAATTAAAAGCTTTGTCTTATTTAAGTTTTAGTTCCTTTGTTTCAACAGAAACCTTTGCAAAAAATACTTTAAACTGTAGATTTGTCGTCACCAGCTATGTAAAATCTCAACTTTCACACTTCCTCTCTTGACTCATAAACACCAGTCCTGCAGATGCATTTCTGTACAATTGAGTTGGTTAACATGCCTTATTGGTATATAATTCTGAAAGTTCTACTGAATTGAGTGGAATGAACTGATAAGTTTTGTTAACTTGTGATGGGTACCATGCTCACCTTGTGTAATTTCCTTCATCTTTATGATATACACGTAGTTGCTACATATAATGTAGTCATTAGAAAGAACTCATTTTACAGTATCATCTGCCAACATTTATTTTGAGATTAATATGCAGTTGTCATTATCTGATAGATCTAACTTCATGTAGTATAGATGGCTGCTTGATCTCCAAAAACACTTTTTTCTTACCTAAATATACTGTAATTAGAGAAATAGTTAAATAGTATTTGGGTCTTACCTTTGTTTTTTAGTTAATTATATATTATTTATGTTTTAATATATTTGGACCAGTCCGTAATGCTTAAGATCTTGCATGAGGGTAAGATAATTTTGCCATTGAGTAATACATATCTTCTGAAAATACTTTAATTATGCTCCAAGGGCACTGTTGACTAGTGTTAAAATAAATAATAATAATAAGCTATTAAAAATTGACTATATATAAATAAGAAAAGACTTACATTATAAATATAACCAGAACATATTTTAAGATACTACTGTAACTGAAAAGTTGTGTACATTTTTTTCTATTTCTTAATTTTTAAACATATCATTGCATTGTATGTTGATAATATTCATTTAGGAGGTTTTAGAGGCTGTACAAATGAAATATGAAAACTGTAAGATAAAGTATTTTTTATACCTGTGAAAACTGCCTTGCATTTGAATTATCAAATGTTTTAGTGCAGATGTATGAGATAGTTAAATAACATTTTTGGTAGAAAGACTTAAGTAAAATAATGTCGTTCTTGGTGTACAAGATAAGTAATGTATGTTGCAGTATTAGTGGTTAATGCTGAACTTTTGTTGTACTATTATTATTTACAGTACTAGTTCTTTGATGAAATTAGATTAAGCGTTCTGTTATAATTGTATCACTTCTTATTTTTTGATGTTCAATTCTGCACTTTTCCTGTAATTAGATGATTTAATTTTTAAATGGGTCACAGATATATTTTAAGCAAGTATTCTTGATGTTATGCCTGCAGTAGTGCCCTCTATTATGAAAATCTAGTGCAAGTTTTGAACCTTTTATTAAGTGTGTTTTTAGGTTTTGATTAACAAACATTAATGCATTAGGAAGTAGAAGACTAATGCTCTAAAATGTTTTTTATAAAATTTTCTGATAAGAATTTCAAATATAAAGAAAAAGAAAACTTGAAAAGCTTTTAATTATTATGCCATAAGTTCACTTAGTTTATTTCAAATAAATAACTATTTTTAACTTTGAAAAAAAAAACACTGAATCTTAAAATAAAGCATTATTATCTTATGTGCAAAACAATGTAAGAGTTAAATTGTGCTTCTGCATGAAATTAGGTTCCTCCAGTGAAAGAAAAAGAGTCACCTTCTATAGAAATAGTTCCAAAGAAAGACTCTGTTCAAAATAAACGTCACTACAGGACTCACAGTGATCAGGAGTCGAGCAGTTCAGAAGATGAATCCCCAGTCAGGAAAACAGTTGGTGGAAAAGTTAAGAAGAAAGATGTGAGTAATTTTAGTGGCCAAGTTTTGGAAACGTGGGTTAATGTACAGTTTCTTATGTTTCTGATTTAAAAAATTTAATTATTATCTGATTAAATCATTTCAAGTTTCATAATGTTTTTGGATATATATGTATGTATGTAGTGGTGACATTTCTGGTGTGGTTATTTATGTGAACAGTTGTATGTTTCAAGTGGGATTATTTCCAGCCAAAGTCTGATTTCATGAAGTAGAAGGAAAAATATATCACAAATATAGTTTATTATTTAAGTTTAAAAACCAGAATTATTATTAAAATAAAACTAGAGGTTCAGACATACAAAAGTTCATTTAACATGTCATTCCCACAGTTGTTGAATTTTTCTTTTCAATTTTTCTTAGTTTGAAGTTATTTAACTTCTTTATTTTATGTACTAGTCGTTGTTTTGATTAATAATAACTTATAACAATTGTTATTTTTCCAAATTTATATAAACATTGTTTTTAAATGTTTGTGCATATGTAATTTGAACTACGTGATATCAGTCAGGGAAGTAGCTAAATTATTTTTGCCATGATTACATATTATTCTGGGTTATTCACCCTTTGAAAATAAACATCTCAAGTTTGTTATAAAAGTGAGATTAACAAAAGATGCGGTTGTTTGGACTTAGCTTATAGGTCTTGTTTTTTATTGATGCACTTGTGGTGTTTTATTTAAGGATGAAACCAAGAGAAGGAAAAGGTCTTCATCTTCCTCTTCAAATTCTTCTTCACGTTCTCAGTCTCATTCTCCAGCTACTGGAAGAAGAGGACGCTCTAGTTCTTCACCTAAAGGAAAAAGGTAGTTTTAGTATTATAGCTACTATATTTTGTGTAATTAATTTGTGATGATAAATTGTTGTGTTTTAAGTAGAAATTTGTCTTTCAATTAAAATTGTGTACATTTCTAAAGTCAAGGTTTTTTAAAAATATTTTTATCTTTTCTAATGAATTTATTTTTAATAGGGAGTCTTCCCCAAGGCACAGACGTCCTCCTGTCAGAACACAGTCACAATATTCTCAACGGAGACGATCGCCTACTCCTGATCGTGCTCGCCGACGATCGTCACCTGAAAGAAATAGGCCTAGATCTCGTTCTTCTGATAGGAGACCGATATCCCCTGTACACAGAGACTTGGAGAAGCTGCGAGAACGCATGCGAGAAAGAGAAAGAGCTGAAAGAGAAAGAGCAAGAGAATTGGCAGAAAGAGAACGAGCAGAGAGAGCTAGAGAGAGAGAACGAGCAGAGAGAGCTAGGGAGAGAGAACGAGCTAGAGAGAGAGAGAGAGCAGAAAGAGCAAGGGAAAGAGAACGGGCTGAAAGAGAAGCAAGAGAAAGGGAAAGATTAAGAGAACGAGCACTAGAGAGAGAAGCAGAGAGAGAGAGAAGTCGTCGTAGGGAGTTTTCTCCTCAAGATAGAAGAATGCCAAATTCACCTGGTAAAATACACTTTCAAGGTTATTGGTTTCATGACATTAAGTCTTCAGAAGTATTTTGCTTAAATTGAAAAATATTCCTGTAAATTTACACAACTATTATAATGTTTCATGTAATATGATAGTGATAAATGTTTCAGAGCAAAAAAATTTAGTTTAGAACATTAGCTACTGTCAAGAATCGTAATTAGGTTTATTTTTCTTTTAATTTTTGGTGTTTTATACGCTATTTGCTAATTTCTCTAATTTTGTGTATTTTCTGTGATATTATGATAATTGGTATATATCTTAGTCATGGAATAGAAGTGAACAATCTTTTAGGCCTCATGTTATATTGAAGAAACACTTTTCACTCTATCAACACAGTATCCATTAGTGAGCATGATGCAAGGTTTTAATGTCTTGCATTCAAAATTTTATTGTACTTTTTATTATACTAACTAGAATAGCATAAAATATTAGAAAATAATCCGTATTATACAAATATTCAAGGCAATATTTTAAAAAATCCTGAATTTTCCATAGTGTGGCATGACGCATATTCTATTTTTTAATTTAATATTTAATTACATAAAAATAAGTGCAGTACTGTGATTGATGTTAAAAATTAAGGATAACTCTTAAACAATCAAGAGCAAGAAAAAATTGGTTGACTATTTTTTCGTTTTTCATGTTTATGTATAATTATAAAAGTGACTAAAATGTGAAAATAGTGATCTTTTTAGGTTAGTTAAGATTAGATTAAGTACAATAAGTAATAAAAATGTTTCTTGAGGCATGCAATTGAGTGATTTGTAGTAGTTTGTGGGTAATGTAATGTAAGTGTAATATGAGCTTTACATGCCATAAGTGATATATAACTTACAATGGTATGGATAGTAGTTAAACAGATCTATTTCGTTACAAAATTAGATCTACATAAGATAAACAAATGTAGTTTCATGTTAGTTTAAAGTCATTATAGAAATTAAGAAAGGGCTATTTAGATTTATTTTGCTCTTTTATGGTGGTTACGAGGTCAGTTAAATTGACCCATTCTGTTTTGAGATAAGGTAGAGAAAATAACATATGCTCTATAAAGTTCTACTAAAAAAATCAACAATTGTAATGCATTTAGGAGGTTTTGAGAATTATGTAAAGGATATTTGAGATGAGAAAAAGTATTTTTAATTTTAACATAATTTCAATATATTCATGAACAAATCATTTTTTTGTTAAAAACATTTCACTAATTTTTTTTGTATGCAAAAGACTTATAACATTAATTGAAAAACTGCTGCATTTTGTGAAGATGTATGTACTATATTGATACTATATAGTCAGAAGTATTAAATAAAAAAAAACTGAGCAAGTACAAAGAGATCACATGGTCTGTCAAATTGACTGAGCTCGTATTGAGAGTTAATAATGGTATAAAAGTTTTAATTTGTATTTAAAAAATCGGTATTACTAGTTAAGAGGAATTTAAAACGTCTGAAATACTTTGTATGTGTTTAAACTCATCAGTCTTATATAATAGGTGCATCAGAGGCTTGTGCTTAAATGTAAACAGGATATCGGGATACTCGTGACTTTTGAAGATTTTTGTGTTTTGCCTTAGCAGGTTGAAGGCATTTTTAGCTATCAGAATTTTACTGCATCATGTTAATAAACTTTGGCTCTTAAAAAATTCAATCCATTGGGTTAAAGTGATTGTTAAAACTGTCTTGTTTATGGCAAAACACCTTAATGAACATCTCACTCTTTTTATTTAATAAGGTTTTGTCTCCTTTGTAATATGTAAAGGTACACACAAATTATTTGTTAATTTTTAAAGAACTGCCTTCTTATTTTCTTTACATATTTTGAATAATGTGAATATGCATTGGAAGTAAAAATTAGATACATTAAGGTTGTTTATTTACACTGTACTATGCTTCTATTGGTGAAGATTACTGCCATCTTTTGGCATTTTACACATACTTTCACACTGACATCCATGATATAACCAGGATATTTTCTTAAATTTTACTTTGAGAGCACTTGCATTATTTGTTGACAAGAAAGACAAACTAATATTTTCCTGTGCCCTATGATGAATTAAATTCCTAATTTTTTCTTTTTTTTTTAATATTCTGTGCTTTACTGTATGAGGCTGTTTATATTCTGTAATGTAATCAGCCATATGATTGTTTGAGTGTATTGTTTCCTGTGTTTGGGTCTGACTCAAATGTACAAGCTCAATAATACAATTTTATAGTTGCACATTGCATCGTACCCAGCCTGTGTACCATAATTTTTTTACAACTCGTAGAATCAAAGTTAGTACATATGATAACCTATCTACATTTTATTCTTAGTATATATTATTCCAATGTTTGGAGGTATGGAACAATATTTTAAACACTGTGAACTTTGTGCTGCTCTAATTATTAGGGACCTACATCAATTCTAGCTACTCTCAAAATGTGCCATAAATTCAAGAGACTTAGGAAGTGCTACTTGCTGATGTCATCATTTTTAACTACTATTTAAAAAATATTTAGTAACATTTTTTTGTTAACTTATTCCTGAAAATGTTTATCTTGGAATTTTACCAAAGGTTCAGTCATGAGGAAAGGGGAGGGTAGAAGTGCAAGATAATTACAGAAAAAATCACTGTAATTGAGTGGGAGTTTTCCAACTTAAAGGTTGGAAAGGTTTTAAGGTTTCATATGTCACTGTCAAATCTGGTGCTGAGTGATCAAAAAACGTGGAAACAAGAGAGACAGAAATACAAGATAATTACAGAAAAACTCACTTGAATTGAGCTGGATTATTTCAATCTGGCTAAGAGGTTTTAAGATTTCATGTGTTGCTGTCAAATTTGGTGCTGATTGATCCAGAAACATTGAAACTGACAGAAATACATACAGTATAATGTTTATGTATATGAACTGTTTTGTTTAGAAAATAAGTTATCTGATTTTTAAAGGAAAATTTAAATCTTTGTTTTTTATCAGTTTTTGCAAAACTGAAGGGTGTTAAAAACTTGCTTAAACAGGTGTTTCATCTGTAGTTGGTTAATTGTATAGAGCTAAATATTCAGCAGCAGTATCGTTTCCTTCATTTTGCTTGAACTTTTGCTTTTAAGTAGTTGTAATAAATATGGAGAAATATCAATAACAAAAATTTCAGTGCCAAATAAAATTCAGCAATCTCATTTAGGCTTATGGACATGAATAATTTATTGTTTTACTTAGAAGCATGCCCTTGATCTCATGAAACTTTGCATGTATAGAAATATTTATCAGACACTTAAAAGTTGATACAGAAATAGGATATCAGTCACTGGCAAACTCTCATAATGACATTAAATTGTTTGGAAAATTCACAATACCTTTTCATGATGGGCTCAGTGTAATATAAATGAGCTCATATATGTAGTTGCTCATGTTAACTATTTATACTATTATGTTTGCAGTATGTGTAACTTTACAGAACTTGGTAGATTTTAGTAAAGATTGCAACTGTTTTGCACATAAAAATCAGATTTTTTACAATGAAGTATTTTTACAAAAGATTCGTTTGTGAAAATATTGAGTCTGTTTTATTAATAGTCCGAGTGTAAAGTGATTTTCATGTTATGATTAAAAAAACTATTCATCCCAAAAATCTCATATTATTTATATAATCTCTAAACCTCCTTAATACATTTGAGATGTGTAGTTTCAGTTAGACTTTTACCTGTTATTTTCTCTAGCCTAACTATCTTGGATCAGTCAGTTTCACTGACCTTATAACCACTATTTATTATTTTTATTATACTGATCTTCCAATCACATTTGGCTAACATTACAGAACTTGCATTAATATAGTACTCTTTACTGTATCCAGTAATATAAACTACCTTTTACTTTTCACAAATTGACCCTGTGTTTTAGTGGAGTAGTAATACTTTGTAATATGCAGCCACATTTTGATTATCGTATATTATGTCTGTGTATATAGATTATTACTATTTAGAAAGAGTTAAATTTATTTTTCTTAAAATATAAAACAGTGAAGAAGTAAAGCAAACAATTCTGTACTAGCTGTGACCTTTGAATTCGTTTTTTGCTTAAGTTGTTAAGCCTTTTAACATTTCGTACGTAGAACATGTGAAACAAAATATTTTTTTTCTTAGGTTTTATATAGTTTAGTTATGAAAAAAATATAATTTCACAGATTTCTGCAAATTTATCAAGCTTAGTAACTGAGCTGTATTTATGCAAAAAAAATATATCCAGTAGACTAAAGACACAACCAACCTTGTTGAAATTTTGGTTTCAAAGAATGGGGGAGCCTTCTAACAGATTAAAATGGTTGATAAAACCACTAGGTGGACAATCTGCACTGTCAACTGGTTATTCACATGTTATATATTGATGTAAGTGTATATTATATGAGGGATTGTTTTCAAAAATGGAAAGAGGTGAATGGGGCCACTGTTTTTGATTCAGTTTGTAAAACATATCTTGGAAAGATGGAAAAGATATGAGATTCGTATTTTATATTCTAGCTTGTCAATATCAATAACTTTTGTTCCTAATTTGTATGGAATTGTAGACTTAGTATTTTGACATTACAGACATCTAATTTGAACCACTGCAGCATTCAGCGTATATAACATGACTTACAGAAATTTATATTTGGGTGTGTTCTTTTAATATTTACTTTTAAGTTAAGTTAACTAATGTATAATGCTAAAATTTGAATATATTATTCAATTTGATATCAAACATTGACATAAATTCATAAACCAATAGTTGAATAAAATTTTGAATGTAAGTTTACAAGTATGATAACATGGCCTCCGACCTGTTGCAGTAGGGTTAAAAATAGTTGTAAAAACGATAGCAAATCCTGGGTTAGAGCTCCTATTTTAAAAACTTGTTAGGGCATTCATCATTGAAGATATAATATTGTTTAGACTGAACATGAAATTAACTGGGTTATTTTAAGGAGAAAGACGAAGACAACGCTCGGTGTCTCCAGTTCATCCAAAAAGACACTTCTCATCCTCTGACGAAGATAAACGGCGCCGCCAAGATTCCTCTTCCCCAGAAGTTAATCAATTTAGAAGAGCTGGATCTAGTCCTAGAAATCGTAGAAGATCACCCTCTCCTCAGAACTGGCAAACAAATAACAGAAAAGAGCAATCTCCTTCTCCTGTTCTTCAAAAGAATAGGTAGGTGTTTTGTCTGATTTCCCATTTTTAGTTTAACAATAAAAAATTTATTAATAGTTCATTTGAATCTGAAGAGACTTTTTGAGTTCTGTTTTCTTTTACTGACTGACCTAGTAAAAAACATGGTTGATAATATGATAACATGTTGAAAAATTGTTTTTGTTTTCTTGAGCTAATACTATATGCTAGTTTTTATCACTGATTTCTTCAGTTGTTACTCAAGTGAAATAAGTTTGAGAATATGAAAAACCTTTTGAACAAAAGTTATTTCACTTTTCAGCTTCAGATAGAAGTGTGATTATAGTTTTATTGTAATCTTAGTGTAGTTTCTAATAAGGATTTTAAGGCTCATTCCTTTGAAAATTAATCTTGATTTAATAAAACAACAGAGATTCATCAGGGTCACCTAAACGAGTAAAAAAGCAATTACAAAAAGTGAGATCTCCATCTTCGTCATCAGCCTCTCCATCCCCTCCTCCTGTCAAGAAAAGAAAGAAGGCTTCACCATCTGTATCACCATTGCCAGAAAGACCTAAGGTATTAATTTTTAAATGTTACTATAGAATACACGTGTATGTATGGTAATTTTATCAAACAGTTCTTCATCCAGTTAGATTTGTTTCTGTGTACTTTCATTACAATAACTAAGTAACAGTTTCAGCTGTTAATGTGTGTAACTTGTCTGGAAGATAAGTGCTTCAGAGGACATTACACTGTGTTAATACATATTGTGCAAAAACAACTTTTCAAATTTGAAACATTTCAATAACAAACTTTGTTTTGAATTTTTTATGTGACATGATGTTTTAAAATTGAGTTTACAAACACAGTTTTTGGTATTTTTACCAAAGCTACATATATCTGTAGTTGAGGCAGCCTGTCTGTATACCATACCTATAAAATATATATAACCCATCTGCACACTGTTTTTATAAAATGTCTGTATTATAGGTAAACTAGTATTTGTAAGATACATATATAAATAAAGCTTGAAGTTGAGTGAGATGATATTGGATGTCATTCAACTTCTTTGCAGAAAGGCCTGAAATCACTCTGCTATATTTTAATATACTTTAAGCTTCTCTGAACTTTAATAATCTTACTACATAGGTTATAAGCCATTCAGTGAATGTGGAAGGCACTCTATTGTATTTGAATTATGTAATGCTGAAGCTATTCATGGTTATATGTTTTGAATTTTTTTCCCATCATCATTACTAATCTAAAGTTATGTAACCTAATAAATTTCTCTTTTTCACATTTTAGCTACTTTTATAATAAAAAAACCATGAAAAAGAAGAAAATTGATCTGGGTGTTTAACATTTCTCAATACATTCTGATTCATCTTTTTCCCTACATCAAGCACTGCCTATAAATGAATTAACTGTTTAATGTAGATGACTTGTACTTTTATATACAAGAAGTTTGCTAAATTTTGAAATTTGGGTTGATGTAATTAAGTTTGAGTGAAAATATTAATTCCAAATTTTTATCTGTGTTGTAGATAAACACGCTACAGTGTGTAATATTGAAAGTGGTTTCGTATTCAGAAAATATGTGAAAGTTCAGTTTATTTAAATATGATAAATGTTAAGATCTTTTTTTTTCAATGTATGGATTACTTTTATATACAATTTCTTTTTTCAGTAAATATAAACTTCACGTGAATAGCAATAAGATTCATTCAGATATTTTTACTTATTTCACATTCCATTACAAATAATAAAAAAAACTAAATGTTCGTCAGTTAACTGATATGTGTCAAGTTAATTTGCACAGTTGGTATCTGTGTTAGGTAATAAATGTTGTTACTGCAGTTTAATTACACAACTGAACATTTTAATAATATACTTGGATTTTTTTAAATGGATGCTCTATTATGTTTTGGAACAAAGGAGATAAATTTTAATTTTCAGTATTTAATATTCAGTATTAACCCTCAAATTACCATCTTGATTTTGTATCATTCAGTATCATAAGGATGCACACATTTCATCATTTTCAATAATTTTGTCATTGAAAAGAACTGACCTAGAGAATTGGGTGAAATCACACATTTTATGTATGTATATGTATAAAAACACAGGAAATCTCCTCAGTAATTAGCTGCATTAAATGCAGTATTTTGTTTCTATAATGGGTATAATATTAGGAATTGTGTGAACAACTGAATCATGTACTTAAATGTTCTTGTATATATAGTTAAGAATATGTTTTTTAAAAAAGATGGGTTGTGAACTCCCTTTATTAATTCTGTGGTTAACCTTTTTTTATCTGTATTTGTTCTATTTAATTCATTTCACTGAGACATGAGTGTGTTGATTTAATGTACCTGTTATTTGGTTTGCTAAACTGTGTTGCAAACAAAAATATCAGGTGGAAGAGTTTGAAGCTTTAGGATTATACAGATTAAGTAATTTATGCAAGAAAAATCTTTTTAATATGTTGTGTTTTACATGGATTTATATCTTTGAATTTTGAAAAGATTTCATTGTGATGTGCTTTTTTCAGAAACAGTTTTGGTTTTTGCAGTTTTACTGTGCTTTACAATAACTGTTGTAGAGTAAAACCTTTACCTAGAGATAATTATAAGCATCCTAACTTGTTTTTAAATTGCTAAAAGTCAGAAGGTAAGGTATAGTAACATTTGTTTTTACATTTTTATTTGTTGAATCTGTTTGTTCATTTAAGCAGTTACTTAAGCCAATGTGGTTTAGTGCAAACAAGGCCATAATAGTGAATTTGTTAGCAAAATGAAAATTTGTCCAATGGAACATAAAATGATTGTCATTGTAATTCCTGTTTTACGTTTTTTTACAGAAGAAAAACAATGACCTAAGTTTTAAAAATTGTAATATATTTCGTCAAATAACCTTTAAAATAAAATTGACTGAAATGTTTGCATTTCAAATTTTATTAGCTTTTGGTTTGAATAAAGTAATTTTACAAAATTGAGACTTTTAGTACAAATTTGTTGTATTTGTTCCTATAATTGTTGCTATAATTATCATTGAGATAAATAATAATAATAATTGAATTCCTGACTGTGCAGAAGCATATTGTCAGTGAATAAAACTAAGCCAAGGTACCTTAATCATTTGAAGCTTATTCTCAGCTCAGTTAGTTTGAAAACTGAGGTTTTGAAGCTGGTAAAGTGAGTAACACAAATTCAACTGACTACATGTTTTTCTTTAATTTTACGTTTTGGAAGCTGATGGAACTGTTAAATATACTGTCTGAAACTAGGAATTATTTCCTTTTTTGCAGTATATTTTTCTCAAAGTTTCTTCCTTGTGTAATTACATTGGGTTGTAAAGTTTTTTTTTTAATTTTCTTGTTCCATTTTGAGATACATTAAGATGATTTTGTCTTAAGATAGTGATAGTTTTGTATGCCACATAAAGGTAATATATTAATTCAAGTTCCTTTCTCTGTGTTTGTTTTATTAAAATAATTGTCTTGCAAGTTACTGTTTTGTTACCAAGAGACTTAATTTTATAAAATGAGGTTGTCATGAATGCTGGCATCATATTTTTCATTTAGATAGAAGTAAGTATTGTAAAAGGAGAACAGAGATAATGTTTATTTTTGAAAGGGTGAGATAAGTACTATATATTAATATTCTAATGATTTTAGAAGATTTTGGTATTTCTGTTTTATTATTTCTTTTTACAATGTAGCCTAACACCTGATGATGTTAAGCCTACTGTAGTATGTTGGAAAATGGCTTTCAGATCAGTTGGTATGTGGGTCAAGCATATTGGTGTAACAAATAGCTGTGCTATGTAGTGGTTTTTAATGTATTGTAAATTGTAAAATGCTAAAAAAATGAAATTTGTACATTGGAAGGTTCTATATTTATTGTACATGTGTTAGAAGCACATGTGATTTTAATGTTAGTTGCTAAACCATATTTGATAGATCCAAATATGAAAGTTTAGGAGGAGGTAGAAGACAAACATACACTTTCAAATTATATGCTCTGTAAATTATTTTCTTGTAGTGTAGTACTCTATTATTAGGATTTCAATCATGACTTTTTAAGACATTATAATTACATTTTATACATAGAGATGAAAGGTCCCTAATATTAAATGGAAGGTCAGAGCTATCAACACACCTGCTATTTGTTTGTGACAGGTTAAATAAGCCTGCCTCTTTTGTTCCATGTAAAAACTAATTGCTGTTTTTTCTTATACTGTATGTAAACATCATAATTCATAGGAAGAATAAAATAGCTTTTCACAAATTTTAGATGGGAAATAACAGGACTGTACAAGTAGTTGGAATTAGTCACATATTACGTACCTAACTTATTAGTTGGTGCTAACTCTAATAAAAAAATTGCCATTAAACTTGAAGTGTTAATGATTTTACAGGTCAGATGAGTGTAAAAAGAGCTTTCGTGATATGTTTATATCAGTATCCTATGATTTCTTAAACTTGAAATATATACATTTACATAACTCTGTAATATATTACCTAGCTTCAAAAACAAGGATTGGCTGGAAGTTGATAAGAATTACATTTATATTTAAGTCACAAAGACAGATTTAGCACTGTTTTCATCGAAACTGTTACATCTTTTCTCCTAAGGGGTTAAAAATGTCATGCTCAGAAACAAAAAAAATTCATGAAATTTTCAAACTAACTATTTTGTTGAGAGCATGCTGAAATCAACTGACAGTCAGAATTTGTGACTTAAAACATTTATATATAAAATCAAATAAGTAGAACTTAATTGAATAAATTTCAACTCAAAGTGTTGAAAAACAACTACAAGTTATATTTTCTTTGACTTTTTTAAAAATTTAGTGATTTGGTTTGGTTCTCAAGGCAGACTAACTGTCCAGTTGGAAAAGTTGAAAGTGCATTGCCATTTATGAAGCTTCTTACTTCACTGAGATACAGACATTAAAATGAAATGTACATGCCACATTCATGTTTTTCAAAAAATGCCAATAATTGTTGTTAACATTCACCACTATATTACTCTTATCCAATAGTAAACGTTTTTAATATACTGAATTTCTACAAGGCTTGAAACTTGAATCTTCAGATGAAAGTTTCAAAAAATTTGATTTCAGCTTCATTTTTGCTATCATTGGAGCTTTGCCCAACCAGCTGTGGGAATTATTTTAACCCACTTATATCTTACTTAGAAAACCAATCAAAATCTTGTTATCTTGGGACATTCTGTGTATTATGCATGATAATACTTTGAATTCTAAGTTACTGTGTTGAATTAAGAAAAAAGTATATTGACATCACCATCTTTACTGAAAAACAGGGTTAGTGTGCATTGGGAACTTAGTTTTTATGAGTATAAAGACTTGAGAAAGATGTTACTGATGTTACTACCAAAAGTAAAAACATTAAACTTATTAGATTAGATAAGAAAGGATAATTGAATTACTGATGAATACCATACATGTCATGGTGATTATATATCTTTGTAATTTGATCATTTGAATAGCTTTCACCATATCCTCAGAGTTTGAGTGCAGCTGTAAAGGAATGAAACTAAATGATCTTGGCATTGGTTATGTTAGTAAATGGTGAATAGTCTGGTACAATAGCAGTCATATTAGAAAGTAATTTAGATTCATATTGTATTTTTGTTTTACCCTACGTTGTTGCAGTTAGTGTTAGGGAATAGAACGTAACAAGTAGAATACAAAGTTTTTCTGAAAGAATGTTATTCATTTAGTCTCTTTAGGTTATGAAAGTAAAATTAAACAGATATATTCTAATTCTTAACATGAAAATCGTTTTTCACTTAGTCTGACTTGGAAAGGGCTTCATAAGTTTGTAGCAAAAATCTTCAGTAAAAGTGTTTAATTACATTTGATTTTTGTGTAAAACAGACTTGTGTTTACTCAATCTTGCCAAATTTTGTGAAGATCTACTTGAAAAGTAAATTCAGTGTTATAGTACCTGTAGTTTTGTGGATATATTGTGATTATAAAGTTAGTCAAATGACAGGCCATAAACAGAGGGTTAAAATGTTCAAAGATCAGTCTTATCTGTTAGAAAGCCGTTGTTTTGATCAATTAGTTCTGAGTGTAATTTGGGAGGATTGATTGTTATTGAGTCGACTTGTTAGTTTTTGTTCTCAAATCCTTGATATAAACACAAGGAAAATAATAGTTATTTTATCATTAAGCTTTCTACTTATTAGCTGGTAATTAGCAGTTGTTTTCCAGTATTATGGGAGAAGTTTTATTTAGAGGAATTGTGCAGTTAGTTATTGCTCTGATCCAAGTTAGAAAACAGTTCTTGCATGCCTTGCTGAACCAGTGAATTGGTCCTCATTTGTTTTTGGTATATTTTGTTACAGCGATCTATTTCAAACTCAGCTTCACCCCGTGGAAAACGGAATGCTGAGCCAGATGAGGAGGAAGGTGAGGTTATCATGAAGGAAAGACAGCCAGCTGCTGAAAGTTCTGAGAAGGTCAGGTTTGAGATAGTAATATTAAATAAAATGATGTGTGACTTAGTTCTGTATTTAGTTGGCAGAGACAAGTGCTTGTTTGTTTTCTATAGTTTCTTATGTGGCAGAGAAACAAGCTGTCCAGTTTTTCCTAGCATACTAAGTGGCAAAAAGACCAGTATGATAAGAGTTCTTTGTGACAAACAGTAAATTTCTGAATGAATATTTATTTTAATCTACTGTGCTCCCAAAAAACAAACAAAGAACAACCATAAAGTGTTGCATAATAGAACAGATGAACCTTGGACACAAAGAACATATTTAAAATGATGGAATGTATCCCAGTGAGAGAGGTATCTGTGAAGTATAACTTGCACATTAGATTTAACCTCTGTTCACGAATGTTATTTTATCAGTGCACATGTACTTCATGTGTTTACAAACTGTTAATTTTTGATATAGTTATAATCAAAATTTTGTTTCAGGTGATACAGGTTTCACTTGTATACATTTGCAATCTATGCTATTTTCTGAAAGTAGGCTATTTTGATCAAAATATGTAATTTGCTATAGTAAGAAAACCATGATTTACTTTCTAATAGGTAGGAGCACATATTGAGTGTTATATTTAAATTTAGCATTCTTCTACTTTCACATTTCATCTATTATATAATAATAGTAAAAAGAAATAACTGTTAATGTTGTATACATGTATAACAGAATGTAGTTAATTTAACAAAATTTAGCCCTAAATGGTGAAATGCAGTGAATTATATGTACATAACATGGGCTCTTTAATAAAAAGATTTATGTTGTTGGTATTAATTGTTAATTTGTTTTCAGTTTTAACACGTTTTTTTATTAACAGGAGTCTGAAGAAGAACGTGTGAAAAAGAAGAAGAAAAAGCACAAGAAGCACAAAAAACACAAAAAACATAAGAAACACAAGAAAAGCAAGAAGGAAGAGGTAAATGGGTGATTTGCGATATCCTTACATCTAACGTGACTTGAAAATGTGATGAGGTATCTTGTGAAATCGAGAACTATCATTTGTTTACTGCTCAGTTAATTGTATTTCAGTGTTTTAGATGACAGACAACCTCTGTATAATCCTACAAGTTTTATAAAACTTGAAAATGAACACATCTCTGCTATCTAGAGATAATTTTTTTTTTAATACTGTCAGAAAATAATGTTCCAAAAGAACAAGGACACAGCTTAAGTTTCTGTGCTTTTAAATTCATGACTTGGTATGTATTAATAGTCACTGCCCTTAGTTGAATTTCATACAGAAAATGATTTTTTTTTTTATTATGCATGACTGGTAATAATGTTAAACAGCATTTTAACTAAGAATTTAAATGAAAAGGATGGTTTATAAATTGAATCACTCAAGCTATTATTTTTAATGACTTATGGCAGCAGTCTTGTTTATGTCTATTGTGGTGATGTACTAGTTTGTGTGTCGTTCATTTAACACTACTGGTTTTCCCATTGTCATTATATCAGTCTTTTATTAAAGATTTCACTGATCTGGTATTGTTTTCTAATTAATATGTGCAGACTTCTCTTAGAATATTGAGAAAGGCCAAATGAAGTGAAATGTTAGTGTTATCTGTATAGTTTTAATGTTACAAATGTCAAACAAGTTTGGTCATACACAGTCATGTATGCGATTTCTCTTTTTTTTTTAATGTGTATGGGTGAAAATAAAACCTGTTCAATTTCTTCAGCCAGACTGATAATGACTTACTCAGAACCCTTGTAGATACTTAACCTGCAGTTTGAGTTCTCAGTAAACATAGCATTAGCTGTTGTATCTTGGCAAAAAGACTCATAAAACATGACTCATAAAGTAAGCCAGTCTGAATTTAGAGTGATTTGTTTCCTCTTGTGTTAGCCTGTCTTTATATAAACAGTGGTTTATGAAGTCTCCAGTATTGGAGCAGTTGCCTTGATTTCACTGAAAGATTAATTTTAGATTTAAATAACAAACAACAAAACATTTCAGTGAAAGCTCTTTGTAGTTAAACATAACTACCCTTAAGTTTGAGGGAACTCAATAATAGTATAAAACATAGTCATATTAAACTTAAGCATCCCCCTATGCCTTCTGATAGGCACCGAGGCATGGCTCTGAATCGGGGGACGAGAACTTGGAAGATCTAGAGAGGAAACTGAGAGAAAAAGCACTGCAGTCAATGTCCAAGGTACAGGAACTAGAAGTCCGTGAACCTGAGTAAGCAACCATTTCTGTATGTATTGGTTTTCTTGTGAACAGCTATGCTTTTCACCCACTGTCTGGGATCTTAACATTTATTTCTCATTAGGTTTTTACTGAGGTGATTTGAACTTGTTACTCTTGATCATTGGTCTGTGGATGTAAATCCTAATGAAATAAAGTAGTTTATGTTGGAAATGTGTGTTTTATATGAAATTATTGTGAGAACCAGGATAAAATGAGTAGGAAGGACACACAACAGAAAATACAAACAATTCTAATCAAATACTTATGTTGAAGCCATCACCAAAGATAGTAAAGAGAAATTAAAGCTATTATAAACTAAAGTTTATATGTGTAATTTATTTACACCCCTTCGTTTTTGCTACGAGGTTCCTATATTCTTACTTTTAAGTCTTAAACTTATTTTTGAGATCAATTGTACATTTTCCATCTATAAAATAGCGTGTTATAATCGCCCCCTAGCCATTATTAATATTTTTTAAAATAAAAATTCATTCCATTTATTATAATAAAGAATTATTGAATTTGAGTGAATGGAAGTTTAGTCTTTCATATGAATTGTTCTTTTGCTTGAAGAAAATTCCAACAAGTAACAGCAGCTATTCAAATTGTACATAGCAATAAAAATTGTTTCCCCAAAATATAGATCCATCGAACAAACTAAAATGTTAACAAACATTACATTTGAAGTGTTGTATAAGTTACTCGCTGACATTCGTCTTTTTGCACGTTGAATTAGCGAAGAGCTTTGTGTGTATGTGTTCGAGTGAGGTATTTTAAAACCACAAATCGACATGAGAAACGTGAAATAGATTGTGAATGTTAATGACTAATCTGTATAACATTTCGTGCCAAATAATATAAAGACAATAATAACAAACTTCCTTAAACGCTGTAGTTAGATTGATTTAAAAATGTTTCGTTCCTCATCTGTGTTATATGTTTGCTTAACATTGTTTTTGGTGGTGGAAACAAAAGGAACTTCTCAGTAGCCGTGGCGTTTGAAATTCGTTTAGGCAGGATTAGAGTAAATTCATCTGCGAGACCTTTTTCCCACTTTTTAATAGCTATGCCTTTGCATTAGTAATACTTAGGGTGGGGCGCACGTTTACCCGTCTCAATTTTATTACTCATCTGGATCTCGTCCAGCCTACCCTCAAATGAATTCTTTTAAGCAGGATTAGAGTAAGTTAATCTAAGGCTTTCGGCGTGGTCGAATACATTAGTCAGAAGAGTTTGAACTCCCGAGTCCAAAACTAGTTAGATCTGAAATCGATCAAGAGATGATGGGATCTTTGAACTAAAGGTTTATACTTGAAAAACTCGAAGCCATTGTGCCGCGGCAGAAAACTAACACAACAAGGTTAGCAGATTGTACATATTTTGTTACTTTTGTACGGTTTGGAAACTTGTATTGAATATGATTTAATAAGTTATCTAATGTTGGGTTGGTTGTGGTTAGTGTTGTCAAGCTACAGGTCATATGTTCTGAGGTTCGATTTTCGACGTGCTTTTGAACTCATTTGATTGTGAGAAGTATTATGAATGTGCTAGTCAGTCTCATTACGAAGGTAACAGGTAGTGCTGACTGGTTATCCTCCATCTTAGATATACATTATGGATGGTTGTGCATATAAATCCTATAGATATGTAATTTTAGACAATTTTCCCGTATTTTGCAAAAAAACATTAATGTTAATCTCTTCAGAAATGTAAGTTCATTAGATAAAGTATTGTAAGTAACCCGTCTATTAAGAATTACTATAGTTTCATTACATCTTAATATATTTAATAGATGGCGCTACAAATTCAGTGAATTTATAATAACATAATCAGGTGAAGCACTTGCCGAAAGCTAGAATAGTTTACATCATTGTGTGTATAAATTAAGTTTCACAAATTTCATTATTTATTTCGTGCTATCAGTTACCATTTAAATACCTGATTTTGTAAAATCACAATAAATGATACCCATAGAAGGACAGAATGGGTTACTGTGTTTCATTTATTGTATTTCTTTCTGCCATTCGTAAGAGTACACGTTTGGCCCGAGATATGCCATTGTACACGCCTCATTTGTATTTGTAAGGACGACATTAGGTGTCTAATTTGAACATGTGCGATATGGTTGAAAATACATATCCAATACAATCTGTTTTTGGTTAAGGTTGTTGCAAGTCAAAATGTCGTATATTGGAAATCAAGTAAGCAGGTAAAACCAATGTTGATGAAGGTTAGTGAAAATAGCATCGAGTGTCGTATAGTCCCAATGAAGGCAAACCATATGTTTACCAAACAACACATTTCGGAACCCTACACCTATGTTTATTTATAATTTTTTTCTGATATGTTCAAGTATTAACAATAAAATCAGTGGAACGAATCATGTCGTTTAGTTGAGGTTATCTCTTCCGTTCGTGAATTGACGTTTGTGAAACAATGAGTTTGATTATTTAACTTTAATGACTATCTTCCATGAGAATCCTAATTAATGCGAACATGGTCGTGGTTGCTAGTTGCAGTCGTCTTTGTTAAAGTAATAAAACCATCGTCAAAACATATAAGATTTACAGGGGCTTCTGTTTAACTTCTTGACTTATAGTCTGGGAAACCCTCATAGTCCTAACGAAGATAACTTGTACCACTTGTTTGAAAGCAGTATAGTTCACTTGAAGACGACCGGAAGCTGGTCGACAACTTTTCGTGTACTTACGAATTGATGAAGTTACAGGATTGCATAACCTGAATTTACTGATGATCTATGTCGAACCGTGCATTAAGGCTAATAAAGACATGATCTATGTCGAACTGTGCATTAAGCCTAATAAAGACAGTGTAAAATGCCCTGGAAGTGCACCTGTTCCTTAAAACGGATGTAAATATACTGCAGTAAACATTTTGCTCAACATCATATTAAAATCTTATCAACGTTCCTGCAATGGTCTTACGTTAGGTTGTTAAATAACAATGTAATTTTATTTCTTAGCAGTATTTAAGTACGGTGAAGTTTAACCCTAACTAAACTAAAGCAGAAAACGCACACAAGTTAGTTTTAACTTATGCCTGTCGAATATAGGCCTAAGATAAGTGGATTTGTGTGATGTTGGTGTCTGTGATTATAATTATTTTGTATTAGTCTAGATATACTGTAGTTAAGGAAAAACTTGCTTTAAAATACTTTTATATATATATATACAAACCTAATCGTTATTTTGTGTGTGTGTGTGTGTGTGTACAAGAGCTTCTTAGGGTCATAAGACGATCCCTGAATTTGGGTTGTAATGAATTCCCATGTAGCACACATTTCCTCGTTTCATAAGGTCGAATAAACCTTCTACGTTTAATTTAGCTCATCTTTGTAATAACATAACGCTGCATGTTTATAAGATGTAACGGGCAATGAAAGTCCATTATCGCAAATTTTGTAAATCAAACCGAATACTAATGTAGCTGGAAGACGTGACGTCATTCAGTAAAAATTAACTGTTCCTGTAATAGAATTTATGATGTCTGCAGGAGTGCTATCGTACAGCGTATACACATGTAATATCAGATTTTTTCAATGTGATTTTTTTGGGATTGGATTTGGAACATCTAGTATTCAATAGTTAAATAATCTATATATAAAAAATTATAAGCAACTGAACTGTTTTCACTAAATTCATTGTTTCTTTCTTGAGGGAGGGGGGAGTGAAACGTTCATTCTAACCGAATGTTTTTCTCGTTTATTGGCTATCTGCAGATTACAGTGAAACAAACGATTCATAGCAACAACCTGATGTAAATGATACGGTGTACGGTAAATTTGTCTTCAACACGTGGAGATGATGAATCCATTTATTTGTAGTAGTTTTCTTATTTAAAATATTTGTGAAAAAATAGGTCAGATATAATATTTTTATACAAATAGTAATAAAACGGAGCTGGAATTCTGGTAAAGTATTTAAAGCTCTATATGCCTCGGGCTAGAACAGCGTCTCCCCCATAACCATAACGCTTAAAAATATTTTTGAATTTCCTATAGAGTGATAATAAAACAACCATAAACCTTTCTTGTGACGAGTTACTCTTGAACGGTGATCTTATAAACTATTTGTCAAAGTTTAAAACGCGTGGTAAATACAGTTTGTGTCAACGTAGCCTTTCTGTTGGGCTAAGTGCAGAAAAAAAAAAAATGACTTGATTTTAAAGAAATGTGGAATTAGTGGTTTAGAGTTAACACTTTTAATAAGTTTTTCAAGAATTTTATAATTGTAATGCGCAAGACAATGATTCAGCTGTTTGTTGTTTTATTACATAAATGGTCCTCTTGTGACACAGCGACATATCTGCGGACTTTCAACGCTAGAAACCGGTTTCGATACCCACGATATGCATAGTAAAGTTAGCTTAATGCGTAGCTTTGTGCTTGACTACAACCAATTAAATGTAAATGACCGCGGTTTTGAAGTTGTTGCTATATTTTAGATGAAACGTACAAGGCGAAGGGTCTATGGTGGTCTGTATGGCCAGAATGAGTCAGATTCAGTTCAGACGCCTTCTTACGTTTGTTACTGTGTGTATTAAGCTGTTAAATGTCATAGAGACATTCATAAAATTAGGACTTAAAGCCTTAATGTAGATACACGAGTTTAAATAGTGATTCTTTTTCCCTATTCAGGTTCATGTCCGTGAATATACATCTTATAGCATTTCATGATATTTCTCATTTTAACGCTTGTAGTCACAAACGGTTCATGTTAATATTTCGGTTCATTTGTTGTATGTTGTACAAACAGCTCCATAGTAAAATGTCATTTGATTAACTCGAAATACTTGCCAGATACACGAATTTTACGTAAAATACCCTTGTGGTACCTAAGTCTAAGCGATATTATTAAGGTCTGGTATAGGTAGACTTTTTCTCGTAACAGAAGTTTAATGGAGAGAGATACATAGAACTATTATCACCATGTATGATATAGCGATCAAATGCAGTTAATAAATCATTTTAAAATAAATTATCAACTTGTTGAAACGAGCAATCTTGGACGGGTTTACTGTTTGAGTATTTGTGCGTGAATATTTTGAATTTGTTTTTCTCGGTATTCTGTAAACTGTGTGATTGGTTACACGCGATACAACTTCGTTGTGCATCTCCAAAAACAATATTTGCGCTACCTTTAATTTTTAAAATGTTGAGACACAAACCCGTGAGAGGATGGAATAACAAAACATGAACACTGACCTGTTCCAATGTCTCTCGTTACAGCTGTTTAAATCGTCGTACGTTTAGATGTCAGTTTAGAATATCCTTAGTTGTTAGTTTCTTTGTGTGTTTTTCAGGATAACTTCGCGTTTGCTTAAACTTGACCTACACTTGTTACTCTGTGATATTTTATACAAGTTATTGTTTTGTCAGCGAATTGTTCGTAATGCGTGGGTGTTATTGTTTTATCAGCACGCTGTTCGTAATGCATGAGTGTTATTGTTTTATCAACACGTTCGTATTGCATGGGTGTTATTGTTTTATCAACACGTTGGTAATGCATAGGCGTTATTGCTTTGTCAGCACGTTTGTAAGATATGGGAGTTATTGCTTTGTCAGCACAGTGTTTGTTTTTAGTTATACAGGAAAAAATGTGATCTTGGATTTATTCGACTGTTGGACAAGCTTATTGTGAAATTTAGATTCTCTAAACACGTTAATTGTAATAATACTAATGACCGGTATTGTAAGTATATGTTAAAATAAATACATGGATAGGAGATGGGTTCCAATTCTGGAAAGGACTAACATTATTAAGAAATGAAAAGAGCTAATCATGCCGTTCAGAACTGACAGTTTAATGTAAAATTAGTATAAAAATAAAAATAAATACAGTTTAAATGTAAATTATTTACCTCTACACACGTTTTAGTCTGTTTTTACATTAGGCCTTATTTCTGGAATTATCTTCTAGGAAAGGGAAGGGCTTCTGTTCTTGGAAGCATTTCGTATAGCGTATGTCAAGCTCCATTTACCAAGTAGTTTTACCTTGAAATGATGATAAAAAAAGTGTGTTCAAAACAAGACGAGCAGCACCAAACTCGGCAGTTGTAAAGATCCATTTATTAGAACATCACAGATCCTTCTGTTTCCCATTTTTTAGACTGTGTACGGTTGAGTAACTTTCCAGAGATTTGTTGTGTTTGATATGACAAAACTTTCTTATAGGTCGTTTCTAGAAGTGTGCTAGTATTTCAATAACCTTAGTCAAAGTATTAACAATTTTATGCTAAAAACTACATAGTTATAGGTTGTCAAGTTACTATGTACATTTGTAAGTAAATAATTATGGACACATTCTTACGTTGATCTCAAATCGTTTGTGGATAATCATGGAGTGAAAACTAAAAATGACTGTACATAGCCCTTTTACAAAATTGTTATTGAAACCTCGGATGCCTTGTTTGCTTAGTTTTTGTTACTTATAACGCCACACAAAAGCAAGTGCTGATAATTTCTATTTTAATATTTATTTCAATTGCAGTGCCTGAAACGATATGAAAATAAATTTCTCAAACATTTATTTTTCACACCACTACTACAAAACTTTTTGGTTGACCCCTTGGTGTGGATTCCTGTACGTGGTGAGGGGCCTTCCAGGGGGGAAGGTTCTGTTCTTTCAGTTTACCTCCTTTGGGATCGAAACATCCATCCATGTGTTTGCCGTGCGTGGCAACCCGTGAAGATGAGGAGAGAATCCTGGTGGTTTAGGAGTCCAACCCTAACACACCACTTTGACCTTGAATTCCTGTAGACAGGTGGCCTTGGGGTGGCCCCCTTGTGTCATTCGGCTGGTCCACTCAGGCTAGGGTCAAGCAAGTACCAGTGTTGGATGTTCTCAGCAGGTGTGGACACTGTATCTGATGCTGGCATTTGGGTATAGTGCTCACGAAACCCTAGCGTTGCTGCAGTGTCCTTGTTTGACATTGTAGTGCGTCATTTCGTTGGGCGCCCTGGTGGATGGGGTCAGTGGGCACAGAAATTTCCTTTTTTTTATTATGGATCCTTCAAGTACAAATTTAAATAAAATAGTTAAAACAGTCCACAGGTAGACGACCATGTCTTGAAGATTCTGAGCAGCAATCTTCAACATCTGTAACACCTGTTGTACCTCATTGTTTTATACTACATTTTCTTTCAGACAAATCTTTAGGGTAAATGCCTCCTTTTTTTATTCAGAAGGGACAGTAGGGTCTTGCTAACTCTCCAAAGTCAGTAAAGAAGCTTTGCTTTGGTGACATATTGGTGGAAACATCCACATCTCAACACAGTGAATTCTTCTTGCATTCAAAGGCAAAAAAGTACATTTTGAGGTTATACCTCATGCTACTTTGAATTCATCACAAGGAGTTATTATTGAAAAACATTCGTGGGTCAGAGATTCTCGCTGGTTTCTTCGCTCAAGGAGTTGCCGCAGCAAGGCGTATTTCCACTCATAAAGATGGAATTACGATGCCGACCAGTATCCTCATTCTGACATTTACATCACCACGTCCACCTGCCACCATCAAGGCAGGTTATCTTAATTGCAAGGTATGGCTATCCATTCCAAACCCTCTCAGATGTTTTCAGTGTCAGTGGTTCGTCACTCAAAGATGTCATGTGGTTCCTTGACGTGTGCTCGCTGCCTTGGCAAGGACTATGATGCCTATTAGTGTGAAATGGTCCCTCATTCCGTCAATTGCAACAGCTTTCACCTATCCTACTTTCATTCTTGCCCTAAATGGTTGGAAGAAAAAAGAGGTGCAGCATTTGAAAACGATTCACAACATTACTTCCCCTGAGGCTCGAATGTTGCTGTCCACCACCTTATTTCGGACGTATGATGCTGCTGCACTTTGTTCCACAACTACAGTGGGAGTGCAGACAGATCTCTGTGCCTCCAAAAGAATCATTCTCAAAACAAATGAAAAGTCTTTTGACCTTCATAGTTAAGAAAGTTGATGAATCAACTTCAACACCCATCTCTGTCCCTTACATACATTCCAACAAATCCCAAGATCCACTTCCTTTGGTTCCTGGTACAGGCATTTCCTTGGATATATCTTCTCCCACCTCAAGATGTAAAACAATCATTCGTTCACGTCCTCATTCACTGGAATCCTCTTCCAACAGCAAAGACCTGCCCAATCGACTTAGGACAGGATCCATGAAGGTCAATAGACCTCCCTTGAATAAAGACAGTAAAGAAAAAAGACGTGGTTGTAAACAGAAGGGTTCTCCACCCAATTCGCCTATACATAGAAATGGCCACCTTGATACAATGATTACGTTCTAACCAGGATGACATCAAAACACTGATTGCTTCCTATCATCCTGTGTGTCTTTCCTTACAGGAAACATTTCTGAAACCTGCCGATACAATCATACAATCACCTTTCGGCGGTTTTCTTTGTACAAAAATTACAGGCTGTGTGATAGACGAGTGCATGGAGGGGGTGGCACTATTGGTTGGTCAGCATGTGCCCACCCTGTCTCTGCCACTTGACACACCTGTATAACCTATAACCATCTGTGTTTCCTTGGGTCATACCATCACTGTTTGTTCTCTTTACCTATCGCCTGGAGAGACATATGATCAATCAGACCTTGATGCTCTCATTGAACAGTTGCCGTCTCCCTTTTTAATCCTGGGGGACTTTAATGGGCATTATCCCCTCTAGGGAAGTGCTGATATTGATAGGGGAGGGGCCACTCTGTAGAGCGTATGCTTTCTGATCACAACCTTTCTCTTTTCAATACTGCTTCTGCTTACTTTCATGCACCTAGTCAGTCCTTTACTGCTATTGATCTCTCAGTTTGCTCCCCTTCATTATTTTCATTTTTCGTGTAGGGTTGATAATAATCCACGAGGCAGTGATCATTTTCCTGTAATTTTGAGAGAGACTGGACATGGTCGATGCCACCCGACCTGTGTGCCCCAGTGGAAGCTGGATTATGCAAACTGGTCCTCTTTCACTGCTCTCGCAGAACTTTGTCCTGCAATTGTCTGTAAACCATCAATAGATGACTGTGTGGCAGCAGTAACTGACTGTATTATACAAGCAGCTGCTCAGTGTATTCCTAAAACCTCGACGCGTTTTCCTCTTTCATGGTGGAATCCTGCCTGTCACATGGCATGGAAGGCTAAAAAACAGGCCTGGGATACTTTCTGTAGATATCCCACACTCTCGAACCACATCCCAAGATTCTTTCAAACTACCGTCCAATTGCTTTGATGAGCTGTCTCTATAAGACCTTAGGGAGGATGGTTAATGCTCGTCTTGTTTGGTTCCTTGAATCAAACAAGCTCCTCTCGCCCACCCAGTGTGGGTTCCGAAGACAGCGTTCCACCATGGACCACCTGATTTGACTTGAAACGTCAATCAGAGAAGCCTTTTTCAAATGACATCTTGTATCAATATTCTTTAACATTGAGGAGGCTTATGATACAACATTGATGTATGGCAATTTGCGAAACCTCCATGTATATGGGTTACGTGACCATTTGCCCATTTTATTAAACAATTTTTAATGGAAGGAGATTCCAAGTTCGTGTGGGTTCGACACTTTCCCATTCCTTTCTACAGAAACTTGGAGTTCATCAGGGTCGTGTTTTGAGTGTCGCACTTTTCAGCATAAAAATTAATGCCATCACAGAACAACTTCCTCTCACTGTTGGCAATGGGCTCCATGCCGGCAACTTTCACATCTCATGAACATGAGGTATATTGAGCAGCAGCTACAGACTGCCCTCAATCGTTTACAGAAGTGCACCACAACACACAGCTTTAACTTCTCTCTCTATAAAACTGCTTGCATGCACTTTTCCCACCAATGGGGTATTCACCTTGATTCTGAACTCTGTATTGATGAAGTTGTGCTGCCTGTGGTCCCTGAGACAAAGTTCTTGGGGCTTATCTTTGACCGTAAGCTGCTCTTTATACCACACTAACTACAGGTCATATGTACAAGAGCACTGAACATCCTTCATGTCCTCTCTTCCACCACTTTGGGAGCAGATTGATTTTCTATGCTAAAGATATATCGTGCTCTTATTAGATCAAACTGGTCTATGGCTCTGCCAGAACATTGGCCTTAACACTCCTACGAAAATTGGGGCCTAATAGGCCCAAGAGCAACTTGAAAGGTTATTAATATTAGGCTAGTAATTTTGTATTTAAATGAAATTGCCATTAACTGACCATATCCCTTTATATTTTAAGGAGCAATAATATTTTGACTTTTCAGACATTTGCGAAATATTTAAAAAAATTTTTTTAAACATCCACTGAGGGTATTTTGGGGCTCTATTAGGCCCCAGATCAAAAAACATAAAAATGACTATTTATTTCCTGAATAATTCTAGAACAGGCCTGGGCAACCGAAAAAAGCAAATTATAGTAAAAATATATTAATTTTACAACTTCTTTTCAAAAGATGGATATTTAGGATAATAACTCTACTCCAACAATAATTTTAGACGGTCCTGATTATTGCCTGTTCTAGAACATTCTAGGAACTTTACAGAAGTATTGAGAATAATCTAGAATATTCTAGAAGAATCCACAAATCCTATATATATATAGGAGCTGAAATCTTCAAACCGTGTCAAAAATGATATCTCTTGATGAAGCTGTACATTTACTGACAAAACCATCCGACGATGAAAGTTAACATGATAATGTCGAAGACTACTCTGAAAGTTGTGATCATGATCCTTCTGAAGCCGAAAATGATGAACAAATCGCGCTGTACCCTTCTGAAAGTGAAGAAAGTAATCAAGAAGATCTTACTACGATGCCAGTGAACGAACTTTTGTCCAAAGATAAGAATTTTAGTTATTCAACAACACCTTCAAGGATCAACAGGAGAACCGCAGCTCTCAATATATTTAATGGGAACCCAGGCATTACAAGGCAAGCTGCTCCAAGAGTCTCTACACCATTTGAAACATTCAAAATTTTCATTTCTGATAATATGATGGAACAGATCATTCACTCAACAAACACCGTCATGAAAGAACCAATTTTTGAAGAAGACCTCTGGAAATGGATCGCAGCTAATCTTTTCCTTGGAATAAGCAAATCCAAAAATGCATCGATAGACGAAATGTTTTCAACCGAATTCAGTTTGCCATTTTTGCAAAAACTGATTACACAAGACAAATTCAAAAAACATTTGCTCAAAAATCAGATATGACATCCACTCTCAAAGAAATAGAGAAATAAAAGATGCCGCCATCTCTGGAGTCTGGAATTTTTTCATTGAAAATTGCAAAAACAGTTACAACCCAAGTGAATACCTGACAGTGGATGAACAACTATGTAACTTCAAAGGAAGAGTTGGCTTCAGAACATACATTCCGACAAAGCCAGGCAAATACGGAATAAAGATTTGGTGCCTAACAGATGCAAAGACAAGTTACCACCTCAACGCTCAAATTTATACTGGAAATGTTGGAAATACGACAGAAACAAATCAAGGAGCGAGAATAGTCAGAGAACTGAGTCAGCCATTTCTTGGAAAAGGAAGGACAATGACGACAGATAATTTCTTCACAACAATGACACTTGCCAAGTACCTACGAACAAAAAGAACAGGACTTGTTGGAACCATACGGAAATCAAGAACCTTCCTGCCTCCTGAAATAAATGCAAAATCTAGAGTTATCACCAAAGTTTTTCTACCATGATGACATCACTCTTCTCAGGCACTCAGACAAACCAGGAAAATATGTGATACTACTGAGTTCTCAGCATCTGTCTGTTGAGGTAGTAGAAGAGAATGGAAGGCCCGAAATCATCAATCTTTACAATGTAACGAAGGCAGGTGTCGACACACTCGATCAACTGGTGAGATATTATACAACAAAGAGGCGATCAAAGCACTGGCCAGTCTGCATATTCTATAACATTCTAGATCTTGCTGAGTACAATGCTTTCCTTCTATACTCGACAAAACATCCAGAATTTCTTCGTCAACATAAATCAAGAGCCAGAAGAAAATTTATACGGCAATTGGTGCTTGAAATCAAAGAAATTTACTGCAAAGATAATGACAAAACAACCTCATATGAACCGCCTGCAAAGAAGGCAAAAAGAGGACGATGCCATTTGTGCGGCAGATCAAAAGATAGACAGTCGAAAATTGTTTGCTCAAATTGTAACAAAAATATTTGTCAGAGCCATTCTAAAGTTGTTTGTAATGAATGTTGCTAAATTACTGTGTTTCTATTGGAAAAATATATGGGGCCTGATAGGCCCCCAAATCACTTTAGTGGATGTAAATATTTTTTTCGTAGGAGTGTTAAGGATGCTTGACCCCATTCATCATCAAGGACTTTGGGTCTGCACTTCCCCAGTTCAGAGCTTATACATAGTCTCATGAACCTTCTTTGCATCTCTGTTGTTTGCAGTTATCTTTACTATATGCTTCAAAACTTTGTTCCTTATCAAAGTATCCCACCTGGGGTTGTGTTTTCCTTCCTCGGTGGGTCATACTTTTTCAGAACAGACGATCTGCCATTGCTCCTTTTGGCCTTTGTATCCAGGTGCAGTTGGATGAATTGGGTCTGCCCTTGAATAACATTGCTGTATCCACTGGTCAGCCCATCTCACCATGGCTTCTTACAGTACCCAAATGTGTCCTATCTTTAAGTCATCTGATAAAAGCAGACACCCCCGATTAGAAATACTATCTGTTATTTGCTGAACATCTTTCGAACCATCCTTCCATTCCTATTTATACAGATGGTTCGAAATCAGATAACTGTGTGGGCTTTGTCATGGTTTGTTGTGGTTTGGTGGTTGCGCGCAGAATACCCTTTACAGCTTCTGTGCTTACTGCTGAAATGTACACTATTTCTCTTGCCCTGGATCACATAGAAGATAAGCAGTACTCCAACTGCACTATTTACACTAACTCGCTTAGTTCTCTACTGGCCCTGGAATCGCTTCACGGTGGTTCACACCCTGTTCTCGCAGCTATTCAAAACCGACTGGCCCATTTCTCTTTAACATCTACTCCTATCCAGTTTTTCTGGATACCGGGCCACGTTGGTATTCGCGGGAACGAGCTCGCAGACACCGCAGCTAAATCTATTTGCTCTAGCACTGTCACCGCTGTGCTTATTTCATACATGTACTATGGTCCTGTATTTAAGGCTTGGCTCCTTGCCAGCTGGCAGTCGACTTGGAGTGAGCAACGCGAAAACAAGCTTTTCCAAATAAAACTATATTGGACTTAGGCCGTCTTGCTACCGTAAGGATCGGAAGGAGGAATTTGTTCTAACTAGTCTATGCATTGGTCACAGTTTTTTAACTCATAGTTACTCATACGATTCCCTTCAGTGGACACAGCAGATAACCCGATGTGGCTTTGCAACAAAAACACACACACCCATGTACATTTATTATGTAGGGTAGTTCCTTAAGGAAGGTTATTGGAATAATAAATAACTCTTGGAGTACATTTTAGTGTGCTATTTTCGTTAATGACTGAATCACGGCTTTTGCATTGTTCACTGGCATCCGATACGCATTAGCTTCCTCTTTAATTATTTAGAATATACCAACATCAAGTTGTAGTAAGGGAATTGTAATATAATCCGGTTGTTGATACGATAAGATTAGGAAATTGGTTCTATATTCAGCTTCCGTAATAATTTGTTGCTGATGGTGACGTATAAATAAAGAGGTGATATTTGTTGCTAATGGTGGCGTGTAGACTAACAGGTTCTGAGGCTTCTGTAGTGGTTTTTTTCTTCAAGTTTACCCTGGGCTGTTTTCTTAATTGTTAGAAATGTTTTTGATTGAATGTGAATTGGTTTATGTTAAGAAAACCCATAAAAAACTGCAAACAACAAAATGTGAAGCTCCAAATTTGTATATATATCCTTATAGGCCCAATTAACTTTCTTACCAAATTTGGTGAAGATCCATCAACAGGGGGCGAAGTAGTGAGGGAAAACAAAAAGAAGCATAAACGCCTATAAAAACCGCAAAACTGAACATTTGTATGGACCTAATAAATCTCTATACCAGTTTTGGTGAAGATCCATCCACACCTTACGAAGTAGATACATAGTTAGTGCGCTAACTAGTTATTACATGCCTTGCTTGAAACAGGTTGTGATTATTAATGATTTAAGATACTTTTGTTTGCTTTAGAGAACAGAGGTATTCGTAGCGAATCGTCCGTGATTAATGAAAGGTTATATGAGGACACAAAGAAGTGGTTTTCCTTGTATGTAATTGTAATAAAAAAAACGCCCAACAATTCAAACTTCAAAACAAAATGTGAAGCCGCAATTAACCTCCATACCAGGGGGCGAAGTAGTGGTAAAAAAAAAATGCAAGAACGACCATAAATACCGCAAAACTGAGCACATGTATGGACCCGATGAATCTCCATACCAATTTTGGTGAAGATCCATCCACACCCGACGAAGTACTTACATGAACATACAAGAAATAGTACCATTATATTTATATAGTTATATATTAGCCACTTGGTAGGCAAGTTTGTGCACTAACTGCTAATTATTATATGCATTACTTGAAACAGGTTGTGATTATTGGTTATTTAACATACTTTTGTTTGCTTTAGAGAACAGCGGTATTTGTAGCAGTGCTATCCGTGAAAAAACAATTTTAGCAGTTAATAAGGCGTCAAAAGGTAGAGCGACATCTATTAAAGGTTTTTTTTTTTTTTTTTGTACAAGCGCGTTGCCATGTTTGCTTTATACGAGTATCATTTGCAGTACAATTTTCAGTGGCATAAAGACGAAAACGTTATTGTAACCTAATTTGCTAATCGTTTTTCTGTCACATTGTCTGGTGATTTACTAGTTTAGTAAACAACCGGGTAAGGATATGTTCGTTTAATGATCAGTTGCTGATGAGAATTTTTGAGATGATCGAGCGGGTTACTAAAGTAAAATAGATAAACCTCATTAAAGTCTTAACATTACTTAAAATCTGCTTTTTTTTTTTTTCATCTTAACGTTTGATCTAATAATACTTAAACAAAATTCCTTCTCTGTGACTAGTTTGGCACACATTATGATCAAAACCACATTTTGTGTATAGTAGTAAACAGTTGGTATCTAAATGGATAACAGTGAGAGTGTATCTGTGGCTTATAGGCCTAGTATAGTCCTTGATTCGTCAGCGCAGCTTGGTTCAGTAAACTGAAGAAATATAGTAAAACCTCTTGTAAAGATTGTATGTGTACCAACTATTTGTTAGTGAAATTACAGCTTTCTTTTCTCCAAAGGTTAAGTAGGAGAATGTAATCTGTAAACGTATAGGGTCCAACGCAATGTCAAGAATATTCGCATACCGAAATTAATTTAGGTTACTAGATGGGGGCGTTAAAACGACTTAAGTCTCAACAAATGTGCCATGCCTAACTTTTAGACAAAAATAGTTTCTCCAAGAATTATTCCCGTTTCGTATATTCTCTTAGTTCAACAAAAAACTTGATTTAATAAGTAAAAACAAAAGTACGATAACTACTTAGCACATGAAGACAAGATTTAATAACGTGCATTTTTAAATTTAGGAAATAGGCTTAGGGGTGAATGACATCTTTGTTCTTCTGTCTTTATATGATAAGTACTGAATAAAAAATACTCCATGAAATGTTTCTGTGAAGCTTGGTTCATCGTGTTTTTTTAAAAGAAAAAAACGGTTTTTTTAGTTAATGCGAGATAAGATTGCAGTGCATCTTAAAAGTGCTATAACTTGCCTTTATTACTAAAAACACTGAATTAATAATTGGAATAGAAATAAAGCTTTGTTATTGAATATAATTTAAAATATTGTTTATTAAAGTTAATGCCTTTTAAGTAGAACAACAATATACTTTAATAAGCCGCATAGCTTTCATAGAATTATGTTCTATATGGACAGTAATATGTTGTTTTTGTTATCACAATATTTGGTTTTACCTGGCCAACCATACCTCGACGTGAACAGGTTCTTCGACTATCAAATTGTCAATAGGCGTGAGATTTGAGTATACGTTTCTAAGCACATAAAAATCAAGTGTGATTTTTCAAGATAGCCAAACAATTAAATTGTTAGAGACATCGCTTGAAGGAAAATGTTGGCCTTTGCAAACAAACAATACAACTTGATAAATATAGATTCATATTCCTGTTAGCTAAAACCTGCGAGAGAAAAATATTGATAAGTACATAAACGTGTACATTAAGGTGATACAGGTTAATAACCAGAAAGAGGAGTGAAATAATTAGGTAAATAAATAAATACAGATAAGTTATGATTTATTTAAAAAATAATTATAAAGAGAGACAAAGGTATGTCGACAGAATGACAAGTTTGTTAGAAGCTAAGTAAACAGAGAAAGGCAAAGGCCTAGTCTGGAAAGTGTCAAATCAGAGGTCAGTAAATAGACACGGAGAAAGAAGCGAAGGCCTAACCAGATATAAAAAAAAAAAAGGTTAAGTGACTTCTCGATGAAACGTGAAACAAACGAACAACACAAGCGTTTACCTATGTAGCTTTCATTAAGCATGGCAAGAAGTAGAAAGAGTAAAACTTCTCTGTAATACTGGGCCAGTTAAAAAATTATCACGTAATCGGTGGCATACATGCATGTAGGTAAAAAAGAAGGCAGACAACTTAGTTTTTGTAGATTTTTTACCAACCTTACGCTTGTTGGACAATGCGTCTCAGAATATACCCTCTAACCACGAGTTGATGTCCACTAAAATTACATACAACACTTATTTAAAGAAGTGCTAAAAATGATAATATTATGCAATCAGTTGTAATAAATAGGTTACGTCCTCGTCTTTCTACAATGTCTGACAATAATTATATTTACTGATATACACGCGAGCACACTATAAAAATAAACATGATTGTGAACAGGTTTTAGAATAGTGCGTGAAAGTCTTTTTCAACAAATATATATGGATCAGTGGCAGAGTGACCTGTGGATATTTACCATGGTGGAATTTGTGTTACATTACGGGAAAAAACAAACCTCTATTCAATCCCATAATTCTTTTGATCGTTCAGAGCCCGGTTGATAACTTTGTAGGAACTATGTACGAAATGTACAGTGCTATTCAGTGATGTTCGAGGCTTCTGAAAGGCCTGGGGCAGTAATATTTTTCCAACCCAGCCACATCCCACCTCTTATTTAAAGCTACGTAGGTAAAAGTGTACTCTATATTTTAATACAAATAAAACCACGTTTCTGATTGTTTTGTAAATTTTACGATGAAGCACATTGGGAGGAGAGCCTTAGTTAATCTTGCTGTTGTCCAAGAGTATGCAGCCCTTTCAAGAGATGCATTTATGTAGCAGGAAGGTAATACAGTGTAATAAGACGAGCCCTAGGATTCAATAAGTATTCATTGTATATATCTCGCAAGTGGACCTTTAATGAGTTGGGTCTCACGGGTCCCTGGGACCTTTGGCCGCCCGTATGCACGTTACTGACACGACTGAGTGATTAAAATACATATAATTATTTATTTAGTAATGGAAATACATTTCTATTATCACAATTTATTCAAAGAAACAACTTCGTTTATCTGTTACAAGGATATGGTAACAGTGTTTTCGTTTTTCTTTGCCTCGCTAAAATCAAATTTGTATACCTTACAATAAAATATGTATTCTCAGAAGACTTCCACTTCAAACTATTAACGTAATTAAGAAGGTGCACGGATAAAAAAAAGTGCGTGGGTGCTAGTTCTTTATTATGAATCGGAGACTCGTATGATTTTGAGCTATCGGATCAACAAAGCACGAGAAAAAGTAAATACAGAAGAACCAGTTATTCCTTATTGTAAGAAAGAGGCGAAGTAGCCGCAGACATACCATAAATAAATCCAATAAAGGTCGAATGCAAGGGGACCAGACTCTGACCAATCCATTGTTATTTCTTCACTATAGAGAAAAATAGTTGGTGCAACTCGTTTAGTATAAGAGCGAAAACGAATAATGTGTTAAATAATAGTTTTAAACGTTACTCAAGAAAACCTACAACTAAGAATAGTACAAAACATAAAATGTTAAATTATTACGAGTAAAAATTGGACCGGTTGTAAATGTTCTACTATGAAAGAACGCCAATGATCAAATACATTGTACAATGGCGGCTCATCGGTATCCTTGGAGCTTATGAATCTAAAAACGTAGTTTTCATATTCTCGATTGGCACAACATAGATATCACATTTCTGTATCTTTATACTGAACAACAAACAAGTGAAACACACTCTTAAAGTCTGAACAAGGAGAAGTAAACATGAAAACCCGAGCGTTTTTTTTTTTTTATAGGATTTTTTTTGGCTGCTCTTCAAACACTAGAGCTCCTGGCCATTTTCTGAGCTTTTCTCTAACACTTTTAGGAGGCGTTATAATGCTACGTTATCTGAATATTCTGGTATAAAAAACAACATGATAATTATTATTTCTTTCCAGTGAAATAAATAGATTTATTTGGTTCAGACTTTCGCCGTCCATAATTTTGACCTAATAGACTTATGGGAAACAGCTAGTCATCTATCTTCCGTTAGCTCTTTGGCTACTCTTATTTGACCGAATTGTAGGATTTGACTGTTTCTTATAAGAGCACATGTGGCTCCAACGTGCGAATCGCCCAGATAAATATTTTCTAAACTGTCTTCAAATATCTTGCAACCTCGTTTCGGACTAAAATATAATTAAGAAAGCATGGAGTGTCATCACAATACATCCATGATCCATATCTTAGTCCAGTGATTTTGCGGTTAATGTAATGAATGGTTCAGATACGTCACAGGCTTGTATTGTATTGTTAGAAAAATCTGCAGAATCAAACTCGAGATATTACAGCTTAAATAAATAAATGAACCTTACATTACAAAGGGTTGGGTAATTCTAAATGTAATCACATCAGCTATGCATATTATATTAGTTGAATAGCTGGGGTAAAAAAAATTAGATGAGATATTATATAATTTTGACATATTCCCCGTTCAAAAAGCAAGGATCATTTTAAATAACTGCAAAAATCTATACATATTCAAATATTACCTGCTGACGTAAGTAACAGGAAATGAAAATTTCATCTGTGAAACAAGATATGTTACTAATGGTATTTTAAAATCGAGTTGACTCGCACATTAAGATATTTATATAGAAATTTCAAGAATGTGCAGCGTCGATACTTTGAATTTAACGTTATGAATTATTCAGTCAGATGAGCTGTTTGGAAGACTATAGATGTAATGTACACTATATTAAATTTAGTTTTATTCTTTCAATTATTCCTTGGACAAGATCACCGATGACAGGTAGAATTCCCCGAACTTGGTATAACTTAGATGTAATTGGTAAACTGAATGATAGATGGAGCTTCACATTTAATGTTTTGTTTGTTTTTTGAATTTCGCGCAAAGCTACATGAGGGCTATCTGCACTAGCCGTCCCTAATTTTGCAGTGTAAGACTAGAGAGAAGGCAGGTAATCATCACCACCCACCGTAATCTCTTAGGCTACTCTTTTTATCAACGAATGGTGAGATTGATCGTGCTATTGTAACGCCCCCACGACTAAAAGGGCGAGCATGTTTGGTGTGATAGGGATTCGAACCTGGGACTCTCTCGGATTACGAGTCGAGCGCGTCACATTTTAAATTTGTTGAATGATTGTTTTTTGTTGTTCGTTTGATTTTTAGCCGCGGTATTGCAGCTTATTGAATGGCTCTGAGTTTCTCCAAATAAAAACTTGTAGTTCAGAGGTCCATCATATCTTGACCGATTTGAGATCTAATTTCAGCTTTGGACTCAGGAGGTCAAACCATTTCGACTGATGTATTCCACCACGCCGAAGACCTTATAGATTAATTTACTCAAATCCTACCTAAAAGAATCTCAGTTTGAGGGTAAGCTGGTAGAAATCCAAATGAGTAATAAAACCAAGTCGGTTATACGCGCATCCCCACACTTTGTATTGCTGGTGCACAAAGAGAAGAAAAAATGTCTCGTGGATTAATTTTCTCTAATTTACCCAAAATACTTTCGCGGCTACTGAGGATTCCCTTTTGTTTTTGTATGCGAGTTAGCATTGCAAACAAGGTTCGTTTTGGTGATTATCTTCGGTTATGAGAACGAGTTAAAACTGGAGGAAGCTGAAACGTCAGCTTTCGTAAACAAACTTGTTTTTTTTTTAAAAAAGCTTACCTTCATGAATTTCTTGATAATTAAATTATAAATGTTTAAAACTATCAATGGCTGCATATCTCTTTATTTAGTTTTAGTGCTAGACTTATCATAACTTTTTATATAAACAGCTTTTGGTGTTCGATCAACTCTTACGGGCCGGCATGGCCAGGTGGTTAAAGTACTCGACTCGTAATCCGAAGGTCGCGGATTCGAATACCCGTCGCACCAAAGATACTTACTCTTTCGGCCGTGAGGGCGTTATAATGTGTCTCTCAATTTCATTATTCGTTGGTAAAAGAGTAACCCAAGAGTTGGCTGTGGGTGGTGATGACCATTTACCTTCCCTCTGGTCTTACACTGCTAAATTAGGGACGGCTTCTCAAATATCCTTCGTGTAGTTTTGCGCGAAAATTTAACCAAAATAAACATACTAGAAATACTAGTGACCCTTTACTCCGTTTGTTTACGTTACTAGCGCAGATAACCCTCATGTAGCTTTGTGCGAAATTCACAACAAACCAACTCTCTCGGTAGTTTGTGAAAATTTTAAAAGTGAGGGAGAAATCTACAGGAACTAAAGGTGTGGTACTGATCTATTACACCCCTCATCCCCTTCATGCCTCAGCTGAAAGCCAGACGGCTTATAATGCTAAAAACTGGGTTTCGTTATTTGCAATGAGATAGCCTATTGTGTAGTTTTTGTGCTTAACAAGAGACCAACCAACCGATCTGTTAACATGGGGAAAACATAACCTACATATCTGATGATCTAACCACTCTCCAGGTGATCTTCTTATTTATTGTAAGGTTTAAAATCACCTGTTGGAACAGTTTTCCCTGACTAAAAGGCCCCGGCATGGCCAGGTGGTTAAGGCACTCGACTCGTAATCCCAGCATCACGAGTTCAAATCCCCGTCGCACCAAACATTTTCGCCCTCTCGTCTGTGGGTCATTATAAAGTTACGGTCAATCCCACTATTCATTGGTAAAAGAGTAGCTCAAGAGTTGGCGGTGGGTGGTAATGACTAGTTCCCTTTCCTCTAGTCTTACACTGCAAAAATAGGGACGGCTAGCGCACATAGTTTTCGTGTAGCTTTGCGCGAAATTCAAACCAAACCCTGTTAGGCTTAAATTACCTTTAAAATCACTTGTTGTAATAGCTTTCCTTAACTAAATGCATAATTTACTTTTTGAGAAGTGACATAACTTAAATGCAAACCGCCATCTTGAAATATATAAATCTTAGAGTATTAACCAAAGAATTGACACATCTAATTAAGAAACCTTCAAGGTGTTTGAGCTGTTCATGCTCTCCTAAGTGTAATTTTTAAAGCTTTTATAAGGTTTTCAGTACCGTAAACATACGATTTCGTATATGAATTATGTGCGTGTGTAACTTATAACTTAATAACAGTTTTCTTCCAAATAACATACTGAATTAACGTAATAATTGAAACTTAACTACATTTAGTAAATTATTCTTTTCTCCAATTACTCAATATAATCTTTCACTGCAACTGATCTTTTATCTCGTACACGTTCAGTATATTTCAAAGTGTCCAGAGTGTAATCAGAGTTGAATAAAATGTCTAATCATGTACACGTTCAGTGTGTTTTCAGATAACACCTATATAATGAATCACAACAAATAATAGCTGGTTATGTTTATATTAAGTGTGTTTTAAAATACCAACAATATATATTTCGCAACAAATAATATCTGATCATGTACACGTTTGGAGTGTGTAAAAATGCTAATAACACAATCTTTCAAGACAAATAATATCTGATCATGTACAAGTTCAGTGTGTTTTAAAATACCTGTAATATCAAGTATACAATTTTTTAGACAGTCCTTAAAATAGATCACCTATCTTATTTTCAGTGGCACTTTATTTATCTGCTATACTTTAAAAGTTAATTGTTTGTATTCATAACTGGGGTTTTGGTTAATTACTATTTAGAAACTCAGGAATTCAGTAATGTAATTTATTTCATCTAATTCATTATTTATGGCTACAAATTATCCGCTAGTTGCAGAAGTGGCAGCACTGATGTGTTATGGCAGTATAGGTAGTTAGTTTATTTTGAATTTCGCGCAAACCCACACGAGAGCTATCTGGGCTAGCTGTCCCTAATTTAGCAGTGTAAGACTAAATGGAAAGCAACTAGTCATCACCACCCACCACCAAACCTTTAGCGACTTTAATAAAAAATCAACGAATAGTGGGATTGACTATTACATTACAACGCCCCTACGGCTGAAAGGGTAAGCATGTTTGGTGTGAGGGGAATTTGAACTCGCGACCTTCGGATTACGAGTTGAGTGCCTTAACCACCTGGTTATGCCGGGCCCTAGCCTGTTAGATAGATCAGTGTTTATTAAATTGTGCTTTCACAGATAAGCCTTTTCAGAGTTCATTCGTTGCTCAATATGATAATACTGAAGTTTCAGTCAGAGCACAATAAATATATGATAGTCAACTTAAATAATACGAAATATTCAGTATAGGTCAAGAGAGAAGTCAAGAAATAGATAAAAATAAATTATGAAATGTATGTGTAAGTATGATATGCCATTTTCAGCCGATTAAGACTTCCTGTAATTAAAATATTTTAAAGATTCAACTGCCTATTAACGTATTTCACTTGGTGGCTATTCAGGTCATCCGAATAGTTGGCTTGTTTAACAGATTTGGAGACTAGATTTATATGAAAATAGAAAACAGCGAAACCCATGATCGAGTAAACAAAAGTGAAATTACTTTGTTAAAATAAACACCAACAAAACAATAAACTGAAATATTAGAACCTAACACGAAAAACAAACAAAATAAATTCAATTTCAGGTTGAAATCATGATTTTTGCTTTGTTTTGGAAGCTCGTACTTAAAACTGAATAAAAAAATGATTAGTTCAAAAGCTGCATATTTTATTTATTTAAAAGTTTTATATTTTAGGACATATTATTAAGTAATATTTGATATCGTGTGTGTTTTTTGTAGCAAAGCCACATCGGGTTATCTGCTGAGTCCACCGAGGGGAATCGAACCCTAGATTTTAGCTTAGTAAGTCCGTATACTTACCGCTCTATCAGCGAGGAAGAATATTTGACAGCAAGAAGATGTTAAAACTAAGAATAGCAGGGGTTTCAACCCCATCTTCAATATCCAATTAGATGGTCTAACCCCCTGAAATGCAATTTTTTAAGCTCCACAAATTTCAAATTTTTCATCTTTTGTTTGTTTGCAAGGGACTTAATGGACAGGACATTTAATACAAGTCAATATCCTTTAAAACCCGGATCCCCGAGACTTATAATACTAAAAAAAACAGGGTTCGATACTCGCATTAGGCACAGTGCAGATAAACAGTTAGGTGGTTTTGCACTCAAAAAGGAAGGAAAAAGTTCTGATTCTGCTAAATTCCCTTTGTTAAAGTCGAATCCTGTTCGAGCTCAGCTCTTAATACAGTGTTATCTCAGATGGCGTGACAACGTCTCACCAACAACAACAAGCGAGTGGTAGGCTGTGAAAGGTGTTTGACACTGTATAAGAATCTATAGTTAAACCCTCGAAACTGATTCCTTCAATAGCTTAAATAAAAAGTAAATAAATTGATTGTGAGCGTTACAGACTGGTTGGCAAAACCCGAGAGTTTTATCTGTTTCCGTTCTGAAAAGTCACTGAAGTGAAAAATGATAGAGCACTCGACACGTGGTTGACCACAGCATCTGTCGGATAAGTAGAGTCACGGATCCGAATCCCAAGTGATTTCAATTTTATCCAATTCAGGAAAATTCTAACTTTAGAATATTGCCCTTTTTATTTTTTTTTATTTTTTTTTTTTGCTTTTCAAAACTAGCCAATGACGATCGAGGCTTCACAACATTCATTACTCTGTAGCTGTAGTAGTATACAGTCACCTTTCAGGTAAGTATATAAGATAGCAGGTTCGAATCTCGCTCGGTGGTAATTTTTGCTTCTAAAGCAAATATACAACTTCCAAATAACTAATTTATTACGTGGTCGTCTAATACGTATTTAAGGTAAAAATAAACAAGAGATATCTGACATAAAATAATTCAATGATATCTGACATTATCACTGTGCTAAGTATGATTAACCTTCAAATCATCGACTTGTTTTCATAACTTTAATTATCCCCAGTAATCTATTATATTGAGCTATTTATCAAAATACACGGAGAAAATAGGTAAACTAACTTATTTTCTAACTATGTTGTTGTGGTTTGTTATTAAGCACAAAGCTACACAAGACTATCTGTGCTCTGACTATCACGGGTATCGAAAGCTAGTTTCTAACTGTCTAAGTCTGTAACATACCGCTATGCCACTGAGGGGCTTCTAAGGATAAAATACTTTGAATCTTTGCGGAACGAATTGGAATAATTATAACATTTACGGTACTTCTATTTGTGGTTTTTGCGTCTTATATGTTATCAAAAACCCTGTATCCAACAAAGTTATGGACTATCAAAAAATTATTCATGAATAATTTATATAGTTGAAGTCTGTTGATAGTTCGTAGAGATAACACTATTAAGTTAATATTCGTGAAGTAGAACCTAGTGAATAGTAGTGTCTCTAAATATGTTATGACTTTCCAGAAGAGAGCATAGCATTTAGATTTTGGAGAGTTTGGAAACGGTTTGAATGTGTAATGAAGAAAACTTTATTCTAAATGTACAACGATTCGACAGGATTATGTCGTTATCAGGTATTTTAGAAAACAAGACGACAAATTATGTATATATATTGCTTTAAATTTCTGAACCAGTTTTCTGTTCTAGGCCAGAGTTATTCAAATTAGTTAACAGTGGTTAATGGGATACATCTATAGAAAACAGAATTTAAAACCTATACTTCTAAATACTGTATTTAACAAGAGCATCTATATATCTATCCTGTAATTAACTATCCATTAAAGCTGGATAATTAACCGGTTTGGCGAATTTTATTTATCTATAAGATAATACAAAATTATATACATTTTACAGCAAACTATGTTTTCTAATTAGTGGTACCTTGGTTAAAATAACTTATTAGCATCTTTGTACTACCACAGCAAACTATTAATTTTCGGTTTTATAGCTTCAGTGTATTAGCATCTTCTAATTAGTGGTACCTTGGTTAAAATCTGTGTACTACCAGAGCAAACTGTTAATTTTCTGTGCAGTACCATAGCGAACTATTAATTCTCTAATTTACAACGATAACAATTTCTAATTAGTAGTACCTTGGTTAACATCTTTGCACTATCACAGCAAACTATGTTTTCTAATTAGTGGTACCTTGGTTAAAATATGTGTAGTACCACAGCAAACTGTTAATTTTCTAATTAGTGGTACCTTGGTTAGCATCTTTGCACTACCACAGCAAACTATCATTTTTCTAATTTATTTTCTAATTAAATAACATCTTTGCACTAACACAGCAAACTATCATTTTTTCTAATTAGTGGTACCTTGGTTAAAATCTGTGTAGTACCACAGGAAACTGTTAATTTTCTAATTAACAAAGTGGTACCTTGGTTAACATCTTTGCACTACCACAGCAAACTATGACTTCTAATTAGTGGCACCTTGGTTAAATCTGAGCAGTACCACAATAAATTATTAATTTTCTAATTAGTGGTACCTTGGTTAAAATCTTTGCACTACCACAGGAAACTGTTAATTTTCTAATTAGTGGTACCTTGGTTAACATCTTTGCACTATCACAGCAAACTATGTTTTCTAATTAGTGGTACCTTGGTTAAAATATGTGTAGTACCACAGCAAACTGTTAATTTTCTAATTAGTGGTGCACTACCACAGCAAACTATCATTTTCAGTACCACAAGTACTTAATTTTCATTATTTTCATATTATCCACTATAATTAATCATAAATTCTAACACTTAGTCTAATGTAGTATTTTAAATTCACTGATTTATCTTTCAGGTAATAACTACAAATAACAAAAATAACAACAGCCAGGACTGCTTTATGACGGACTTAAAATTGAAAATTTAACTTGTCCTATTCGAAGATACGAAACTAAATAGAATGAATGACAAAGTGAAAGTAATCTTTATTTTCTTACAAGACAACTCAAGGATAAGTGTACACGTAACAAAGTAGACAATAAAAATGTATCTCAGAACGGCCTTTCTTAACCTGAATATGACCTAGGAAGGTCGAAACGTTGTTTTCTCCTTATCAGTAAAAGTGTTAATACCCACACGGGCCGTTCTGAGGTACATTTTTATTTCGAGTTGGTTTCTCGTCATCAAGAAGGTAGACAATGTTTCTCTTTTACTCTTCGGATATTTGACCACAAAGAATCTTCATTGAAAGCTGAAAGAGTATAATGCCTCATACATAAAACAAAATAACATTCCTCTCAGAGTGAAAATACTAATATGTGAAAGTTGTTAGCAGGACATAGCTTCAAGACATTTTTTAACCTCAACGTGGCAATGTAGTTAGATAAATTAGGGAGATAAAATTTAGGTCTCTAACAAGATAATCAGTGAGAAACATGAAGATTAGCCAAGACGTACGCAACTCTAGATCAACTGTAACTAGCGTATGAAGTAAGATCAGTAGTACACAAGATGTCTTTCGTATGTGTGAATGTCTGAAGTGTTCAGAAATGTGTATAGTTGGAAATGAGCACAAGTTGGCCTTATGATAAAGCTCTGTGCTTCTGCACTGGGGAGCTGGGTTATAATTCTCAGCACTTTTAGCTACGAACATGTTATAGAGTGGCATTCAAACCTTTGACCTGGCTTCCTCCTCTCTGATTGGTAGCATATAATTAGGGATGATGATTGGTAGCCTTAGTAGATACAACAAGCTGCCCCCCCCAGTGACACAGCGGTATGTCAGTGGACTCACATCGCTAAAACCGGGTTTCGATACCCGTGGTGAGCAGAGTACAGATAGCTCATTGTGTAGCTTTGTGCTTAATTCTAAACAAACGAGATACAAGAAATATATCTGAAATATATTTTAAACAGTTTCAGTAAACTAAGGAGTTAACATTTCCAAAGACGGAAAGAAACTACGGTACTTTTCCAACTACCACGTTCCGCCAAGATCTATGGTACTTTTCCAACTACCACATCCTATTTTCTCTTACTTTTAGTCCGCACTTGGCTGTCCATAACCTTAAATCGTAAATCTAATAAAATATACAAAAAATAAATAAAGGTAAATAGGTTGATCAGTCGTGGTTTGGTCATTACTTATTTCTCGTGTCTGATAAAACACTGGACATTACATTACATGTAGACAACAAAAAAGGTATATAATACTCTTTCATAAAGAAGCAAAGTTAGAGTAATAAAACCTACATATATATATATGTAAGTTTCCTGTAAAAGTGTCTCTCCCTACACCTGTGAATGTCTAAGTTGAGTAAACTTTGTCTGAGATACGCTCTGGAGAAATACGCAATTTTGCTTCACATATCATTACTAAATAATTACAGCTAAAACATATGCTTATGTGTCCTTCCATCACTGTTTGTTTTAAATAACAGAAGCTGGGTTCATTTGGGGAAGAAAAGGCTAAAACTGTATGCAATGGTCCATGTACATATAACCGAATTTGTGTTATTACCGTATACGTACTGTCATTTATCTTACCATGAGATTCCATTAGCACAAGTGGACAGTTTCACTTCATTCTCGTCTGTACTCATGTGAACTGAAAGCAACACCAAAGCATTGCGACACGAATATTACTTTATGGCTTGGATTATACACTCGCAATCACAAACGCGTATCTTTATTAAAACATCAAAACAGAAATATTCAGTGACAAAGTGTACGCTTATGAAATACTTCAATTTGTATCACTTAATGTATTATATAAAATCGAAATTAAACAATGAGTGCTTTAATTTTAGTTCTTGGTACGACACATAACCTACCTTCAGCTTGATCTAATCAACAACACTAAAAACACAGGATGAAGCCAAGTTTTACTTTGAATGTAGTGTGAGCGTAACTGTTACTTTTATTTTATCAGTGAGAAACTTCACTACATGCCAAATATTTCATTGTCAAAAACTAAAATATTATTTCATCAGGAGGTACATCACGCCTTTCAGTGGTATTTCACGTTCCTGTAATTACAGCTTCGCTTCAAATGTTTCACTTTGAACAACCAGGTCTAGTTGTTTATTTTTACTGGTTCATCGTTTTATTGTTGTTGTATTGTTTGTGCAAGTGATTTACGTATATATTACAGATTCATGAAAAACTGTATGAACTGTTTGTATACGTATGGGGCTCAGAATGGCCATGTGGTTAGTGCGCTCTACTCGTAATCTTGAGGGTTGCGTGTTTAAATTCCCGTCACACCGAACATCCTCGTCCTTTCAGTCGTGAGGGCATGATAATGTTTTGGTCAATCCCAGTATTTGTTGGTAAAAGAGTAGCCCAAGAGTTGGAAGTTGGTGATTATGACTACCCACCTTCCCTCTAGTGTTACACTGCTAAATTAGGGATGGCTAGCACAGATATCTCTCGTGTAGCTTTGCGTAAAATTAAAAAACAACAAACAAATAAAAACAAACAAACGGTATACATATGACACACGTAAAACCGTATACATATAATATCATGTATAGTTATCAACATCACGTGACTCTAAATAAGCTTCTGGCATTGAACAGCTGCTTTAAGTTTTACTCACAAGGATCTATGATAATTTCAATTGTTCTGCAAGTTATATATCTACAGCTGGACCTCTGAATTCTATACCAGCATTTCTAAGGCAACAGATCTGGCTCTAAAAGCATCATAAAATACAAGAACACGTAAAATTCAGTTAAACATTTTTGAGTCAAGTAATTTATGTTGTCCATTATAGCATACGCGCTCAAGACAACATAAGTTAAATGCAGTTTTCGTTAGAAAAAGCTTTGTTGTAAGACTGTAATAATCAAAGCATGCCACTTCGCCGTATATGATTTTTTAAAAATTTATAATGCAATATATGATGAGGACAGTTTTCCAGAATCCTTTTTGATAGTCCAGTTGCAGAGAAAATCAATATGGAATAGTATGAATACCCATTTCATTTTTTTTTTTTCATATTTGTTCGCAGATGAACTCATATGTCATGGAAGTAATCTACGTATACTTGATTTGTTTTTCCCATGTGGAGATCTTTCTTAAATGGGTTGTGTAATGTTATCAGGGACACATGGATGATTTTTATCATTAATCTTTGTGCTTATCGATTCTTAACTTATAAGATGACACACTTTATTTATATTGGTTGCGTATGAGTAGTTGGAGGTCTTTTCTTAATGGTTCTAGTACCCCAAATTGTTCCATATTTCATTGCTTTTAAATGCCGTTAGATATATGGGATATTCTCATCTCGTAAATTACAAATCATTAATGTGAACGTATTTTTACGATTTAAGTGTACTAATATTTTTCTGCAGAAAGGGCTGTTACATATCTTTCCAAAATGTGCTGATTTCGTTGGCATTACTCTACCTACGGAATGACGAGCAGTGTTAAAATATATAGTTCTGATACATGCCATTTCACTGAAAATTTAAATCATATACGTATGATATTTATCTTGCTGATTTACATATTGAAAATCTTTTTAATACAATCTACTCAAATGGATAGTTTGAGAAATTATTGCAAGATATCATACAAATATTTTTGACAGCTTGGAAAATAAGGACATCAATGCCCTTCCAGCTTAGTTTAAAATCTTAGTTTTAATTCTTAGTTATACAAACTGACGTTAGTCTATGTATTATATTTGCTTGCATCAGCTGTTCTAACTATGTGATACTACAAGTAACTACTACCTGAATTCCCAGACACCTCACAATGAAATATTGCTCAATAACTTGGAAAATAAAGTTCACAGGCTCCATAACAGCAGTTAATATATTGATTAACTTGTTACCCTAACTGTTGGTAACTTATCTAAGGTTAGGAGATCATCAATGATATTTTGTCTGATCACTGATATGTCATGCTGCTGGTGTTTTCTTGTCTACCTCTTCTCAGACAGTCAGGCAACTTTTATCACGATCTATTGCTTCATTCAAATGCTTGATTGAGTCAAGCAGTGAAACATCCAGATTTACCATTAGGCATTACATTGATTGTCTCTGTTGCTGCATATCATATATCAGAGGAGAAATCTGCTTCACCTTGCTCAGAAGATCATGCAACTATAGAAACAGGGTATTTTTTGTGCCAACTTGATCAACACCAGGTTTAGACGTCCATAGAACCAGGGTTACAGGGTAGGGTTGATGTCTAAGGGCCGATAGAATCAAATGAAGTTTGATTTACTCTCTTGGGTAGTAAAATGATAAATTGCAATAGAAAACTAGTTCTTTGAGTTGTACTCAACTCTTTATGGCCCACAATGGTCCATAATGGCCTGCCTCACATTTCAGAAAGAGCTCTCACCTACCCCAATGTTCAACACCTACATTACTTAGTGCCTACTGTCTTTTTTGATGAGAACCCACCCCCAACTGGTGGATCTCATTCACCAGTGGCACGTCCAGTATCATTTAGCTGGTCTTAGGTAATAATGCTCATAGGTGGGCTGTCCTGATCAGTGACAGCATTGTTGTCCAGTGGAGATTTTTCAACTCACTCTGAGGAGAAGCAACCCATAAAATACTATGCTGACCTTCATCTTTCCATGCCTTGTGTGAATCAAGGATAATTTTCAGAGATAGAGAATGTTTAGCGATTCTGATGGTTACAGGATACCATTTTTTTCCTTTCTGAGTTTGCAATTGGATCAATAATGTAGACGTGGCAACCTACAGCATCAGCATTGAGGCGTTTATTCAGAAGAAAACCTCCCTTAGATCTTACCACTGTCTTGGGTCGTGGTCTACATTTAGCATCAAATAATACACTGTAATAATACATTCATCTGAAAAATACGTTTTCAAGTCTTAACAATGTAGATAATTTATGGTACATAATAGTACAGAAAGGAATACCAGTAAAAATAAGAAGACAAATCTTACAGTAAAGTTTCACGTTACTACATTACTCTGTTGTATTTTTAGGTTAATATTATACTTTTTTTGGGTTGTAACCTTACATAATAAGAGGTTCGACTAGGATATACTCTAAAGTTGAAAATGTGGCTTGACTCCGTTAATTAAATAAGAGAAAATGAAACAAAGTGAAATGAAGCAAAAATAATCTTTATTAATGTCAGGTACAAGTAAAATATGAGAGCATGAAGAGATGGACAACACTTCTGTCTTACTGTCAACAGCTCTTACTGAGAGGAATTCTGGATGAAGACTGACAGAGCATAACAACATATAAGCAAAGCAATAAACTCACCTCTCTAGGAGAACAGTCATTATCCATTTTACTAGTTATTCTATAGTTGAAAGTAAGGGGGACATAACTTAATTAAACACAGAGATGCCATTACTGAAAGTTTATACAAGATCAAAACTAGTTCTCTAAGAATACTGTCCAGGAGAATCGTTTAAAATAACCAGAGCTGGATGCTTGCCTTGACTGTGGATAACTAGAACAAACAATAAGGTTATTATTACACTTGACGGATTTCCTGTATGTGAAAGTCTGTATGAACTTTAAATGTACGAGGGTCTCAAACATTTTAAAACTTTTGGTGTAATAAAGTTATATCTCTTTAGCTATGAAAGGAGGAAAAATGTAGATATTTTTCAAAATGTCACACTTGTATATTCTAATGTTAAAAACAAACTTATATATCTTACCTTTAATGTACAACACTCATTAAGTGTTGCGCTTAGTGCAGTGGACTCCCATAAGTTATAATTTCTAATGCAGTATTACTCATTAAGTCTACTGTTTGATGTAGAACCACTCATAAATTGTAGCTTTTAATGCAATATTACTTATTAAATCTAGTGTTTGTTGTAGTACCACACATAAATAGTAATTTTTTATGTAGTACTACTTATAAATTGTAGCTTTTAATGCAATACTACTTATAAATTGTAGTTGTAGTTTTAATGCAATATTACTTATTAAATCAAGTGTTTAATGCAATACTACTCATAAATAGCAGTTTTAATGTAATATTACTTATAAAAGTGTTTGTTGTAGTACCACACATAAATAGTAATTTTTTTATGTAGTACTACTCATAAATTGTAGCTTTTAATGCAATACTACTCATAAATTGTAGCTTTTAATGCAATATTACTTATTAAATCTAGTGTTTGTTGTAGTACCACACATAAATAGTAATTTTTCATGTAGTATTACTTATAAATTGTAGCTTTTAATGCAATACTACTCATAAATTGTAGCTTTTAATGCAATACTACTTATTATAATCTAGTGTTTGTTGTGTAGCATAAATAGTAATGCAATACTACTTATAAATTGTAGCTTTTAATGCAATACTACTTATTAAATCTAGTGTTTGTTGTAGTACCACACATAAATAGTAATTTTTTATGTAGTACTACTTATAAATTGTAGCTTTTAATGCAATACTACTCATAAATTGTAGCTTTTAATGCAATATTACTTATTAAATCAAGTGTTTATTGTAGTACCACACATAAATAGCAGTTTTTTATGTAATATTACTTATAAATTGTAGCTTTTAATGCAATACTACTCATAAATTATAGCTTTTAATGCAATATTACTTATTAAATCAAGTGTTTATTGTAGTACCACACATAAATAGCAGTTTTTTATGTATTATTACTTATAAATTGTAGCTTTTAATGCAATACTACTCATAAATTATAGCTTTTAATGCAATATTACTTATTAAATCTAGTGTTTATTGTAGTACCACACATAAATAGTAATTTTTTTATGTAGTACTACTTATAAATAGTAGTTTTTTAATGCAATACTACTCATAAATTGTAGCTTTTAATGCAATATTACTTATTAAATCTAGTGTTTATTGTAGTACCACACATAAATAGCAGTTTTTTATGTAGTACTACTCATAAAATGTAGCTTTTAATGCTGTACAACTAATTAAATCTAGTGTTTAGTTCAGAGCCATCCACTAAGTCCAAAATGAGTGATGACAAAGATTTGAATGTCTGAAAACATCAGAAGAAGAATGATGGTTATATGTGCCTGGAGTAAAATGGAGTAAAATGGAGTAGAAGACATAGAGTAATTCACGAGTTATTTTTACATGTATGTTGGAGAAATGTAAGCTTCAGATCAGTAAATGTGGGATAATCCATCACAGTAAGACTGATAATAATTTATATTAAACTTTTCTTTACGTGTTTCTAGTAAGAAGGGTGTGATAACATTTTAATGGCACATTTTGCATGTTTCATACTGATGCTGACGAGGCCTTTCACATAAATTACCGTGATATATAACGTTTGCGATGGAGAAGCGAGATTTGTTTGTTGTTAAGCGCAAAGCTACACAAATGGGCTATACGTGCTGTGCCTACCACGAATAACGAAACCCAGTTTTTATCGTTATAATTTTCCTGACTTACCGCTGAGCCACTTGGAGGAAGGGAGTCGACATTGTTTCTGAGTTTTCATGTTCTTATTGAAACTCTGTATAGAGCCAAGGAAACAAACTGAATAAATTTTTTATCAGTTTTAAGAGTGATGTATCGACATACAAATCAAGACATAATTAACATCTGTGATTATTTCTGGCCGAGCTGTGTTAATTATGTACATACAAAAATACACTCCCTTATTTTGAAAGTCTGATGTGTACTAATATGAACGAGATACGCTTTCTTTTTCCTATTAATATCTTGTTTTAATATTTTTTGATGAATTTTGTAACTATCTGGTTCAGGGTATTAAGTCCCTTTTAATACTTTCTTATAAACCTTTGTAAACGATCTTGTTAAATGTGTTATAACTTGTTTAATATTTTTAATGATTCTCTGTAATGACCTGTATCCTGCGTCACCTGGTGGTTATAGCGTTCGACTTACAATGTGTGTGTCACGGAATCGAATCACTGTTACCGGACATGCTCTCCCTTTCAGCCGTGGAGGCGTTATAAGATTACGGTCAATCCAATATTCATTAGTAAAAGAGTAATCTAAAAGTTGGCGGAGGCTGGTATTGATTGGCTACTTTCCCTTTAGACAACCACTGCGAAATTAGGGACAGCTGGCATAGATAGCCCTCGAGTAGCTTTTCGCAAAATTCAAAACAAAGCAAATCAAACTTTAACTGACCTTCTTGTAGTAGTTAAATCAGTATTAAACAGTAATCCATCATCAAGTGCTAGTGGGAGGAAGCGGTCAAAACTAGCCTCATGCATCTAGTTCTAAAAAAATCTAAAACCCGATGTCGATTAGTAACGACGTAATTTCTGTGGACAACGAACAAAATTTAACACACTGTGAGCAATAGAACAATATAGCAAGGGTTATTGCAAGGGATTCAATAAGAATTGCTAAAATGGAGGAATAGGCCAACGCTGAATCTGTGCAACCCTCTTTAGCCCAAAACGTAGACTGAATCTCGATGAAGAAGAAAGAACGACCTACTTCAACGTGTTTGTTAGACGTTTCCTGGTAATTCTCTGTAATTCTGTGTATTGTTTGTTTGTTTGTTTTGGAATTTCGCACAAAGCTACTCGAGGGCTATCTGTGCTAGCCGTCCCTAATTTAGCGGCGCAAGACCATAGGGAAGGCAGATAGTCATGTTTGCTACTCTTTTACCAACGAATAGTTTGTCACATTATAACGCCCTCACGGCTGGGAGAGCGAATTTCGCACAAAGCTACTCGAGGGCTATCTGTGCTAGCCGTCCCTAATTTAGCAGTGTAAGACTAGAGGGAAGGCAGCTAGTCATCACCACCCACCGCCAACTCTTGGGCTACTCTTTTACCAACGAATAGTGGGATTGACCGTCACATTATAACGCCTCCACGGCTGAAAGGGCGAGCATGTTTGGCGCGACGGGGATGCGAACCCGCGACCCGCAGATTGCGTGTCGCACGCCTTAACACGCTTGGCCATGTCGGGCCGCGAACTTAGTGAATCAACGTTTAACAGATGTGCTTCACGTTTTTTCTATCAGATCCGAGACTTCGTCGGTCATTTTAACTGTAGAAATATCAGACACGAGGACTAAATTTATAGTAGATAAGTCAGTTCTGATTTATTGTTTTTTCAGGAAATACCCGAGTGTTAAGTTGTTGGATATTATCTATACAACTGACAGTATTAATTTGACTATTCCTATCTTTTCAGACAGGGCATTTCTAGTCAAAGTTATTAACATACAATATTTTTTTCTGAATGGAAGAGAAACGTTTTTATACGTACTATTTTATTTTTTATTCCATGTGTTATTACCAGTCGAGAAGATGTTTCTACAGCTGTAGATTGAAAAAGACCCGTTTCAACGACCGGGTGCCAGTTGAATTACATTTTATGAAAATTCGAAATGCTGATTGTATTTGTTTTTACAGTTTCCAAATTTACAGTTAAAATACAGATGCTATAATGGAAGTTCTATTTAAATCATCCAGGTATTAACTACGTTTTTATTCTTAGCTTATTGATCGAAATATTGTATTCTAAATCTTTTTGAAACGCCTGAATGAAACTTGTTTCACATATCACTTTAGATCACAAAACACCACTTAGTATACACCTAAGTCTGGTATAACGTATGCTCGTAAGGCATAAATTCCTTAATTGTATGTATAATTAATTGGTTAGACATTAATTTATATAAACAACGGAAACGTAAATAAAACTGATACTGAAAGGTATAATTTATTCGCCTGTTCATTAAAAACAACAGTACGGTGAGACAATGTAAAGTCTGGATGACACTAACAGCAACTATTCAGATCATGACTGAACCAGTTAAAAAAAAACAAAGTATTTCGGTTCTGTTTGCTCGATTTTGTAACGAGGAAAACCTGTTAAGTCAAGATCTACTTTCAGGCGCTATTACCGTGTTTCTCCGAAAATAAGACAGGGCTTATATTAATTTTCACTCCAAAACATGACACTAGGGCTTATTTTTGGGGATGTCTTATTTTGATATATTAAAAAAATGAAGTTACAAAGTAAAACTATTAAACTAACCATTTAAAATAAAATATTATTAAACTATTAAACTAACTGATTAATACCTAAACAAACTAATTAACTAACTATTAAACTAATTAATAATTATTATTTTTATTTCTTTCTCTTCCTGCCACTCTTAACTAGGGCTTATTTTAAGGGTAGGGCTTATATTAAAACTATCCCCATAAATCACACTAGGTCTTATTTTATGGGTAGGTCTTATTATCGGAGAAACACGGTAGATGCCTATTTTACATTCTTCAATCAGTCTAAAGTTCACGACTTAGATGTTAGGCTAGATGTGATTAGGTGACTCGCTTCTTTCCAGATATTGTAAGACTATTGTATCTGCGGTCCTTGATGAAACTATATTCTAAACAAGAATTTAGTAAAGTGCTCGTGACAAGTGCTCAAAGAGGAAGAATGTTGAATCATAAATCCAAATTTTAGAGCCAAAGCAGACTGAATAAAGCTAGAGATCATTTAAAAAACAAAACAAAAACGAAACAACTTATTAAAGCAAATGAACTTAATAAAAATATTTTAAGTGTTTAAAAATATCTAACAGTTTGTAAATAATATAGAGGGCATTTTAAACTAAGACTCAATTGTTTTAATTAAAAGGATAATTACTGTGAACACTGGGTTTTGATGAAGTTGAACTACTAAATCTTCAGTTTTTAATAATTTTTCTGTATCAAACAACACTCTGCTGAAAAAGCTGTTGAGTCTAACACTGATGTTTAAATTAAATCTATCAGAATTATATAGTCTTCATCATTATCCAAAAATCTCACAATAAAATTCTGAATTTCCGTCAGATTCAGTCTGGATTTTTCATCAGAGTAAATGAAAGATGAAAATTAAGGTTGATGCTCCGAACAGAAAGGATTTAGCCAAGCGTGGATCAGTGGTTAACGTGCGGGACTATAAAATTGAGGATAAAGGATTCGCGTCCCGTTACCATAGAAAACATTGCACTCCACACTATGGTTGTGTGGTGCGCTATAAGAGTAACAGTCAAGTTCCGCCATTCAGTCTGACAGGAGTAGCTCAAAGGTTGAAGGTTGGTGGTTAAGCTGTCGATTAGCTGCCTTCTCATTGGTCTATCGCTCTAAAATTAGGAACTGTTAGCGCGATTCGACCTCGTGCAGCCTTTCGCGAAATTCAGCAAAACGAACATAAAGGATTGTGTTTTCTGAGAGAAGCACCTGATGTGAGTACAATGACACGTAGCGTAGCGCTAACTTATGTTTTTGCAAGTCGTTCAAACATTTGACTAGTTGTTTAGAAGCCTAAATCGCCCAGGATTTACACATTTTATTTTCGAGATTCGCTTTTGGTTGGTGTATAGAACTGGGTCATCGATCTGGTAACGGGTGCATTGTCTGATTAACACCAGCTCTGAAGGCGTAGCACTCATGCATCCTCGCGTACAAAAACAAAGCACAAAAAATAAAACAAGGCAAATGAACGCTTTAAAGAGCAGCGGACTAAGTTTATACGAGTATAAATACAAGTCTTTAATCACCAAAGATTTAGAAGGTCTTTTTCCCACGTAAACAAACATGGTTCAGAAGCAGGTAGGTTCTAATTGATTTCAACTCTAACGTTAATACCTCAAATGTTTCATTACATCATAAAATATTCATACACATCTCTATATTTAAAATTTTTCATTTTTACCGTTGTCAGTTGTCTAGGAGAAAATAACGCTATTTTCCACAAAGTATGTGATGTCCTATTTTTCATTACTGCACTTAGTTTCATCATTGGCGAGCGTGGAACCACCCAATAAATAAGTATGCATAGATATACCAAAACTGTATAAAGTGAGATAAAATAAAATCTGTGATAAGTTCGTAAAACACCAACCCTAAAATAACATTTCAAAAAATTACCTGGAAAAATTATAATTTCAATAAAACACATACACACAACCATATACCTACAAATAGTTGAACTCTAGTTGTGTTATATTTATAATTCAGAATAAAAAAGTAGAACAGTTAATGTTTTCGTGTAACATTTCTGCTTTATTGAATTTAATGCTCTTCCTACAATTTGACAGCAACCAATGTTCAGGTGATTTTGATTTTGAGCTCTTGACGCTCCTCCATTAACAATGAATTTTTGTTAAACTGTACAATCTCAATTATACAGAAAACAACATCAGTTTAGTGCTAAAAGTTGAAGCAATAAAATCTAAATTTTGTATATGTTTTAGATTCTTTTTGTAACCTTGTAAGGCTGTGATTCAGCCTGTTTAAATATTTTTGTCACTTACATCCCACAGTGTTTGATCGGTTTGATTGTCAGTGTTCTACTATTCACTACACATGCCGACGAAGAAATCAAACTCACCGAAAGGAAACAGGAACAAGTAGAAGATTTAACAGCTCAAGCTACGGGCTACGACAGTAATGGAAGGGTACAGTTGCTTGGCATCCCGATTAGATTAGCAATCAACAGAGGTGGTGGAGGTTCAAGAAAGGGTGGTTATGGGGTTGAAGGAGACCACAGTGGCAGTGGCAGTGGAGTTACTGTCTTTGGTGTTGCAAAGGATGGTCAAGGTTACGGTGGTGATCCTGGGAGTGGTTATGGGAATGAAGGTGGTGGTTATAGCGGTGGTGGTGGCATTGTTGGTGGTGGTGGTGGCTATGTTAATGGAGGTGGGGTTCCTGGTGGTGTCACTCTCGTTGGTTTTCCCGGTGGTGGCGGCTACAATAGTGGAGCTGGTGCTCTTGGTGGTGTTACTCTTGTTAGTCCCACCGGTGGCGGTGGCTACATCAGTGGAGCTGGTAACCCTACTCTCGTTGGTCATCCTGGTGGCGGTGGCTACAGTAGTGGAGCTGGTGTCTATAATAGTGGGATCGGTAGGTATAACAATAGAGGTGGTGCTCCTGCTGGTGTTGTTTTCGTTGGTGTGCCCGGTGGTGGTAATTACGGCACTGGAGGCGGTGCTTACGGCGGCGGAAACACTGGCTATGGTGGTGTACCTCTCCTTGTTCCTGTTGGTGGCGGCGGCCCTGGTTACAGCGGTGGAGTTGGTAGCTATGGTGGTGTTGGTGCCACTCTTTATGGTTTAGGCAGAGGCGGCGGTGGTATAAAGAGTAACAGAGGCGCTGGGGGGTTAAGTGGTAGTCCTGGTAGTGCCCAGATTGCTAGTGGTGGCGGTGGTGGATTTAGTAGATACGGTGGTGGTTCTGGTGGATTTACTCCAGTTAATCAGTTTCCAGGCAGTGAATATGGTAGATACAGTGGTGGTTCTCCTCTAGTTGGTCATAGTTTCGGTGGTGGTGGTGGATATGGTGGAAAAGACAATGATCATGACGGTAAAAGTAGCGAATACAATAGTGTAGGTGATGGTTACAAAAGTGGAAGTGGTGGAAGTGACAGTCAAAGCAGATTAGTCGGAGATTACGACAGTGGAAATTATGGTAGTAATGGTGACAGTAGTAATTACGGAAGTGCAAGTAGTAGTGATGACAATATAAGTGGTCATGGAAGTAGTATATTTAGAGATGGAAGGAGCAGATACGATAATGAAAGCAGGGACTATGGTGGACGCAGTAGTGGATTTACTGATGATAGCAGTGGATACGGCAACATATAGGTATGTATAAATATATACTCTAGTACGCATGTATTCTAAAATAAAGAAATATTTATCTTTCCAACTGTGTGTTTATTTTTTTTTAAATCTCAACTTGTGTCTCCCGCAGGACAGCGGGGTCAGTCTTCGGATTTATATTGCGAAAATTAAGAGTTCTATCCCTTCTCGAGGACAGAGCAAATAGTCTGATGTGGCTTTTATAAAAACCACACACATACATTTTCAAATTGTTAGTTAGTTACTAAAATCATGTTACTGAATTCTGCAACATTTTTTTTTTCGCAAGGCTTTGCTAATTTTTCATGTTTATTTTTTTCCCTAGGTATTCCACAGAGTTTTTTTTGGAATTTGCGTCTCCGTTACGGTCATTCTCGTCAAGAACTCAACAACCGAGACGTACTTTTGCTGTCTTGTGATATATTGTACATAAAATAATTCAGTTACAATTATCTTACCTTTTTAAGATATTAATAAAATGTTTGGTACTTTTGATTTTGTATGGCTCTCTGTCTTATTATAAATTGTGGTTTGTAACACGAAATTTATTTGCTTGTACTATGTTCATCTTATGCAGCACCAACAAAATGTGACCAAAATGACGAAAACAAATTATAACTATTTTCATCTTATGCAGCACCAACAAAATGTGACCAAAATGACGAAAACAAATTATGTAGCTCTTCTGGAGAAGCCGAGAATAAGTGAAGTAAATATAGTATTGCAATTGTGGCGCCATCTAATGAACATATAGAGCATTTGCTGAATTAAGTTTTCTACTTTTTAAAATTTAAACGTGAAAGAATAAGTCAGCTCTAAATTTCGTCTTTTTATCATTATTACTTGTATTTTGTATCATTGAAAATTAAAATTGCATTTTTTTAGTTTAATTTTCAATACGTTATTTCTCTTTAATATTTTTAGACAAAAAGGAAACTACGTGTGATTTATGGCTGAAGCAGTGATCATCGCTCAGTAGGTCTAGATTTATTAACGTTATAAATGCTTAAACATATATCCATTGTATTACTTGTGCTACACATTTTATACCATAACAGGACAATTTACTGAACAATTTGTTAAAATATTAAGAAACTTATTACACGTTTAACTGAAAATAGAACAAAAATTATTAAGAAATTCTGTTTTTTTTCTGTCAAAGAAAATACTAGAGATAAAGACCCTACAAATTACTATGTGACTCCTTTAGTTATATAAAATATCGGAAAGTAAATAAAAACACAAGTTATTTCCAGTGTTATGGGGTGCTTCTACAGCCCCTCGTGTCAGTACTGTGGAAAGCGTGAAGGAATGTGGCCAGGTGGTGAAGGCACTCGACTATAAGGGTCGCGGATTCGAATCCTCGTCGCACCAAACTTGCTTGCCCTTTCAGCTGTGGGGGCGTTTTAATGTTGATGGTCAATCCCACTATTTGTTGACAAAAGAGTAGCTTAAGAGTTGGCGGTGGGTGGTGATGACTAGCTTTCTTCTCCCTTGTCTTACATCTTGAGTCGCTTGTTGCTCTGAAACAAAAACTAGTAGTCTGTTTGTGTTTCAGTGGTCCTAGTGGCAGCATTTATCCAATCTCAGAACAGTGGTAACAGCTCCTTCTGGAGTACCAAAGGTCATGTCCATCATGTTCAAGTGGATGGTAAGAAAGAACTTAGACCGGTTTCTAAAAATATTCACGCAGGTCATTGCCTGACATGGATGTATCAGTAGCAGGCTACGCAAAGTATGATCCTGAGCTTAAATGTTCCAGCCCTTAATGGAGAAACAGACAGTCATTTAGACCGAGTTCAAGGCTTAGAAGAGGAATGTCTATTAATGCAGATGACCCACATCGGAAGGCATACATAGTAATGACCACTGGAAAGATTGATAAAATATCCTGGTCGATAAGTTCATCGAAGGACTTATGGAACTTATTTGACAACATCTAAAAGTGAAATGCATCATCATTCCCATGGTAATAGTTTTATTCAACACAACTTGAAACAGTCACTTCAACCAGCTTTTGAAATGGAAAAAAACAACAAAAACCGAAGTAGCAGCTGTAGCGGTAATTACACTGTCAAAGTGTATGAATAAGAAACCTCTACACTGCCAGGCAAGACCAAACCGAAGCGTTAACAACCAACTGCCTTAACCTAATTGAACTGTAATGCAACCAGAGTAGCCTCCAATGAGTGGGCAGGGTTATGCAGGTTTGCTCATAGAGTACATGCTGTGGCAATGCTTGTATATAAGGTAGATACCATCACAAATATTCACCAATGAAATATATACTTCAGTCATGGCTTATTCTCCAGGGTGGGAAGGGTGAAGCGCCTATTCTGCTCGTGGACTAATGGGATGTTGACAAAGGAACTGCCTCACAGTAAAAATAATTACTAGCTCCAAATAATGGCTTATCAGAAATTATACAATCCATAATATCAGCAATTTGCCAAACAGTAAAATAGCCATTAGATCAGCATGCTCAAAACGATTACCAACAAGTAGTGAACATTGTGGCAAATGTTTAGAAAAATTGAAAGAGCCTAGCTCGTGCTTGACAAAGTACAATTGAAAACCTGAAACAAAGAGTTTAGTGTTCAGTCCAGCTCTCTCAGGGCGGGGTGGAATATGATGTCTACTGATAAGGGTACAAGGAGGAAAAGGTGAACTCTCGGCAGGTACAGAAGTGGCGAGGACCCAAGTGGATCTAGAATTGTTAAGACCCTCTGAGTGAGACTAACATTATGGCCAGTGAATAACGTCTTTATTCTTGAAAATAACGGCATAACTGATGTAGAGAAGAAGTGAATAGCTGACTCAGTCTAAAAACTGTCACTCACAGGATGAAAGTAGTTACGTATTTCTCGTATTTCTGATCTTGGATATGAAATTAGTATCCTTGATATGAACGTGCTGTGGAGTTTATCCGTCATTTTTACCCGTGCAGTAAGTGAACTTATGTTCAATGAAAAAAAAAAAACTCTGCAAAGATAGAATTCAAGAACAGTGGAGTGCAAGAGTGTCTGTAGAGAAGTGAATACTAATACTTTAATGTGCACAAGTGATATTCCATAGTTTAACTAGGACAAAGTTTAATGCATCAGTGCTATGCAAAATGGTCATAGAAACCTTGAATGAAATAAACTTTTTGATCTGTTTGACAAAGAATTAAGTTCCGGTGTTTCTTTATAACCATAGATGTACAGCTATCCAATTAGATGACAGAATCGATATGAGGTCGTTGGTTGATGACTGTGATAAAATCTAGATCAAATGCAGAAAACCAGCTTAGTGACTTGTTGTATGAATAGGCTAGTGTGTTTACGGGCCAGTTGACTGAATGGGTCAAACAATAGTGACTTAGCATCACATTAACAGAGGCAATGCACATCCAATAAAGCAACCACCACATTGGTTTTCTTAAAGTACTAGTAAGGTTACTAACACAGAAATACAATGGATCTGCAATAAAGAGACATACAATCTTCGGAAAGTGCTTGGTCGTCTCCAGTAGTGGTGTCAGGATGCTTTCTTAAAGTACTAGTGAGGTTACTAACACAGAAATACAATGGATCTGCAATAAAGAGACATACAATCTTCGGAAAGTGCTTGGTCGTCTCCAGTCAGGATGAAGACATTCTGAAGTTCTATGTTAATCTTGGATGGGTTAACGTGGTAACTTGCAACAATGCTTTCTCTCTACCGTGAAAGGATGACTGTATGAACGTGTTAGAAGGTTACCACTGGCCCAAAGCTTTGGATCTCGTATGAAGATGATGGTACGTCAAGTAGGACGACAAAAGTAGGGCTAAAACTGGATTTAGTACGATAAATAATCTATAAGATTTATGCACCATGTCGTCCAATCTGTTTGATGTAATATTACTTTTGACTGGCTGGTGAAGCTTGTGCTCAAGAGACTTCATAGAGAAAAATGATGTTTTGATGTTGGCTGTAGTTTCGAGTCCATGTATGAGAAATTTGAAGTAGTATCCCAGAACATACAACAAATAGGCTTGAAAATGAAACCAGGAAATTGTTTACTCCTGTAAATGGAAGTGAAGTCCTTTGGTCACACTGTGGTGAGCGATGGAGTCTTAATAGTCCTAATTTAGACAGCTCTAAAAAAATAAAAATTTGCAGCTTACTCAGTTTCTTATTATTCTACCAACTATGTGTGGCCAGCTTCTTAAATATAACAGCACCAGTCTCATAAAATGTAGAAGTACATTTGATTGGAGTGATGATTGTGATGAGGCATTTTTATCCTTAATTCTTGGTTTGGTGAATGTTACAGTACCTGCTTATCCACACCAAGGATAAGTTTCCGTTGTACATCAAAGTAGTTACAGTTGCAGGATGGAGTAGAACGTGTAGTTACATATGTTAACACTCCTAAATGTAGATATTATACATAAAAGAAAAGAGCTACGGGCTTTGATTGTCTTCATAAAACATTATTGCTACTCACTACCTGTATGACATAAATCTTACCCTACGGATCATACTTTTCTAAAGTGGTTAGCACATGTTAAAAGTCCAAAGAAGATGACAGCAACTTGGATAACGACATTGTAAGAACATGATTTTGTCATAGTTCATCAGATGGGCACGCAAAGTTAAAACTTGAATGGACTATTTCGACGCACGCGCTGAGGCTGTGTCCGTTCATGGAACGTCTTCAACTTTTATTTAGGACCTTTTTAAATGCTTTCTGAAAATTCGAATACATCGAGTCCATATCTTTACCCTCATCTACGTAAATAGTAACTTTCACACACACACACGAATGCCAAAATATTAGTAAGGTAACAGTTTCCCAAAGTGAAGTAATAAGGACTATCTAACACATTTTTAAATTTTTTAAATGACTTTGCAAAGCAACTTGAACAAGACTTTTCAAATAAAAATATAAAGGATTTTGCCTTCTCAGAAGGTAATTATATAGTATACGATCTAGAATGGTGTGATACTTGCCTTATGTTCATTAATATTGTCCTGAAAAGCAGGACCGCTGGTTGTAAAATGCATTCGATTACACTATGGTTGTGCTAAGGATACTGTTTGTGTTATTAACCTGATACTAGATATGGCGGCTTGTGGTAATAATGTTTATTCGTTGTCTCAAAAAGGAGGTTTGTCCACTTCCCTCGAACCCCTCAAGGCAACACCATTGTTATCTTAAGTCTATGAAAGTGATAAAAGTTTGAAGTAACTTGAAATTTAGAATTTTTGATTTGATGTCAGAAGTTTATGGTTGTTTTTCTTCATATCCTATTTAGAACAAAGAATGTGTTTTGATAAAAGCACGGATATGTACAGAGACCTTTAATAAAATATTAATAATTAACTTTGAAGCACTTTCATTAAAAAGAAAAAAAAGACGAAAAATGATTTTTACTATGAAGATAATTAACCACTCGAATAAAATTTGTATATTCACTCAAGAAGTAAAAAGAAAATGACTATTCGAATTTAGATAATTATTCATTACAAAGTATAGAGTAACACAAGTTCAAAGGAAAAACACAATAATTCATAGTAGTTGGTTCTTGTTTACAACCGTTTTTATCCATTGAATCTGTAGACTGATGAAGAATGACGAGTGAAGCTTTGTAACCTTTCCTTTTGTTCATTTAATGAGTCCCCCGTTGATACAGCGGTAAGTGTATAGATTTACAACGTTAAAATCAGGGAACTCGATTCCCCTTAGTGGACTCAGCAGATATCCCGATGTGGCGTGCTTATAAGAAACACATACACTTATTTAACGATATTTAAAAATTGTATTTATATTTAAAACCAAACTTAGCTGTTGAATTTAGTTTTGTCGATTTTGTCCAATGTTGTTTAAATCTGTTAAAGTTAGCCCTACTGTGGTCCTTAAAAAAGTATTTGGTTTTTAGTGATACTTTCAATATCTCATCTCGCGCTCCGTACAGTCTTACGAGGCCCCCCAGTGGCTCAGCGGTATGTCTGTGGACTTACAACGCTACAAACCGAGTTTCGATACCCGTGGTGGGCAGAGCACAGATAGCCCATTGTGTAGCTTTGTGCTTAATTCAAATCAACAACAACAACAGTCTTACGAGATACAAGACATATCAGTATTTGTGTACCAACAACATTTTGACTTTCCTCTATGTCTTAGTAAGTGTGGTCCATTTTATTTAAAAGAAAGATGTTTAAACACGAGAACCATATTCAGCTTTACTTACACAAACAACATTCAAACGACGTAATTTTATATAAATCCCATAAAACACCAGAACTTATGTTTAGGTTTGCTGACGGATTTTACAGTTCACTAAAACTTCCCAGTGGATTATACATCTTTGTGTTTAACAACAATAAAGGTTACGGTGTGAATTACTTGTGTTAACGCATATTACTAATTATTTTTATTTACACATGCTATGGTACTTACAAAACAATTTCACCTCATTTTTAAAAACCTTCGATAACTTTATTACACATAAATATATATATATACACATACGTAAAGTCAATTTTTCGATTCTTTTCTTTACTTGGCATAAGAAGATAACGACGGAAAATACACAATACACAAAATATACAATCAAGAGAACGAGATAGAATTTAATTAATTAACAATATTATTGAATATTTAGAAAAAGGGATCAACGATGGACAACAAATGAGGTTCAGAATATAATATTTTGAAAAAAAAAACATTTTATTTGTAAGTAAGTTGTTAATTAGAGGATCATTTTATCTCAAAAGTTGCTTTAAAATAAATTAAACATAGATAAGAAGACTGTCTTGTATTTAAAACTGGGGAAGTTTACTTTGATTGACAGTTCAAGAACGAAATAACCAACGTTTTGATCCTTTAACCAATACTTATATCAATATAATCATGCAACGTTTCGATCCTTTAACCATTACTTATATCAATATAATCATGCAACGTTTCGATCCTTTAACCATTACTTATATCAATATAATCATGCCACGTTTCGTTCCTTTAACCATTACTTATATCAATATATTTATGCAACGTTTCGATCCTTTAACCATTACATATATAAATATATTCACACAGCTTATCGATCCTTTAACCTTTACACACGCACAACATATATATAGCCATGCAACGTTTCGATCCCTTGAACATTACGCATATAAATATATTAATGCTATGTTTCGATCCTTTAACCCTTACGTTTATAAATATATTAATGCAATGTTTCGATTCTTTAATTATTACATATATAAATAAAGTTATGCAGTTTTCCGATTCTTTATTTGGGGACACACCAGGCATAAGAAAAAAAAAATAGGTACATTAAAAATACAACATCAACTTATTTATTTGTATTAGTTAAGCGCAAAGTTACACAGTGGGTTATCTGTGTTGTGCTTACCACGGGTATTTGAACACGATGTCTAACGTTCTAAGCCTTCAGATTAATCATTGAGCCACCAGCGGCCTACAAGATTAAAATAATGTTCTGAAGATGTTATTTTTTCCTATATAGGTGGTTTTGCATCACTTGTGTATTTATAAATAGTCTTTCGTTTTGAAGAAATGTTTTAAATTAAAGGAAAGTTTGAAATAATTGTAAGCTTATGATGTTAGAACTTCCTCATTAAAGATTTAAGTTGTTTAGAAAGTATTATATTATCTAGTCCTAGTTAGGGAACATTCAATAAATATGAGCCTATATCACCTGTGAATATTTTTTTTTTTTTTTATAGAAGGCTTAAATACTTTATTCATAAACACACTGGTTAAGCTTACAATAAATTTCTTAGGATATTTCGTGAAGAAAAACACGCCACTGAGTGTGAGCCTTCCTCTAGATGTTGTCATTCCAGCAAATTAGTTAGTGTCCAAATAAATAATGTTTCTTTACTGTCCCCAGAGCAAAGCCACTTTGAACAATCTGCTGTTTCCACAGCGTGGATCGAACCCCGGATTTTAGTTTTGTAAGTTCGTGAACTTATCGCTGTCCCACCGAGGGACAATAAATAATGAATCACAGACGAAGAAAGCTGATAAAACGAAAAATAATAATACTGTATAAAAAATTGTTTCATTCAAAAAGCCACCACACTTATTTTATACATTTAGATGGTAAACTTTAAGATATTTCTGTGTTTGCAAAAACGTCTGATAGAAAAACAAAATTATCTTTTCTATCTTAGGGCCTTTCTTCTCCATATAATAACACGACTTCCGATTGGAACAAAAGTATTATTACGTCACAGTTATTTAGATGCCGTAGAATTAATAATGATAATCATATTTTTTTAGTTTTAGTTTTTCTACTTAATACTAATCTTTAGTGTACAAGTTTAAGATTTAACGAGTTTGATAATTATAGCTTTCTGTAAATCAATGGTAAATTTGAGTGCTTTAAATGCTACAAAAAACAAGTTCGTCATAGTTAAGAGCAAAGTTAGACAAGGAGTACTTGCGATTATCTAATTTTGCTTTTGACTCTGGCAACAGAACAAACAATATTTACAAATGTAAGCATTATAGCACTTATTTATACATATACTTTAATATTTATTTTATAAAGATGTACGTGAAAATAATGATAGTTTGTGTTTTAAAATGTTTACGTTTGCACACAACTATGTTGTACAATTGTATTAACTTCCACTAGATGGCCACTCTCTCTCAAGTTCCAATTCTGTATACGCACCGATTCAGCCCTTTAGGTAAGCAATATATTAATCTGGTGTATATACAGTACATTCCATTAATATAATTTGAATACATATAGAGATGATACAACGTATATATACTATCATATGCCGTATTTTCGCTAGCAATCTTACCACGATAGAGAGTAGTAATGTGGCGGCAGGAAAAGACCATTTCCTCTATCAAATATTCGAATGCTGTTTAATAATTTATAAACTGTCATTTGTTGTGATACTGATGTCCAATGAAAGTTTGTTGATAAGTTAAATGATTGAAAAAAAACTGATTATTTACCAGAACTTGTAAATATCGTTACGAAATTACATGATCAATTTTTATTATTAATGATTTGGTTTGTTTTGTATTTCGCCCAGAGCTACATGAGGGCTATCTGCGCTGGCGGTCCCTAATTTAGCAATGTAAGACTAGAGGGAAAGCAGCTAGTCCACCACCACTCACAGCAGACTCTTGGGCTACTCTTTTACCAACGAATAATGAGACCGACCGTCACATTATTATGTCCCCACGGCTGAAAGGGCGAGCATGTTTGGTGCGACGGGGATTGTTTTATGTCTGTATCATAGTTCATGTTACAAAAATAAATTGTGTTTCGTAGGAAATTATAATCGGTCTCTTTGTGCTTTGACATTTTGAAAGTGTAAGAAACTTATTGTCAAACAAAAGATATTGTTCTGTTCCCGAGAACTCTTTCAAAAATAATTACGTTAAGCAAGAAAAAAAAAAAAAGGTTTTACGAAATAAAACATTAGACTTCGAGGTTAAAGGAGCGTTCAAAACTATCCTGTCTTATACGGGAAGTTAATCAGTTCTTGTATTTAAACAACAAAAAGAACAGTAGCATAAACAGTTACAGATCACGTGGTTCTTACTGTCCGTCCTTCCTCAAGTTCTTTCAAGGAAAACCACCTGGACAGGTAATTAGCACAACTAGAGCAGAGCAGTTGTGTGACGGGGTGTTGGTTTGAGACCAACAGAAAGAAACGACACAGTTGAGTTACATAAAGTGACGTGTTTTCCACGTGTTTTAGTTAAGAAGAGCCATTAGAGTAAGAAAATATTTCTCTTCTTTGTACAATTCATTTTATGTATTTTATGGCTGGAATATTTTTGTATGCGCGTTGCGATGGTTTGAAATTACAATTAGAGGCCTTGTTTGTTAGAAACAAAACCAAAACTCTTGGGTAAAGTTGCTTTATCAGGTGTAGGTTTATTTCGACTGCATCATTAGTTCTCACTAATTACTTATACTCCATCACAATGCATTTATACTCCATCGTAGCATGTTTGTAGTAATACATTATCATAATGTATATGTAGTAACTATTTGTACTCCATCATAGTATGTTTGTAGTAATACATTATCATAATGTATATGTAGTAACTATTTGTACTCCATCAAAGTATGTTTGTAGTAATTATTTATACTCCATCAGTAGTATGTTTGTAGTAACTATTTATACTCCATCATAGTATGTTTGTAGTAATACATTATCATAATGTATATGTAGTAACTATTTATACTCCATCAGTAGTATGTTTGTAGTAACTATTTATACTCCATCATAGTATGTTTGTAGTAACTATTTATACTCCATCATAGTATGTTTGTAGTAATACATTATCATAATGTATATGTAGTAACTATTTGTACTCCATCATAATGTATATGTAGTAACTATTTATACTACATCATAATGTGTTTGTAGTAACTACTTATACTTCACTATACTTAAAGTTATAGTTTTAGATACTTAATGTAACTAAAGTCAGACTATAGAACATATACGAATTCAACAATTACGCCTGGGATACGTATTTCATTTATTCTTTTAATGTCAAATAAAACAGTGGATGATTACTTACAAACTATTAAATATGTTAAAGTAGAACAGTAAAAAACAAAACAATTGATATATCTTAACTCATTCCAACCTTGAGTTAAAAAAAACAGTTAAATTATTGTTTTATGTATGAGTGTAATTTAAAAGAGTGACATGTTCAGAATTGAACATCTCGTATTTTTGTAACGTCGTGCATTTTTCAGATGTTTATTCTAATCATTATTACAACTGTTGCGCTCGTCAGTACTAATCTGTTAACACCGCCCTCTGGAAATGCACACAATGATCTTATTGGTTTACGAGCGAGTGACGTCTTATATTCACCATCAGGTTTTTCACGTGCTCTTAAAATCCTTGGAGAAGGAAGAGAAGAGATGAACTTGGACAACAATGTCTCTTTCCTCGACGGTCAACATTTTGTAACGTAAATATATATTTAATATAGCACTACTTTATTATATTAAGATCCCATACTTTATAATAAATGTGTCCATTATTATAAACTTTTTATTCCACTGTGGTACATGTTATTCTGACAAAAGTTAGAGCGTATAGCAGTGATTATAAAATTTTTGATCGCTTCCATGCCATGAGTTAAACAGTTCACCGATGGTTCTCGAACAAAAGATTGAGAATTGCTTGTTTGTAATGTTACTTTAATTATATTTGGCTTGGTGGTTAGGACATTCGACTAGTAATGTGTAGGTTCAAAGCTTCATCACTGAACATGCTCGCCCTTTTAGCAGTTGGGGCGTTATAATGTTCAGTCATTCCCACTGTTAGTTGGTAAAAGAAGAGCCCAAGGGTTGACGGTGGGTGTTATTAAGTAGTTGCCTTCCATCTAGTCTTACACTGCTAAATTAGGAACTGTTAGCACAAGTAGTTTTCGAGTAGCTTTGCGCAAAATTCAAAACAAACAACTATAATTTTATGGAAGACATTTTCTCTGATTATCAGAATGGACTACAGTAATCTAAGTTGAAACACGTTAACACGCCAGGTTTGAGGATAATGGTGTTTATAAACCAAGCTAGCAAATCGTCATAATTAAAACGCTTCACCGGTCTCGACTCTATAAGTCCGTATGTTTGACACAAGCGTTTCAGTAAGCCATATTTTGTACGTCATTTAAAAATGTCTTAAGATGCATTACATGACGTGCGCACTCCACCTCTTCAACACAAACCACTTAAATGGTTGACGTGAAAGGCATTTGTTATGGAATGATGGTAAACTCTGATACAATTATAGAGGTAGACAAAAGATCTTCTACTTCTGTCATACCACACTCGTGGTTTAGTTCGATAATAAAATCAAAATCATAAGTTACACGCGGTTTGGTTCTGGATTAAGGATCAAGATACAATGTTACATATGACTTAGTTCTGGATTAAGGATCAACATACAATGTTACTCATGGCTTGATTCTGGATTAAGGATCAAGATACAATGTTACACGTGGCTTGATTCTGCATTAAGGATCAACATGTAAAGTTACACATGGCTTGGTTCTGGATTAAGGATCAAGATACAATGTTACACATGGCTTGGTTCTGGATTAAGGATCAAGATACAATGTTACACATGGCTTGATTCTGGATTAAGGATCAAGATACAATGTTACACATGGTTTGATTCTGCATTAAGTATCAACATATAAAGTTACACATGACTTGGTTCTGGATTAAGATACAATGTTACACATGGCTTGGTTCTGCATTAATGATCAACATCAAGATACAAAGTTACACACGACTTTGTTCTGGATTAAGGATCAAGATACAATGTTACACGTGGCTTGGTTCTGCATTAATGATCAACTTCAAGATATAAAGCTACACACGACTTTGTTCTGCATTAAGGATCAAGATATAAAGTTACACGTGGCTTGGTTCTGGATTAAGCATCAAAATACAAGTTTTGCGTAACCTGGTTCTGTACTAAGGATTAAATCATTATTTCTAAGGCTAATAATTACTTCATGGACAATAAACAAGCAGGTGCACACCACTGATTCCATTGTTGATTTCCCATAGAGCGTATATAGCCTGTTACATAACTTTTTACTATAACAAACAAACTTGTATAAAATACCCTAGTCGAAATGTGACTGATTCTTAGTGACGTACTACTAACAGGTTCTCTGGAATGTGTCAACTGTCTTGTTTTTAAAATATATTTATTTATATACTCGATTATTGTAGCTGTAAAACTAGTTTCTAACTCTCAAAGTAAGAATTTAGGTGAGTATTGCACTCGGAAATTATTTTCTCTTTTTATTTTAGGTTTGGAGACAACCAGAAAAAGGAGAATTTAAAGAAACCTCACAAGCTTTCACTTTTATTTTAATAAGATTCACAATCTGGGCAAACCTGATGTACGTTCAATCACAAATAACTCATATGTTGTATTTATGATAATTTTGTGTAATAGTAATAAATTATGACGAAATCAGTGAATCTACTTAGAAACGCCGTTATAAAAAATAAATTCTACAGTTTTTATAGTATTAGAATAATAAATATTTACATCAGAATAACGAGTACCTGTGAAGTAACATAATTATCTTCTAAAAATATACAGTAAGCTAAGACTTGGATCGATAGTTGTTATTCTTACGCTTTTTTATTTCAGTAAATTTAAAATTCGGTATGAAAGAAATGATTGTTTTTGTTATCATATATATCAGTTTAAAGGACAAACTGGATCATTTATTTGTATAGAACTATTATTAATAACATACGTCAAATAATATAAAACATAATAGCAGTTTGTTTATTTAATTGCATTAATAAGATTAAAAATACTGTTTTATGTGTCAGTTTTACCCGCCACAAATCACAACGTGAGAGGCCTCCAGTTCTGTACCAGAACTCTTCGTCTGGGTTCGGTCTACTAAAGCCAAAAGACATAACAGTACCGGTAAAAGTACAAGTCAGTTAATGTGGTGATACAAAACGCTCGAGCTGTCGCAAGCGAATCTTTTTCACGCATAACAAAAACAGTTAAATCTTCGCTCGAGGTCTGGCGTGACCAGATGCTTAGGGTGCTCGGCTCGTAATCTGTGGATCCCGTTTCCGAATCTCCTATCCCCACAAAACATGCTTACCCTTTCAACTGTAGAGGCGTTATTATGTGATGGTCAATCTCACTATTCGTTGGTAAAAGTGCAGTCCAAGAGTTGGCGGATGGTGTTATTGACTAGCCGCCTTCCCTCTAGTTTTTCTCTGCTAAATTAGGGACGACTAGCTCAGATAGCCCTCGTGTAGCTTTGCTCGAAATGCAAACCTAAATCTTCGCTTGGTTGCAAATGTATTTTTCATAAACATATTAATCAGACCAATATGGATTATATTTTACAGACTCATTAATCAGACCAATATGGATTTCGAAACTGCGTTAGTTTTCACTTTTTTACGAATCATTCCCAAATCTGATACTGTGAAGCAATTGTTTAATAAAATAAATCTGAATTAATAGAAACATATAAATTGAAGTAAAATATTCTTATACCAAGTTAGGACTTCTTTAGTTTATACTTTCATTGGTTGTACGAGGAATGATACCCAGTTATTCACAACATTCATTCTGAACAAACAACTGAGATAGTGAAACCGTACTTTTTTAATTTGTAATTTTTTTTCCAGACTTTGACAAACAAACAAACCAACATTCTTTGCCTCTGTAATGTATATTTTAACGTTATTAACCAATTCGAATGATTAATTGTTTACGATAGGTCAAACGTTTTCTCAGTATTGGACTGCCAATAAATAAAGACTGTATAGCTCATTACACACTGCATTAGTCACCCAATGTCTAATCCCACAGTTTGATTGGTTTGAATTACACGCTAAGATACAAGAGAGCCAGTTGCGCTAGCCGTCCCTCATTTAGCAGTGTAAGACTAGAGGGAAAGCAGTTAGTCAGTCACCACCCATCGCCAACGCTTGGGCTACTTTTTTACCAACAAATAATACTGAAAGGGCAAGCATGTTTGATGCGACGGGGATTTGAACCCAAGAATTACGAGTTGAGTGCCTTAACCACCCTGCCATGCCGGACCACCCACAATTAGAACAATATACTTTTTTAGTCCTATAGCACCATATTGAATTACTTGGATAAGTTTGACTTTTGGTTACAATTTGAATAAAGTTGTTTTCTTTTAAAACACTAAAGGACAACCAGTGGATAGAGGAAAACGATACAATGTCGATTGCAAAGCATTCAGTGGTTAACAACTAGAGCTGCGGCACCATTTAGTGATCTATTGTCAAAAAAGGAAAGATAGAAAGACCACAAGTTCTTTGTTTTCTACAATTCTTCGATGAAAGTTGTTGTTAACTCACGTTTTGGCGCGAAGCACGCCATATCAACGATCTACGTTGTTAGGTAAAGTCTGTACACGTCAGACTTAATCCAACATCTTACCTGTTCGTCCTTGTCCTCAATATTAAAAAAAACAACCTTTTCTATTTCCGCTTGTGCTCTACTTATCTCTATGGCTGTCTCGAATGACCAAAGAGGGTGTGGTATTCCTACTGAGCTAAAACTCTGATAACTCAAGTGTTCACGATGTGTGAACAATCACGTGTACATTGTTAAAGCTGACAAATGAACCACAGTATTGAGAAATACAGCTCCGTGGTTATTATTGGGTTTAATTAGTTCTTTTGAGTTTCATACTAGAAAACATTTTATACAAAACCTGTTTCAGGCTTAAAATGTTAGAAAAGTAAAGATGACGTGTCTCGGGTAAAAAAAAAACAACAACAACAAAAATAAATAAACCCAAATAAATTTAAAGAAGTCGAATCAGCTTGGAAATGTGACATTTACAACAAAGAAATTATTATTTTTTTTTGAAAACTTATTGCTGATGAAAGAGAAAAAACTACAACCTGTGACAAAATACATTCACGACGTACCACTTTAGACAGTTAAGATGATTAAAGTTGACAAGACTGATAGGCTTAGCATGCGTAAGGCCTCTAAAGGATATTGTGTCGTCTGTTCCTGTTGACGTTGTATTGTACATGAGTTAACAAACAAGCCATGCTACCTTGAGGAAATTAAAACAGGGACTGGCAATATATTTACGAACACACATCGCTGACACATTTCAGGTATGTAGAATGACATAAAGAGAATGAAAACAAATAATAAATCACAAGAAACAAAAAGAACATTAAAGCAAGTTATAACATAACTGTTTTTATCTATCTTTTTATTTTAAATCCTCATTGCCAGGGGCTAGATAGATTGATTTTCTTTTCTTAGAAAGCAAATAGTGTTTATATCAATATCGTATTACCTATGCACTTTAAACCAAAATAGTAATAAAAGGTAAGATGCCAATAAGCAGATAATTTTAATATCATTTCAAGTTTTTACAAACGACTAAATACTGTGATAGTTGGTTTGTTAATTAAGCTTTGAAGCAAAAAAAAAATTATATCCAAAGGTCACAATCCTTAAGTAAACTTTCCTTAATTATAACAATTAAAGACTTAAACACAAGACAATAACTGTTCTAATGTTTGCTCATAACAGTGTTTGATTAAGACAATAAATAAAAGGCCTAAGGTCCTTCTGATACCGTGATGGTTAAAATAGCTATTTGTACTCATCTTCTACAATCTGCTAACAATCAATTGAATAGTAAAATCTACAACAAGTATTCAAAATATCTAGGGCACAGTATAGACTCAGCTAGGCTTACCTTCTCCGAACAATGGAATACGAACCAAGTAAAATATGCTCTATTCAAAACATTACCCCATTTGCCATTTTGTCCCTGTTTTATTCTATTTAGACTCAGTTAAACTTATCATCGTCAAATAAGGGGATGTTAAATAAATAAACATGTCCTAATCAAAACACTCCCAAAAACATTACATCTGAAATTTCGGGATCTCACTTGTGCTCCATTTTTAGTGTCATACAGAAACAAACAGACAGAAGGTATTTATGTCTCAACTCGTGATACGTTATAAACCTAATTTTTTTTAAACATATGTTAGTAAGAATGTGGCGTTCTAAATTAATTTGTTTTAATAATTTTGACTTATTCATTGACCATGTAGAAGATATTTCAATCATTAGATATTTTATTATTTCTTTCTTTAGAATCTATATGAGACTGGCAGTATTCTATCCTTCATTTAATACACTTGCAGAAGAACACTAGAAACACAGATTGTCATCGTCAGTCTGGATTATTCATCTGTAGCCTTAATTACGAAATAATGCATTTTCATCTTTGTAGGTAGATACGTAAAAAAGATATATTTAATTAATTAGTTGATGACCACATTGAACTTTAGGTTTGTTTAAGTAGTTAGTTTGCTCTGATTTCCAGTTATTATTATATATTATGTAGCAGCTAACCGATCTCTCGTTAATATTTTGATTTTAACATTCGCTGATCCATTGACAAACCTCAAAGTTTTTTTATATCTGTGGGAGACAATTCACAAACTAAAACTGGTGACCATGTTTCTTTATCAATTTTTTAGTTATTGAATAGTTTGTTTTTGTATTTGACAACTAGTGTCTATGAACATCAATTATTTTTGTTTGGATGACATTCGACAGTGCTAATAGTAATTTTGAACTCTGACCGCTTGATACATTTCATAAAAAGTACTGAACCTTTGTTGTAAATAACTGAATAACCCTTTGTCAAGCAACATTGAAATTAGAGTTGTTAGTACGAAAATTACACCTACAAGTAACTCACTTAAAAGCTCTGAAACCAAGATAATTACCATTTGAAATAATTACCTGGTTTCTGAGCTAAAATACGAAACAGGTTGGTGCTGAGAATTCTCAACGTGAATGGTAAGTCTGCAAAACGTTGCACCTCACGTTTAGTCATTGTAAGCTCTAGTTTAGACAAGAGAGAGGACAACCAGTTATTATGGGGTTACAACAGGTTTAACAGTCACAGTTATAAACTCTCCGCGTCTAGAAGTGTCGAATGTGTTCAAGAGTGTTTTATGACACGAACCTTGAATAAATAAACAGAAAACATTTGTAACCGGATTGCAGAAATGTTTTAACGATGATAGAACATTTATCTAACGATATAATCTATACGTATGAATTATTACAGGATATAATGCACGTGACATCCTTGTTGTGCAATTTCACCACATGGAGCATTTTAACTCTCCTAAAAATTAAAAACAACGATATTTTTTTTTTAACCAAGCCCTACAAGAAATCTCCATTAGCAAAAGTGTCGAATACTTTCTTATACACCAGGGTTTCACTGAAATTGGTGATGACTTGGTGGTTAATGGGCGTAGAGCTACACAATGAGGAACCGATACAAAGGACAGGTTCTCACTAATAGCATGTGTTATCATTTCTAAATTTCATGATTTTTTATTTGCCGAGTTATGGTTGGAAAGACTTGAAACTCTTCTGCGTTTTTGCTTCTCACTAATAAATCCTCTACTATAACACAAAGTTCCATGGATAGACACAAGTATCATATTTTTGTAAATAAAATTCTAACATTCTTGACGTATAAGTAACACCCTCAAGGTCTGTTAATAGGAAAAGTGGTATCCTTCCAACCGGTATAAGCGGGCTAAGAAAACAGACGAAGTCTTTGGCACCCATTTCCTCTTTGCATTAGTGAAGAAAGCATCAACAAATATGGCCGACAGTATTGCTCTATTATGTAACGTTACTGTTTCCTGCTCTCTGACCCTTGCAGCGTAACAAAATATGTTTAAATACTTCTAAAATGTTTATAAAATCCATGTGCACGAAAATATACTGTTGCGATCAATATGGAGTTTGTAAAGCAAAATTTACATGACAATATATTGTTACCATTAATGTGTTAAGCCTATATGATAAGATGGACATTCTTGTTTTCAATGAGACGTCTATGTGATACAACATTATTGCCGTGAGACTGAATATTGGTGTTGTCATTGTGTGAAGTCTAGTGGTAAGATATTGTTGTAGATGTAAAGTTTGTATGCCAGAATATCATCGTTCCCAACAAGAAGCCTAGAAGGCACAATATTGCTGCTATTAGAGTGAAATCGATGCAACAACAATATATTGTTATTGTCAGTGTAAAATCTATACGACACAACACTGATGTTATCTTTAGTAATCTTTATGACACGAAGCTACTGTTAGCGGGCAGTATGTGTGACACTACACATTATTTGCTTGTCACTTGCCTTTCAAATGAACGAGCTTACGCTTACGTTAAGTAAATCACATTAAACATGACAGACATTTGTTATTAAATACTCATGTTTAACGTGATAGATACATTTTCTATTAAGTAAATAATATTCAACATGACAGACACAACCGTTACAGGCATGTAAAACTGCTTATATTTTTTCTGTCCTCCTTTGTTTTTATCGTCAACAAAAACAACAGGAACTGTTTCTAATGTTCAGATTTCATCTAATTACAAAAATTATATTTAAAAAAGTATAAGAAATCCTTCTGAAGAGGTGTATTTACGCCCCTGGTCTGTTCTCAGTTACTCGGTTGATCTTTAGGAATAACCATAATCATACAAAGAGGAACTTAAAGGGTATCAAAATAAAACTGAATACTAAGCAGCTGTTGGTCTGTTTGTTTGTTTTGAATTTCGCACAAAGCTACTCGAGGGCTATCTGCGCTAGCCGTCCCTAATTTAGCAGTGTAAGACTAGAGGGAAGGCAGCTAGTCATCACCATCCACCGCCAACTCTTGGGCTACTCTTTTACCAACGAATAGTGGGATTGGCCATCATAGTATAACGCCCCCACAGCTGAAAGAGCGAGCATATTTGGTGCGATGGGGGATTCGAACCCGCTACCCTTGGATTACGAGTCTTAACACACTTGGCCATGCCTGACCGCAGCTGTTAGTAAAATGTATAAATGTGTTCTAAACCGAGCGTTTGGATTTTCTTTCTTTTTTTCCTTTGATATGAGTTAAGTAACTCCATGAATTTAATGAACGATGCAGGAAATTGAAGGTTCATTAAAAGCTTCAAATCACGTTTCCTGTAAGTGTTAATTCACTTTTATCTGGTAAACCGTGTCCATAAACGGTAGAACAAATCCTGAAAATCACAAGAGTGTGTAGCCAGTTCCAACTTTCAGATCAAGTCAAGAGATACGCTTACGTATGACCTTTCAAACACCACCGGCACTTTAACCACAGCAATATGACACAGCTTTAAGGCACGAAGTTCTCAGCCTCGCCCATATAGAAAACTGGTACAGTTCCATCTCTTTATGTTACTTTTAGCTGGAAAAGTTGATAAATTAGGTCAAGATCTTGAGAGAAACCGATAATAATAACCGTTTGAAGGTCATAACCCACCGGTTACAAATGAACCTATAAAAGAAGGACGACTATTACGTTTTCACAGTTGTGATTCAATTCCTCTATTGGCGAGACAGCAACTGAAAAGTAGGGAATAATGTACTGCCTGGTAAGTTTTCGTCAAATTGTATTTAACGAAAATCATAAGAAATCGAACAGTCCATAAAACTTCAGGCCCCTTAAACTGACGAAGGAGCCCAAACATAAAGCCAAGAACCTGATGATTAATCACTTTTAATATAGATTTTTGTCGTTTGGTACTACTACAACTTCAAAACTCTTCGTCTTTTTAGAAAGTATTAAAAATTAAAGAAAACCAAACAAACTTCTATCTCCATACGTTACACGTACAGTTTAATGAACCAGGTGTATGAATAAACTCCCTTGCCTTGGTGTAAGTTTGCGTTTATACTCAAATATATCCATCTGTAATATTTCATTTCTAGAAACGTCAACGGCCCGGCATGGCCAAGCGTGTTAAGGCGTGCGACTCGTAATCTGAGGGTCGCGGGTTCGCATCCCGGTCGCACCAAACATGGTTGGACTTCCAGCTGTGGAGGCGTTATAAGGTTGACGGTCAATCCCACTATTCATTGGTAAAAGAGTAACCCAAGAGGCGGTGGTGGGTGGTTATGACTAGTTGCCTTCCCTCTAGTCTTGCACTGCTAAATTAGGGACGGCTAGTGCAGGTAACCCTCGTGTAGCTTTGCGCGAAATTCAAAAACAAACAAACGATTAAGTGCGCCTCGAAACATTGGAAACAGTTATGTGTAATATACGTCTTATGGTTTCGGAATTCTTACTACATACTGGAAGGATTTTAGATATTTATAAATGTAATCACCCTTGCTCTTCAGATTGTTATAAAAAGAAACCTTTCATTTAATATAACGTTCTTTCATTGTGGCTTCATCAGGGCTAGCAGTACAAAAATTGTTTGATGTGAAATATTTTTTTCAAATTGAGGCAAAATGATGGATGAACCACAATTCCTGGCCTCGCTAACTGACGAATGAATATTTACTATTAAATTCCTATTAGTGATGTACGTGTAACTAATACTTTGGCCGCAATTTTGATTTCACTCCTTTTGAGCACAAAGCTTAAGTATAAGTCCTCAGTGTGACCCTAGGGGGCTTCTTTCATTTAAGTCACAAACTCAGTCTTTTGTTTTGGCTGCTCCATTTTCTCATCTTGGTGTTCTTTGATCAGATAAAAATATATACGAATCATCCTATATTCCTATTAATTATATAAACTGTATACCTGAAAAAAATATCTTTTTTGTGTGTCTGGCCAATATAACATGCTTGATGTATTTAGCCACCACTACTGACGTAACTCTGAGATAACTTATTCATAGTCAATATTGAACTTTCTTTTTTTACTAGGTTGTCCTTTTCGTTGTCGTCAACATTGCAGCTGCTGGGTACCCTCTCTCTGCTGGACCGAATCCTTCTCTTTTTGTTCCTATTCCTCGTCAGAGCCTAGGTCCGAGTAGACCGATTCCTCTGAACTATGGCTCCAGAAACGGATTGACTTACACGATCGATAACGTAGTAAAGCCCAGCGGAGGATTACAACAGCACACATCTGTCTCAAAGGACGCTTTGGGAGGCCACACAATTGAGCATGCAGCTCACGGACACCATGTTAATCCCTATACAGGAGGAGCGGACCTCAAGCACTCGGAGCATGCCTTCCACATTAACCCTTATCTCGGCAAGGCCGCTGCCCATTCCAACGATGCCATTGGACGCCTGAGTCCCCTGTCTGGATCTGCTTCCTATCAAGAGAACAACTATGATGCCAAAATTGCTCCTGGCCACAGGGCTTTACAAAAGGGCCACGCATCCGCTTATGTCTCTCCTTATGGAAACCACGCTAGCCATGATGTCCACGCTGCCCACGCTGCTGCTGTGCCTGGAGGAGTAGCCCACGCTGCCCATACGTCTCATGCTGCCCATGCCAACCACCCTGGTCTAGGCGGTTACACGAAATCTCAAGTAACTGACGTTCAGGGACTGCAAGGACATGGCTATGGTGCTCTGAGCAAAGCTGCCCATAAAACTCGTGCATCTTACGGCCCACATGGTTTGTCTGCCGAGGTAAAACAGGATGGTTACGCTGCTGACGACGTTTACAACGTTCACCTGAACTACGTTGCCGGAAATGAACATTCGTACATCCACCAGGCTAGGCGTGATCCTCATTATGGTTATGAACAAGTCACCCGCACTACTGATGCCTCCCATGCTGGACCAATCTACCGTAGTCCTTATGGTGGTCCCGCTCCTGTTCACCACTCCAGCTTCGGTTATTCTCAAGCTTCCTACAAACCTGTCCATGCTGTTGGTTATGCACCCTACGGACATAAGAAATAGAACATTTGATTTTAACCTCTTAAAGTAAAACTAGAATGATGTCTTTTTTTTCTCATAGTAACAGAAGTTGAAATACATATTTCAAACCTTAACATGTAATTATGTTTCAATAGATTATTTATTAGTCGCAGTATTTTGTTTGTTCCTCACTTTTCGCAATTTGAAAACTTTACAATTTTTGTCTTACATCCTAATTTTACATTGACTACATCTAAAAAATACTATATGAACATTTATGTAAGCATGTTGAAACTTATGTAGTGTTAAAATATTTTCCGTTAAGTGACTATAAATGGCAAAATGATTCAGTTTTTATGTATAGAAAAATGCTAATGTAAAGTTATGGTGGACGAATGTTTCCATATTATGTTTTAGGTTTTCATTTCCAGGGTTTGTACGATATAATAAAAGAGTAAAGCGACAAGTAGCCATTAAATGTGTTGTAAAAATACTGGATAAACATTGAAAAATATTGAAGAAGTAATGGAGTTTTCAAAAAGAATGTTATTGTTGTTTCTGTCGAAAGTTATCCAGAATACATGATTTCGTAATGAAGATAGATTATAAATTACAGTAATATGAATGACTAATAAAAGTTGTTTCGTCTTTCAATTAACATTCTTGTTGTTTTTCAATAAAATGACACTAGTTCTTTATCTTGATGTTAAATACAATAATATAAATGCTACTTCACTTGAGATATTTATTACATATGTAATAAACCTTTTAAGCTTGAAATAATGGATTGAATGATCTGTAGTGGAAATATCGCTGCACAACAATTTTTTTTTTAAAGTTTTGCTTCCTGAAAATTTTTTGCTGATTGTGACAGGTACCTGGTGGGTATGCACATATATAGTTTTGGTTTTGCTTCATCATGTAGGAACTCTGAGAAATAGACAGTTAACTGTTTACCAGCAATAACGTATTTAATTGCGCTTATGTTTCTAATACCCTATTAAGTTCAACATAATTAAAAGTGTTTTGCTCCTGATTTTCGTTTGTATTCAATGTTCGGTGCATCACGTTGCAGTGTCCAACAGTAGTCAGCAAGCATTGACGGATTCCAGTTGTCTTGATATCGTTTTTCCATTGTAGCAATGTCCTGGTGAAACTGAAGATTTAGATGAAACGGTACGTGATGGGCAAATTTTGATGTGATTTTCGTGATCAGCAGCCAAAAATCTATAAGGAACACCCAACAGTGCTCAAGAAGCAAAAACTTTGTTGTGCGAGGCTTGACTCGTCAGTCCCACTGTGGGTCAGCACTAAAATCCAGGGTTTGATTCCATTTAATGTAACTTTAAATTAAGACAACAATAACTGACTTCTTAGAATGAGGGTTAACTGGATTTGAAACGTTTTTCTTCGAATGGAATTAATGTTTATCTTCTCATGTTTCTGAACCGGACTATTAGAGGTTGTCAGTCCGTAAGGGAAAATATTTTTCAGACCAATTACTTTGATATTCAGTCAAAATAGTGATTGGTGTGTTGAACATTAAACGGTATCTAAACAGTTTTCATAGGTACAGTATTACGCACAGTAGAAATGGGGTGGATACATAATACATGCAACACAAAGTATTTACTCGTATGCGCCTTTAACAACCAAATAAATTTTTAAAAGTATTTGAGAGACACTCTTAGGTGATAGACAAACCACATACAAAATTACAAGACATAAAACCGTTTCGCAAAGTCAGTGGATCAGATACAAAATATTCATAAATAACAAAGTTCTCAATCACACTAGCTGACTGACATTGTTGGACGCTTCTAGCTGTTCCGTCACATGTATAGCATATATGCACACTTACATTGTTTACACACACCATACGTGAAGACAATGCACCACAAACACATATATATATACACACACACAGCATTATTTGTATATACCATGATATTATGATGAACACCCGCATTGACAATATACATACACAATTTTAACACAAGTAAATGAATGATGCATAATATAATGCCAGCTTTTATGACGAAAATGCATGAACAAGTGTAAACAACTATTTTAAAAATTTGAAAGTATAGGAACGGGTACACCTAAAAGTGTGAAAACAAGGTAGGAATGGGCATGGAGTCATAAAACTTTCTCTGCAAAACCTCACTAGGGGCGTATTCATGGCTACTTCGTTTTTCTGTGTTAAACAGTACAATACTTACTGCCCCCTCAGTGGCATAGCGGAATGTCTGCGGACTTACACACTAAAAACCGGGTTTCGATACCCGTGGTGGGCAGAGAACACATAGCCCATTGTGCAGCTTTGTACTCAATTCAAAACAAACAAACAACAATACTTATTGGGTACGTACGAAAGTATGTCCGTGATTCTTCTACTTTTGTATAGACAGTAACAAGTTAATGACGTCGATACACAGAAACCGTTCAGGAATTTTTATTTTTTATCTTAACCATTTGTATAATTAATTTATGAAATCCTGTTACCTTCACACGCAATTGCAAAATTGCAAAAGGTGAGACATGTAAAGAAAACAAAAATACATACAAATTATATCTAATAATTCTGGTGTAGTGTAAACAGACTGCACAGTACATGTATTGTCTTCAACAAAAAGATTCATAGAAACATTTAGTATGATAAGTATAACTAAGTTTGATAAGTTTAGCTCACCTGGCGTATTGTTTATAGGATGAAAAAATAAACAAAGTAGGCATGGACAGGATGTTGTTTGATTGTAAAGTCATTGTGTGATAAGCATAACTAAGTTTGATAAGTTTAGTCCACCTGGCTTATTGTTTAAGGATGAAAAATAAACAAAGTAGGCATGGACAGGATGTTGTTTGATTGTAAAGTCATTGTGTGATAAGCATAACTAAGTTTGATAAGTTTAGCCCACCTGGCTTATTGTTTATAGGATGAAAAAATAAACAAAGTAGGCATGGACAGGATGTTGTTTGATTGTAAAGTCATTGTGTGATAAGCATAACTAAGTTTGATAAGTTTAGCCCACCTGGCTTATTGTTTATAGGATGAAAAAATAAACAAAGTAGGCATGGACAGGATGTTGTTTGATTGTAAAGTCATTGTGTGATAAGCATAATTAAGTTTGATAAGTTTAGTCCACCTGGCTTATTGTTTACAGGATGAAAAATAAACAAAGTAGGCATGCACAGTATGTTGTTAGATTGCAAAGTCATTGAGTGATAAGCATAACTAGGTTTGATAAATTTCGTCCACCTGGCTTATTGTTTACAGGATGAAAAAATAAACAAAGTAGGCATGATATTATTATGATGTTATTAGATTGTACAAAGAAAGTTTTATTACAATATATTTATCTCTATATTTTTTAATTTATTTTTGGTGGATCCAAATTCATACACTTCAATTTTTTAAAACATAATTTTTTATTTGCAATTATTTGGTTTGAATATTTTTTTTCACAAACCTAAACACGACACATGTGGAATTTATTTGCTGTTGAGTGATGAGAGAAATATGGGTTTAATATGTTATCTTGAATATAAAAATAATTGGCTGAAAAATCGATAACTTCGTATTAAAGGGGTTGAAGCTCTGGAAGCAGTAAATTTTAGTGAGAGGAAATGCCACTAATTTGTAGAAGTGTTTAAAAGAGATGTTCCCATAGAAACTGAATGGATTTGTTTGTATGTTTCTCTTGCAGTAGCTTACAGCACAGTAAAGGATTTCACTAAAAGTTTCCTTCTTTCTTTGTTATTAATCACAAAACTACACAATGGGCTCCCGAGAGTATCGAAAATCTATTTATAGCATCATAAGCCCTCAATGTTATCGCTAAGCTAATGAAGACTTAACACTATATTTTTTTTCTGAGTTCATGTTATTTTATTTTTAGTTGGAATTACGAGTAGATAATTATCTATCTATAAATCAGTGCAGAAAACATAGACTTTACATGTACTTTTCTTAATATTACTTCCTATTAATTACAGTACACTAGTTAGAAGTGAACGTTGATGAGATAATAATTTAGATATCAAGGTACAGTTTACACCCGACTAGTTTGTTTGTTTGTTGTTTTTAAATGTTGCGCAAAACTACACGAGAGCTATCTGCGCTAGCCGTCGCTAATTTAACAGTGTAAGATTACAGGGAAGGCAGCTAGTCATCACCACCCACCGCCAACTCTTGGGCTACTCTATTACCAACGAATAGTTGGATTGACCGTAACATTATAACGCCCCTACGGCTGAAAGGACGAGCATGTTTGGTTTGACGGAGATTCGAACTCGCGACCCTCAGATTACGAGTTGAGCGCCCTAACCACCTGGCCATGCCGGACCAGAAACGTTAGATTTAAAACATTATAATAAATGAAATTAATTGAAATGACTGACAGAAAGACTTCCTGAGGGCAAAACGTATTTTGACTAACTCACAAGTCTAATAGAATGAAACTGTCCTGTTTAATATCTTTATTTATTAGCTTACTACCTCGTAAATGTAATTGCATTCAGGTATAATTGGTGATTCATCCTATCGACCCAACTTTTATGATTGCGAATACATCTAATAATATTCGAGGAAATCAGTGAAGCTAAGAATATCACACACAAAAATGATTTACGCAAATTTAGCTTCAGTTAAGCTTCTGAAGATAAAAGATCACAAAAACTTTTAGTGTCAGTACTATATATTTGTAGGTCTTCCAAAATTTATCATTACCTATAAATGTACTGTTAAATTTGTAGTAAACTTTACAATGCTTCTGTTTTTTTTTGTTTTTTTTTTGTAGAATATAATACTCCATTTGAACAATACTTCATAATTGAGTTTTTAGTCGCGGCAAATCGGCTCACGAAGCTGTATTTACATTTTATATTCACGTTTGGCTTTTCTTTTTTGCTGTCGAGAAAAAAGGCGGCTTTTTATTAACGTGTGACATGTAACTAATGAATAAATATTTATTTACTTTATTCGAAAAATATACACTGTATTCGTAAAACAGTTCAACACACAAACACTGATGTATTCGCTCACGTGAAATAATAAAAATTTATGAGTGAAAGCAAAGAAAATACATAAGTAGTATTATATCAACCACACTAAATCTGCCATATCCACTGCCGACAAGGCCCTTCGCACATTACTAGAGTTCAAAATTGGTGGTTGATGCACTATTTATACCAACAATGTCCTGAAGAACATCTATTCTGGTAGACAAACTAAATTCATAAAAAAAGCATTAAGAATACTATACAAAGTATTAAGAAATTGCAGGTATATTAATAAACTTACAAATATACACGCAGTTGATTAAACTACAGTTTAACGTCTCTAAAGAGAAACATTAAAAACACACACACAAAGAGATCTGGTTGAGAACACTACAATCGAAAACACTGATTTGTTATTTGTGTGGCTTAAGACACCTTAATGTGATGTTTATTAATAGTAGTATTCTTCACCAAATTGCGTTGGTTGTTGACTTGTGGTGATCGGATCTTCAGTGATGCTATCATCTGTTTGGTAGTCTGCTCCATATTCACTCTGGCCTTCACTGTTTTTACTGGTTTGGTCATCAGGATTATAATTGTTATAGTCATCTTGAGATAGAACAAGTCCTAGACATACCGTCAGAATAAGGACCTGTATAACATAAGGAGTTTATTATGCGTTCTCAGGGGAAAAGTTAGCTTTTTATTAATAACACTTCTGTAAAGCGGGGTAGAGAGATGCAGTGTTTATTTGAAAGACAAATATATGAATGAACTTGCACAAGTTTATAGAAATGGCCTATAATTTGCTCTGTCAAGTTATGTATAATACGGAAATGGTCTATTCTGCCATATTTGAATTATGTTTCTAGTTTAGCAAATTTTAATTCTCTAAGTTAAGAAATAATGATATTTTGAGAGATATAAAACACGAATATTGTGAGCATGTTAGAACATTATACAGTGGATCTAAAAGTGGAAAATGTGTAACATACAAACAGTAGTTTCAACACTTTAACAGGACAATGTTATGATTAAACAGCAGAGTAAATAACGGGTTTACATTTAACAGGGCATTGTTATGATTAATCAGCAGTGTGTATGTGTGTATTTTCTTAGAACAAAGCCACATCGGACTATCTGCTGAGTCCACCGAGGGAAATCGAACCTCTGATTTCGGCGTTATAAATCCGTAGACTAACCGAATCAATTGTAATCAAGCGAAAGTATTGTGTAACGTGTAAGTTTAACGAAACAAGGTCTGTTGTGGCCAAGCAACAACAGAAAAATTTGGCTTTAAATTTCACAGGATGATAACTAAGTGAGGAAACTATTATACCAAAATAATAATAAGTTGGTAAACAACGATCTATAAGCAAAATAAAGTGACTTATTTTTATGGAAACATACTACATGTTTTGACAGGACACTGATATGCCGAATAATGTAGTACGCTCTACCAAACTTAAATCACTTCATTATACTTACAGTTAATGGTTGTTTGCTGTCTTGTTATTAAACAAGATGGTTGAACAGCCAGTAGCTAACGATATTTCAATCATAGTATTTTAATAATATATCACTATCGTGAAAAGATAAAACAAAAAAGGTTTAGTGAAACATTACACATTTTATGAACAAAGTAAACGCCAAACGTACCTTAGCCAACATCTTGATGAGTACTAATAGGAAGTAAAAAGCGTTCAGAGAAGACTACGTTGATTTATTCTTACGCTTAAGTTTTGGACTGTATTGATTCTCTTCAGTATTTATACGTTAAAACCGCTTTGAACAGGAACTTGCCAGATTAAGGTGAAGTATCAGGCAGAAAGTAGACCTAAAGCTATTGTACACGTTTTACAAGCTCGATGGTCGTGAAGTAAATGAAATTGACATACATAAGTTTCATCGTTAGGAAAACCTTCTGAATTCGAGCTCTGAAAATAAAAATATAAAATACTGAGTTCATAGCCAAACATAAATTATAGTTATCATATTTAGAATATAGGACTTAAGGTAATAATGATAAACTTATCATTATAAACAGATGACGTCTATAATAGGGGAGTAATGAAATACTTATCATTATAAACAGATGACGTCTATAACAGGAGAGTAATGATAAACTTATCATTATAAACAGATGACGTCTATAATAGGGGAGTAATGAAATACTTATCATTATAAACAGATGACGTCTATAACAGGAGAGTAATGATAAACTTATCATTATAAACAGATGACGTCTATAACAGGGGAGTAATGATAAACTTATCATTATAAACAGATGACGTCTATAACAGAGGAGTAATGATAAACTTATCATTATAAACAGATGACGTCTATAACAGGGGAGTAATGATAAACTTATCATTATAAACAGATGACGTCTATAACAGGGGAGTAATGATAAACATATCATTATAAACAGATGACGTCTATAACAGGGGAGTAATGATAAACTTATCATTATAAACAGATGACGTCTATAATAGGGGAGTAATGAAATACTTATCATTATAAACAGATGACGTCTATAACAGGGGAGTAATGATAAACTTATCATTATAAACAGATGACGTCTATAACAGGGGAGTAATGATAAACTTATCATTATAAACAGATGACGTCTATAACAGGAGAGTAATGATAAACTTATCATTATAAACAGATGACGTCTATAACAGGGGAGTAATGATAAACTTATCATTATAAACAGATGACGTCTATAACAGAGGAGTAATGATAAACTTATCATTATAAACAGATGATGTCTATAACAGGGGAGTAATGATAAACTTATCATTATAAACAGATGACGTCTATAACAGGGGAGTAATGATAAACTTATCATTATAAACAGATGACGTCTATAACAGGGGAGTAATGATAAACTTATCATTATAAACAGATGACGTCTATAACAGGGGAGTAATGATAAACTTATCATTATAAACAGATGACGTCTATAACAGGGGAGTAATGATAAACTTATCATTATAAACAGATGACGTCTATAACAGGAGAGTAATGATAAACTTATCATTATAAACAGATGACGTCTATAACAGGAGAGTAATGATAAACTTATCATTATAAACAGATGACGTCTATAACAGGAGAGTAATGATAAACTTATCATTATAAACAGATGACGTCTATAACAGGGAGTAATGATAAACTTATCATTATAAACAGATGACGTCTATAACAGGAGAGTAATGATAAACTTATCATTATAAACAGATGACTTCTATAACAGGAGAGTAATGATAAACTTATCATTATAAACAGATGACGTCTATAACAGGGGAGTAATGATAAACTTATAATTATAAACAGATGACGTCTATAACAGGGGAGTAATGATAAACTTATCATTATAAACAGATGACGTCTATAACAGGGGAGTAATGATAAACTTATCATTATAAACAGATGACGTCTATAACAGGGGAGTAATGATAAACTTATCATTATAAACAGATGACGTCTATAACAGGAGAGTAATGATAAACTTATCATTATAAACAGATGACATCTATAACAGGAGAGTAATGATAAACTTATCATTATAAACAGATGACGTCTATAACAGGGGAGTAATGATAAACTTATCATTATAAACAGATGACGTCTATAATAGGGGAGTAATGATAAACTTATCATTATAAACAGATGACGTCTATAACAGGAGAGTAATGATAAACTTATAATTATAAACAGATGACGTCTATAACAGGGGAGTAATGATAAACTTATCATTATAAACAGATGACGTCTATAATAGGGGAGTAATGATAAACTTATCATTATAAACAGATGACGTCTATAACAGGAGAGTAATGATAAACTTATCATTATAAACAGATGACGTCTATAACAGGAGAGTAATGATAAACTTATCATTATAAACAGATGACGTCTATAACAGGGGAGTAATGATAAACTTATCATTATAAACAGATGACGTCTATAACAGGGGAGTAATGATAAACTTATCAATAAAAACAGATGACGTCTATAACAGGGGAGTAATGATAAACTTATCATTATAAACAGATGACGTCTATAACAGGAGAGTAATGATAAACTTATCATTATAAACAGATGACGTCTATAACAGGAGAGTAATGATAAACTTATCATTATAAACAGATGACATCTATAACAGGAGAGTAATGATAAACTTATCATTATAAACAGATGACGTCTATAACAGGGAGTAATGATAAACTTATCATTATAAACAGATGACGTCTATAACAGGGAGTAATGATAAACTTATCATTATAAACAGATGACGTCTATAACAGGGGAGTAATGATAAACTTATCATTATAAACAGATGACGTCTATAACAGGAGAGTAATGATAAACTTATAATTATAAACAGATGACGTCTATAACAGGGGAGTAATGATAAACTTATCATTATAAACAGATGACGTCTATAACAGGGGAGTAATGATAAACTTATCATTATAAACAGATGACGTCTATAACAGAGGAGTAATGATAAACTTATCATTATAAACAGATGACATCTATAACAGGGGAGTAATGATAAACTTATCATTATAAACAGATGACATCTATAACAGGGGAGTAATGATTCCAACGTTAATAATAGCGATAACAATATTAGATAAAAATCGTTAATAGGTTTTGGATATTCAGCTAAGAAACTATACCCATATTTATCTTTATTAAGACCCCTTGTACGGTTTTCAAGAAAACCAAATATTCCATTATTTAAACCTTAATAAAAAACAAACCCATAAGCAATCTAGACAAGTAAAATAGTGGAACGGAAATTCCTTAAACTAAATATAACACGTGATATCCAATATAAATGTGATTAAACTCATTACAAACCGAAAGTTAGTAACCAAGAAGTTAGCTAATAGTTAAAAATAAACACATTACTTTTAATTAATTAAAAATAAAACCAAGAGAAGTTTTTCTTTGGACAAAGTTGAACTGATGGATTCTTGCTTATAATGGTGTAGACACTTTTATTTAATGAACTGATGGATTCTTGCTTACAATGGTGTAGAGATTTAGCTTTTATTTAATGAACTGATGGATTCTTGCTTACAATGGTGTAGATATTTAGCTTTTATTTAATGAACTGATGGATTCTTGCTTACAATGGTGTAGATATTTAGCTTTTATTTAATGAACTGATGGATTCTTGCTTACAATGTCGAAATAAAGAAACAATTGTCACGAAAAATTGTTCTTAACCTGACAAAAATGTCATATTAAAACTGATCTTGATTTGGGTCACACAGACATTATTATTTTTTCAGTCAGAAGTGATATTGACAGAACTTTCAGATGAAAGTGATCTTAAATGAATTAAGTTCCAGGTAATACTATTTTTACTGTCACTACCACTATTTATACTTTATCACTGTATTATTATTTTTACAAACACTATCACTATTAATACTTTATCATTGTATTATTATTGTTACAATCACTACCACTATTTATACTTTATCATTGTATTATTATTGTTACAATTACTACCACTATTTATACTTTATCATTGTATTATTATTTTTACAATTACTACCACTATTTATACTTGTCACTCTATTATTATTTTTACAATCACTATCACTATTTATACTTTATCATTGTCTTATTATTTTTACAAACACTATCACTATTAATACTTTATATATTGTATTATTATTTTTACATTCACTACTACTATTTATACTTTATCATTATATTACTATTGTTACAATCACTACCACTATTTATACTTTATCATTGTATTATTATTGTTACAATTACTACCACTATTTATACTTTATCATTGTATTATTATTTTTACAATTACTACCACTATTTATACTTTATCACTCTATTATTATTTTTACAAACACTATCACTATTAATACTTTATCATTGTATTATTATTTTTACAATTACCATCACTATTTATACTTTATCATTGTATTATTATTTGTACAATCACTACCACTATTTATACTTTATCATTGTATTATTATTTGTACAATCACTACCACTATTTATACTTTATCATTGTATTATTATTTTTACAATTACTACCACTATTTATACTTTATCATTGTATTATTATTTTTTTACAATTACTACCACTATTTATGCTTTATCGTTGTATTATTATTTTTTACAATTACTGCCACTATTTATACTTTATCATTGTGTTATTATTTGTACAATCACTACCACTATTTATGCTTTATCATTGTATTATTTTTTTTACAATCACTACCACTATTTATGCTTTATCGTTGTATTATTATTTTTTACAATTACTACCACTATTTATGCTTTATCATTGTATTATTATTTTTACAGTTACCATCACTATTTATGCTTTATCGTTGTATTATTATTTTTACAATCACTACCACTATTTATACTTTATCATTGTATTATCATTTGTACAATCACTACCACTATTTATACTTTATCATTGTATTATTATTTTTACAATTACCATCACTATTTATACTTTATCATTGTATTATTATTTTTACAATCACTACCACTATTTATACTTTATCATTGTATTATTATTTGTACAATCACTACCACTATTTATACTTTATCATTGTATTATTATTTTTACAATCACTACCACTATTTATATTTTATCATTGTATTATTATTTTTACAATTACTACCACTATTTATACTTTATCATTGTATTATTATTTTTACAATTACTACCACTATTTATACTTTATCATTGTATTATTATTTTTACAATTACTACCACTATTTATACTTTATCACTGTATTATTATTTTTACAATCACTACCACTATTTATACTTTATCATTGTATTATTATTTTTACAATCACTACTACTATTTATACTTTATCATTGTATTATTATTGTTACAATTACTACCACTACTTATACTTTATCATTCTATTATTATTGTTACAATCACTATCACTATTTATACTTTATCATTGTATTATTATTGTTACAATTACTACCAGTATTTATACTTTATCATTGTATTATTATTTTTACAATCACTGCCACTATTTATACTTTATCATTGTATTGTTATTTTTACTATTACTACCACTATTTATACTTTATCATTGTATTGTTATTTTTACTATTACTATCACTACTAATATTTTATCATTGTATTATTTGCTTTTGATTTAGCATTTCTGAGATGTTACTCTGTACTCAGATTTTCCTGGTTCAGTTACTTGAAGCATGTCAGTCTCCTTGTCAAGATATGTGTTGATAATAAAATTAGTTGTCATTGTTTTCTAATAAATGATTTTCATTTGTTTCACTGGCCTATTCTTCACTAACAATGTTTCGTTTAAGATGAAATAATATTCTGTAGTACTTTACTGGTGTTGTCGAGGTTTTACGTTTATTTATAAACTGCTCCATTTTGTTATTAATGTTGTTCGAATTTTATGATCATATGCGTGTTTTTTTTATGAATTCAAGCAAACAATTCATTATTTTAAATGGTGAAAATACAAAAAATAAACTAAGAATTCTTATAGACAAAACTATCTAGTCTCATAGACCAGACAACTGAAGTTTGTATAGACAAAACTCCCTTGTCTCACAGACCAGACAACTGAAGTTTGTATAGACAAAACTCTCTAGTCTCACAGACCAGACAACTGAAGTTTGTATAGACAAAACTCTCTAGTCTCACAGACCAGACAACTGAAGTTTGTATAGACAAAACTCCCTAGTCTCACAGACCAGGCAACTGAAGTTTGTATAGACAAAACTCTCTAGTCTCACAGACCAGACAACTGAAGTTTGTATAGACAAAACTCTCTAGTCTCACAGACCAGACAACTGAAGTTTGTATAGACAAAACTCCCTAGTCTCACAGACCGGACAGTTGAAGTTTGTATAGACAAAACTCTCTAGTCTCACAGACCAGACAACTGAAGTTTGTATAGACAAAACTATCTAGTTTCACAGACCAGACAACTGAAGTTTGTATAAACAAAACTCTCCAGTTTCACAGACCAGACAGTTGAAGTTTGTTTTGACAAAACTCCCTAGTCCCACAGACCAGACAGTTGAAGTTTGTTTGACAAAACTCCCTAGTCTCACAGACCAGACAGTTGAAGTTTGTTTTGACAAAACTCCCTAGTCCCACAGACCAGACAGTTGAAGTTTGTTTGACAAAACTCCCTAGTCTCACAGACCAGACAACTGAAGTTTGTATAGACAAAACTCCCTAGTCTCACAGACCAGACAGTTGAAGTTTGTATAGACAAAACTCCCTAGTCTCACATACCGAACAGTTGAAGTTTGTATAGACAAAACTCTCTAGTCTCACAGACCAGACAACTGAAGTTTGTATAGACAAAACTCTCTAGTCTCACAGACCAGACAACTGAAGTTTGTATAGACAAAACTCTCTAGTCTCACAGACCAGACAACTGAAGTTTGTATAGACAAAACTTCCTAGTCTCACAGACCAGACAGTTGAAGATTGTATAAACAAAACTCCCTAGTCTCACAGACCGGACAGTTGAAGTTTGTATAGACAAAACTCTCTAGTCTCACAGACCAGACAACTGAAGTTTGTATAGACAAAACTCCCTAGTCTCACAGACCAGACAGTTGAAGTTTGTTTGACAAAACTCCCTAGTCTCACAGACCAGACAATTGAAGTTTGTATAGACAAAACTCCCTCGTCTCACAGACCGGACAGTTGAAGTTTGTATAGACAAAACTCCCTAGTCTCACAGACCGGATAGTTGAAGTTTGTATAGACAAAACTCCCTAGTTTCACAGACCAGACAATTGAAGTTTGTATAGACAAAACTCCCTAGTCTCACAGACCAGACAACTGAAGTTTGTATAGACAAAACTCCCTAGTCTCACAGACCAGACAACTGAAGTTTGTATAGACAAAACTTCCTAGTCTCACAGACCAGACAGTTGAAGATTGTATAAACAAAACTCCCTAGTCTCACAGACCGGACAGTTGAAGTTTGTATAGACAAAACTCTCTAGTCTCACAAACCAGACAACTGAAGTTTGTATAGACAAAACTCCCTAGTCTCACAGACCAGACAGTTGAAGTTTGTTTGACAAAACTCCCTAGTCTCACAGACCAGACAATTGAAGTTTGTATAGACAAAACTCCCTCGTCTCACAGACCGGACAGTTGAAGTTTGTATAGACAAAACTCCCTAGTCTCACAGACCGGATAGTTGAAGTTTGTATAGACAAAACTCCCTAGTTTCACAGACCAGACAATTGAAGTTTGTATAGACAAAACTCCCTAGTCTCACAGACCGGATAGTTGAAGTTTGTATAGACAAAACTATCTAGTTTCACAGACCAGACAACTGAAGTTTGTATAAACAAAACTCTCCAGTTTCACAGACCAGACAGTTGAAGTTTGTTTTGACAAAACTCCTTTGTCTCACAGACCAGGCAACTGAAGTTTGTATAGACAAAACTCCCTAGTCTCACAGACCGGACAGTTGAAGTTTGTATAGACAAAACTCCCTAGTCTCACAGACCAGACAACTGAAGTTTGTATAGACAAAACTCCCTAGTTTCACAGACCAGACAATTGAAGTTTGTATAGACAAAACTTCCTAGTTTCATAGACCAGACAGTTGAAGTTGGTAAAGACAAAACTCCCTAGTCTCACAGACCAGACAACTGAAGTTTGTATAGACAAAACTCCCTAGTTTCACAGACCAGACAATTGAAGTTTGTATAGACAAAACTTCCTAGTTTCATAGACCAGACAGTTGAAGTTGGTAAAGACAAAATGCTCTCTAGCCCAATAGACCAAGCTTTTGAAGTCTGTAAAGATAAAAAACTTTTTTAACACTTCTGTGTGTGTTTTCTGATAGCAAAGCCACATCGAGCTATCTGCTGTGCCCAAATAAAGGAATCGAATCCCTGATTTTAGTTTTGTAAATCCCAAGACTTATTACTGTCCTAGAGGTAACCTGAAGATGACATAAGAAGGTCGAAACGTTGTTCTCTGTTTTATTAGTAAAAGTGTTAATACCTACACTAGCTGTCCCGAGATATATTTTTACTTCAAGTGGGTATCTCGTCATCATGGAAAAGCTCTTTAGTCTCGCAGATCAGCCAGGTGAAGTCTGTATAATCAAAAAGCCCTTTAATTTAAAACGCCAGGAAGTTGAAGTCTGTGTAGACAAAAAAAAAAAAAAAAAATGTGTAGCCTCACAGAGCAGGAATCTGAAGTCTGTAGAGACAAAATGACTTACCAGATGGCGAGAAGTAGAAGCGATTTGAAGTTCATTTAAAGGCTGTGTAGTCGCAACCAAACTTATTGTACTGACAATATTCCTTATATTGGACAAACACAATGTCTGTGACTTTCGCTAATAACCTACATCTATGATGTTTTCAAATGTTATGCTTTTCTAACATATAATCTATGGGTAATTACTTTGCATTGTAAAAAAATAATTGATACCATAAGATCAAGTTATTGGTACGCAGATATTCCTCAGCGCTTATCTGTTTACTTCACATGGGTAAAAACGTTACCTAGTTGTTACTGTCTTAACATTACATGATCAAAACATTACCTAGTTGCCACTATCTTAACACCACATGGATAAAAACATTACCTAGTTGTTACTATCTTGCCACTATCATACTGAAGATTGTCATGTGTTTTATATGATGTTTTTCATCAGAATGTTTCCCCACTTACACTTTGCACATTGCTTTGTTTCTCCTAAGCTCTTGGAACTATTTTGTGCAAGTTTGCATCAGGTATAGGTGCGAACAAATTCCTATTCAAAAAAACTGAAACAACACGAAAGTAGTACACAACCATGTCAGACAACAGTGAAATTGTATCATGCTTGCTTTAAAACTAGTTATATTTACGTTGTTTTTTACTTGTTTGACTTTAATGTGTTTTGTCTTTTGTAAGATTAATCTATACTTATTCCGATTCTCTCACACCGCAAACATATAATGAAATTAAATCTTTCAATCCTAACCGCAACGTAAATCTTCTATAGGCTCCTACTTCAAAGTCGCATGTCGGTCACACATCTGTGACCCACCTCAGAAACAGGTTTTAATTACGAGCTAAATACAAATATATGACATTGAAGAATGTCATGTGTTTTATATGATGTTTTTCATCAGAATGACAACTCATGCGACACACGAGCTAAACTTCTAACTAGAAACCCCAAGTTTTAGACATATAATAGCCTTCCGTAATATTTAAAAGGGCTAACTAGATGAATGGCTGGCTACCAGTCAAAAACATTTTCAAGCTATACAGTTAAACTCAATCAACCAGCTAGACTGGCTGTCACTTGTTATAATAAACAAACAGCTAAAAGTATGGAACATGTTCTGTTTAATGGAATAAGGATGGTCAGAGCCCCGATTTTTCGACATCCAGCGAGACGCCGAGCCCCAAGATCGCCATATTTGTGGTGAGAGAGACCAGATGTTTATTTAAAATATTTATCTGTTCATTTACCGAGATTCTGGACCCGGCATGGCCAGGTGGTTAGCGTGCTCGATTCGTAATCCGAGGGTCGCGGGTTCGAATTCCCGTCACATCAAACATGCTCGTCCTTCTAGCCGTGGGGGCGTTATAATGTTACGGTCAATCCCACTACTCGTTGGTAAAAGGGTAGCCCAAGAGGTTTCGGTGGGTGGTGATGAAGCTATCTTCCCTCGAGTTTTACACTGCTAAATAGCCCTTGTGCAGCTTTACGCGAAATTCTAAAACAAACAGACCGATATTCTTTCAACTTAAGAGGATAAAAAATTTTCGTTCACAAGATTTAGTGTCGTAGTGATTTACGAGACGATGATGGTAGACGTGTGTAATGTGTATCTCATTGGAAAAGTGATCGCTTTTGCTGAATTCAGTCACACTGGGAACTAAGTTATTAACTTATCAGGAAGTCTTGAAAATTTTTATTTATTTAAATACGTTTTTGATACTTAAGTTTCAAAACCAAGTTACAAAAAAATTGTTACTTAGCTAAGAGACGTTTTTACGATGACATGGTGTAAGGGTGTTGTTGAAACCAGTTAAGTCTCGTTCTAACCAACTTTTGCATTGAACAGGTTTGTACTACAAAAAAATTCCAAGAAAAACTAAATAGTAAGAAACTAGAATATTTTCTTGCCAGTTAAGTTCTATGCCCTAAAATACAAATTCTATTGCGGTGTACACGCTAGAACGTAGCCATGGTATCATGTGAACCCGTTGTGAGATTGGTTGTCACGTACAGAAAACTGAACGAGGTGAACAAGTCATAGAGTGTTGTTTATCCATGTAATGCATTGATTTAAACAGGAAAGAGTCACGTAAATTGCTAAAGAGTTGTACGTATCTGTTTTTTAATATACAAGCTTAATACAATTCTGTAATGAATTTTCGATATGAGTTTACACAAATACTCTGTTGTAAGAATACATGAGTTTAAGAAAAGGTATGATACCGAAGCAATAACAATGTCAATAAAAACTAAGATGTTTTATAACGATTCCAATTTGATAGTTATCACGTACTTATAAAACGCCTCCAGTGGCACAGCGGCATGTCTGCGGACTCATACCGCTAAAAACCGGGTTTCGATACCCGTGACGGGCAGAGCACAGATAGTCCATGGTGTAGCTTTGTCTTTAATTCTAAACAAACAAACAAAGGTATTTATAAGTGAAGTTTGTTGGGGACAAGCTATTAAATAGTGGATAAAGTAGATAATCTATGGCAGATATAATTAATTGGAGACTCGAATCCGCGACCCTCAGATTACGAGTCGAGTGCCTTAACCACCTGACCATGCCGGGCCATCTCATGTGGTAGAGTAAGTGAATTTATCACTGATTGTATTGCTATAACAGAGTAGAGGTGAATAAACTGTCTTATCAGTTGTGTTCTGAAGTAACTGAATCAGTCTGTGGAGACTTTGGTAACAAATAGACAATTATCTAAAGCTCTGGATACAAGTATGATAACAAATAGTGTAACATATTTTTGTACACACGTTTGACTTGTTTCGAGTATATTACCTTAAAACAAGTGGATTGTATGTTGTCCGCTTATTGTAGAAATGTATCGCCAACACTTCACAGACAGACATCTACTTTAAAGAATCGCGGTTTTATAAAAAAACCGACAATAGGTGACCACAATATCGGGATTAAGCCTGACTAGAAGAATATGCTATGGCTAATAGGTTCTGACAGGAAAAATATGCTATAGTTTTGTCAGGAACAATCTGCTACCCTGAAGGTAAAGACAGTTCTGTCAGGAACAACTTGGTAACTAAACAGAAAATCGGGCGAGTTCTGGCAACCAAAGTTAAGGTTAGTTCTGTCAAAATCACGCGCTAGGTGTTTCCCAACAACGTTCGATCTTATACACAAAAAAGCCGTTACGGCTGGCAGCATTTCATTTCGAACTCTCTTTGGTAAAACAAGCCCTGTATTACATAATATGAACACAATGTATATATTCAGGACTTCAATTTTGATATTCAATAATCTGTGATAAAAGTTTATTTATTTTTTTATTTTTTTTTTGCATATACACATTTTGTACGAAATTGACAAAACAGAGAAACATCACACAATAAATGTGCAAAATCATTCTTGCCGGATATCTGTATACTAACTTTTCATTCCGAAAATCTATGATATAACTATGCAAGATATACTTTTGGAAATAATAAAATGATAAACACATACTAAAACAATTTGTAATGGATATAACTCGTAACTTAGAGAACAATACTCAGGCATTAGAAAACTATACTCACTGAAAATAACTTAGATCTAGTCAAACAATATTCCTAGAGAACATTAAAAGTCTTGTAGAACACTGTCCAATAACAGTCTATGCGAGTGTTAACAAATAATTCGTAGAAATTATTAAAAGCTCTCCTGATTTCTCGCGTATGAAAACCTTTAATTTCGTTCGTAGCGTAACACTGAAAACTTTGTTCTACGTTATCATAAGTTGGAATATATGTTTTCTCGGAGTATTACTATAATGTTGGAAAAACACCAAATACCTTACTTATTATTTTACTTTTAACACAAATAGTACTGATATTTTTACATACTGGTTTATTTACGATGTTTTTCGTAACACAAAGGTTATCCATGCTCTAATCTCGAGCTAATAGACAAGACACTACCTACTCCCAAGTAGTTTTATCTGATGAGTTAGTGAGATTTGAATGTCACTCGTAAAACGCACCTAGGGCCTCAAAGTGCAGAATGCGTTTTTGAAAAAATGGGTCCGAAATCCCAAATCGTAGGGTTCATCGGTTGGTTGAGCTGAGTAGGTCACATCTGAAAAGAAAAAGATCTTCCGTAGTGAGATCCCCAAAATAAGGGTAAAGATCTTCCGTAGTGAGATCCCCAAAATAAGGGTAACGATCTTCCGTAGTGAGGTTCCCAAAATAAGGGTAAATATCTTCCGTAGTGAGGTCTCCAAAATAAGGGTAAGGATCTCCCATAGTGAGGTTCCCAAAATAAGGGTAAAGATCTTCCGTAGTGAGGTCCCCAAAATAAGGGTAAGGATCTTCCGTAGTAAGGGCCCCAAAATAAGGGTAAATATCTTCCGTAGTGAGGTCTCCAAAATAAGGGTAAGGATCTTCCGTAGTGAGGTTCCCAAAATAAGGGTAAAGATCTTCCGTAGTGAGGTCCCCAAAATAAGGGTAAAGATCTTCCGTAGTAAGGGCCCCAAAATAAGGGTAAGGATCTTTCGTAGTGAGGTCCCCAAAATAAGGGTAAATATCTTCCGTAGTGAGGTCTCCAAAATAAGGGTAAGGATCTTCCGTAGTGAGGTTCCAAAAATAAGGGTAATGATCTTCCGTAGTGAGGTCCCTAAAATAAGGGTAAGGGTGTTTTGAACACTTCTGTTAATTATTATCCCACTTACTAATCACAGATCAACATTAAAAGATGTAAACATCAAAATGACTAAACGAGCTTCCGTTGCATTTACCACAAAGTTGGTCTAAGGTAGAACAAATTATCCCAAAGTCACAATTATATAACAGTAAACAAGGATTTTCAGCAGTCCCTCAATCAGAAAAATAATTAGCGAATAATTTAAAAAAGTAACTGTCTAGCACGATGTTGATCTCAAAGGTTACTAATGAAAATTCGTGAGTTATTGGTAGTATGTACAATTTATTAAGCTCTTAACAGTGATTAAGTGTCTTCCCTAATTTTGAACTACTGACCAAAGAGGATACAGTTAGTCAACAGCATTCTACAGCGCATCATTCATGTTAAGGGATCGACTGTAACTCTTGTAACGCACCCACAGTTTAAAATGCGGAGTGTATTTTTTTGTATCGCACGGATTCGAATCTGATTTGCCAGCTCCGAAATCATGAGCTCTACCACAAATCGTCCTATGGTGGGGCAGTTGTAAGATTTCCGATTTACAACACTAAAATCAGGGGTTTGATTCCCCCAGGTGGATACAGCAGGTAGCCCAAGGTAGTTTTGCCATGAGACAATATACATAGACACATATAACGGATCGAACCCATGTTCACAAAGTATAGTGAAAGCTCACTTACTGTAGTTACAAATAATAGTCAATATCATTTGGCCAGTTTCATTCTTAATTGTATTCGTGTTTTATTTAGCTATAATTTCATAGGTTCATCGTTGACGCTGTTTTATAATGTTTCGTGTAGTTAATATACAAACCTTTCTGGAAGAAAATACCCACCATCCCTTTATTTTATGACGGTTAAATGTAACTAAAAGCATATTATAAAATATTGTTTTTAGCCACTTAATAATGTACAAATCATGTAATACGGTTATGCTTGTTTAATTTGACTTTAAAAACTATTAAGGTTTAAATTTTGACCACAAAATTGCGATGCAGCATGTTCAAGGGTTAAATTGGTGGACACAGATGGGGTTCAAGGGTTAGATTAGTGTATACAGATGGGGTTCAAAGGTTAGATTCGTGGATACAGAAGAAGTTCATAGATAACTCCGTAAATTTTGTGTTAGTCATTTACAATCAACAGGTATTGAGATTGTTTGTTTCTTTGTAAGCACAAAGTTACAGAAGGGGCTATCTATACCGTCTGCACCACGGGCATTGAAACCCAATTTTTATCATTAGCCTTAAGGCGTACACCTGAGCTATTATACAAGAGGGTAGAGTATGTTTGCTGTTTTCTGAATTTTGACAACGCATACTGTGACTGGTTTTGCATGAAATAATTACGTTTTCTCTCCACATTGCATTTCTGCTTTTGAATGTGTTGATATGCTGATTGAGGTAAACTTAGATTTCGCTTGATGTGTTTAAAGGCAAAACTGTATAGTGTATTCACTAATAACAATGGCTTTTCTTTAATTCATAGACACTGGGCATTTTCAGAAAGCAAACTAATCGGAAATGATTGAGTCCTATCGGCTTCTATAAATTCTAATATCTCTTTCTTACACTCACCCCTTCCGCCCTTGGGGTGCTCATATTCCCCAGAGATACGATATCTTGTTAAACCCCGTAAAAAGGAAAAAAAATGTCTACCATTCAATTTTCAGGTGTAGTAAAATAATTGTGGAAACACTTCTCTTTAAATTTTAAAGTAATTTTGGAAACAAACGTGTCTTGTGAACGTTTTTGAGTGTTATTATTGATCATGTTATTTTGTGAAATTACAAATAATACCAGAGCGATATGCATATCGACTTACAACTCTCTTAATTGTGTCTCGATACTCGTGGTGGGTAGAGTAAAGATAGCCCTTCGTATACTCTTATGCCTAATTACAAACAAAGATCAAATATGTTTTATTACCACAGGTTTTCCATGTTTACTTCACAGTTACGACAAAAGTGTTCGTACCCCTGCGTCCCGAGTGGTTTTTTGCTCATAACGTAAAAAGTATCACGATTAGGATAATGAAAGTATAATTTATTATAAATATTATACTAATACACATCTACATAAATTTTTATGTAAATTAAGCGACAAATAAACTGTTTATAAGAAAATAACCAAAAATAGGAGAAGCAGAAAGTGTTCGTACAGTTCAGAACGTGTGAAAAAACTGATATACCAGTAAATATTTTGTTTAGTTTGGCGAATAAACTACATTATACCATTCCAGAACTAGACACTGGGTTCATAATTATTGGAATTTAGCCAGCAATAAATGTACCTCCGACAATTTAGAGCCGCCTTCGTCACTATCTGCTTGGCCATCATGGCGAACAGGAAACAACTGTCCAGTGATTTAAAAAACCAAATTATTGTAAAATACAAGTCTCGTGTGTCTCTTTCCGGTATTGCCACACAAGTTAATGTGCCAAAATATACTGTTCAAAGCATAATTGCTAAGTTTAAGCTCACAGAATCAACAGAGTTAATAGAAACCCTCGTTTAACACGTAATGACATACGTAAACTGGTAAGAGAAACTAGGGTTGAAGTAAGTACCTCTACAGTTACAAACATGTTACGCTCTTCTAGGTTCAAAGCATGCCGTCCTCGTAGAACTCCATATTTAAAGCCTGTTCATTTAGAAGCACGATTGAGGTATGCAAGAAAGCATGTAGATAAACCCTTTACCAATTGGAAGAGTATTCTTTGGTCAGACGAGATTAAAATCGAGCTTTTCGGCCACAATGATGTTTACTATATTTTCCGTAAGAAGAGGGAACAAAATCTTCCAAAGAACACCGTCCCTACAGTTAAACACGGGGGTGGCTCGACCATGCTATGGGGTTCCTTCAGCTCTTCTGGTGTAGGCTGCCTTCACCGCGTCAACGGAATCATGAAAAAAGAAGAGTACGTTGATATATTAGGCACTTATATTAAGAATGATGCTCGGAACTTGCGGTTTGGGCGTCGTTGGATCTTCCAGCACGACAATGACCCTAAGCACACATCGAAATATGTGCAATCCTGGTTGCAGAGGAACCATATAAGCATTCTGGAGTGGCCATCTCAACTCAATTAAAAACGTTTGGCATGAGTTGAAGACCAGGGTTCATCAGCGTTATCCGAAAAACTTGCAAGAGTTGAAGGTCTTCTGTAAAGAAAAATGGATGAAAATACCAGTTGAGTACCGTCAAACGATCATGGAGGGCTGTGAGAAGAGATTGCGCCAAGTAATTCACCTGAAAGGCTACACAACTGACCATTAAAGTAGACACAGGAACACTTTTTGCCCCTTCTATGTTTGGTTCTTTGTTTATAAACAGTTTATTTGTCGTTCAATTTAAATAAAAATTTATCTAGATGTGTGTTAGAATAATATTTATAATATACTTTACTTTCATTATCCTATCCTGATACTTTTTAAGTTATGAGGAAAAAAACTACTCACGCCGCAGGGGTACGAACACTTTCTGTCGTAACTGTGTATTAATGAAAATAACCGTTAAAAAGTAGAATATATAATCTACTTTTTGTTTGAGAAAATCTAAAAACTCTAAGTTAAACCGACCAGTTCCTTGAATTTTCTGCTTAGGTGTGTGATTTCTTATAGTAAAGCCACATCGGGCTATCTGCTGAGCCCACTGAAGGTAATCGAACCTCCTCATTATAGCGTTGTAACCCTGTGGATTTACAGCTGTACCAGCGGAACACTTCTGCTCAGGTCGTTTGATTATGTCATTTAGGATTAAAATGAATTAAGTTAAACTAATTTTAACATATTAATCTGTGACGAATTTACTATTATATGTCTGTTTTAATATCGATGTTCGTTTAAGTTAAATATATATTTATAAATCTATATAACATACTGTTAAATCTTTAATGTGAAATTCCCATCTACTTACTAAAGTTCAAACGATTCTCGAGAGTAAGAATCAACAATATATAAACAACAGTTTATCGTCGGTATTGTTGTGCAGGCTGAAATTTCTAGAAACTCTCCTTACGCCTATAAATGTGACCAATGCAATGAGTCATTAGATAGTATATTTATTGGTTTTCTATAGTTGTATTCTATAAACCTCGGAGGATATAACTGTGATTAACACTTATTAATTGGGAACTTCAGAAATTTTACCAGGGACGTTTAATAGATTTCTAATATTACAAACCATTGTAATTTAAGCGGATTCACATTGGATTTTACGAACACATTATACAACCTGCTTATTATATTAACTCAAAATTAATTCTCTCATCGTTAACTCCAGATAAGATATCAAAGAAGTTTCTGACCAGAAAGAAGACTCAACATTGTTTGTAAAACTTTCGTATATAGATCATTATTTGTAATAACCGTTATTGAAAACTAAATTATTGTTTGTATAATAAAATATATTTGTATTAAAACAGAAAACTGTGTGTATTAGTTGGCAAATATCATAAATTGGATATATAGTGAAATTTATTTAACTGCAAAATCTAAATTACAATTTAACTCAGTTTTAGGCTATTGGAAATTGTAATGCGTAACATAATAAACTGGAGGCTTGTACGGGATAAATTATAATATGTTTGATTTAGGCACGATAAAATTAGAAAAGATAAAAAAATTGCTGTTTTCGTAGTACATACCTTGTCGGGATTCTATCATACAGCATTAGTGACACGATGAATAACAAACAGATCTCGAAAACTACGACCAACAAATTACTTAGATAATGACACATGATACCAAAGATTAATTTCAATAACATTTCCAATACCTTCAAGTTTTTTTTAAGTCGAGTACTGAGTTAAGTAAATCATTGTTTGTTAAATAGTTTATATGAAATCTAGCTTATCTTATGTAACAGATATAACCAATTGAACTGTAGTGAAGTTAATCGTATTATATGACACAGTGATCCAGGTGGTACTGTTAGAGCTAATCCTTCCATTACCGATCGTGTTTAGCTTCATGGTCATAAAATTATATTTGTCTCACGTCACAATGTAGACTACGTATTTTCATTTGGTGCTTAGTTTAAATGACCAAATTTATATAAGTTAAATATACAAAAGTCTATCAAAAGTTTGTGATTCCAGTTTTACCGGTAATCTTTCTTCAACAGCAGTTGATTTCGAAGTATTACCAGAAGCTTGTGAATTTTTCCTTCTAAGTCTTTTCTGTTTGTTTTATTTTTTGAATTTCGCGCAAAGCTACTCGAGGGCTATCTGCCCTAGCTGTCCCTAATTTTGCAGTGTAAGACTAGAGGGAAGGCAGCTAAACATCATCACCAACCACCAACGTTTGGGACAGTTTTTTTATCAACGAATAGTAGGATTGCTTGTCACATTATAACGTCCCCACAGCTGAAAGGACGAGCAACTTTTGGTGTGACGGGGATTTGAACCCTCGACCCTCGAATTACGGGTCGAGTGCCTTATCCACCTGGCTATTCCGGGCCAACAAAGTCTTTCTCCCCTGTGCTATTTGTTCCGGTTACCCTGTTAGAATATGCCTAACTCTATATCAACTACTTTTTAGCGTCAGAAGATCCTCTTTCGTGACAATAGTCTTAACTGTGCTGACGAAACTATTACTTTAGAATAGCTTAGTGCCGTTTCGAAACTCATTTATTTTTACTCATTCATATTCGATTTTTTTCGATATAATGAAGAGCACCAAAAGATTCGTCCTTCGAACCAATATTGTTCTTTGGATCAACATTTTCGAAGAATATCTTTCCATAGTAATTTTTATATATCTCCAAATTGTCAAGAATTTGCCATAAGTCAAATACAAAAGTACTGACTTGTGTGTTGTAGTACTACAATTAGCACTTTAGGCAATAAGTCACTATACTGTCATATGTACATTTTTACTTTTATAAAAGTTTAAATAGCCGTTTGTAATAAATAAGAGTCGTTATCTTCCTCTGAGATAAAATTCCCATATTCCAAGTTTAAAAAGCATATGATAATACATCATTTACTATCGGAAGATGGCGCTTCAAAGGCTACTTTTATAATAATAGTTTTCTGTTACATAAAGAAGCACAGAACAAATAAAAATAATTATTAATGAATAACTATAAAGTGTGGTACTACTAAAAAGTAATAAAATTAAAACAAAAATTTCATTAAAATCTTAACATTTTCTATTATTAAGTGTTGCTCACAAATTTCTCAACAGCTCATGATATGTGGTGAAAAGTGTGCTTTGAAATGGATAAGTATAGTATATTATCTTTACTTCATGGCTGCGTTATCCTGCAATTTTTTCTAGACGGCAAATGTTTTTTACCTCTTTTCATTCTGAACTTCTAACATTTTATTAATTTATACAATTTCAATTAAAGAAGTAAATAATTTTTTCCATTTATCTACAGCAGAGATACTCATACTTTTAATATGCTTATTTGACTTTAAACAAAGCCACATCGGGCTATCTGCTCTGTTCTCTTTAAGGAATCGAATCCCGGGTTCTAGCGAGCTGTAAACCTACCGTTGCCCCGTGGAGGGACCAGTCTTTTGAAACTGGTGTATCCGGATGATCCAAATATTAAAAATAGCTGCAAAATTACACTTCTTCAGCTATGAAGTCGTTTTTCTTTCTCCTGAAGTTGTTACTGTTTTTTTTTTCTTATAGCTCACAGAGTGGAATCGAATCCCTGATTTTAGCGTTGTAAATCCGTAGACCTGCATTGTTACTGTTACCGCTACTAATCGGTTTTAATCCCACTAGCAGGTGGATGTTTAGCTGTGTTTACGTTAGTAGTTATTATTTTTGAGCGGTGTGCCCAGGAAGTTGTTTTTTGTTCTCCACCTCCGCGGCACAACAGTACATATCACAGCTTACGACGTTCAAATTCGAGTTTCGATACATGCAATTAGAAGAGCAAAGATAGCACATTGTGTAACTTTGTGTCTAATAGCAAACAAGCAAGATCTCCCTTTGTTTACTTAGTTTTGTTTCACTTACCCTTTCAATGACGGGCAAGGCATGGTCAGGTGGTTAAAGCGCTCGACTCGCAATCTGAGGGTCGTGGGTTCGAATTCCCGTCACACTAAACATGTTCGTTCTTTCAGCTGTGTGGCATTACAATGTTACGGTCAATCTCATTCGTTGGTCAAAGAATAGCACAAGAGTTGGCGGTGGGTAGTGATGACTAGCTGCCTTCCCTCTAATCTTACACTGTTAAAGTAGGAACGGCTAGCGAAGGTAGCCCTCGTTCAAAAACAAACGAACTATCGTTCGTCAAATTATGGTATGTGTAGCAGCCCTTCGATAGCTACTGAAAGATTTTGAGTTGTTTGTTTTTTAATTTCGTGCAAAGCTACATGAGGGCTATCTGCGCTAGCCGTCCCTAGTTTAGCAGTGCAAGACTAGAAGGAAGGCAGCTAGTCATCACCACCCACCGCCAACTCTTGGACTACTCTTTTACCAACAGATAGTGGGATTGCCCGTCATATTATAACGTCCCCACGGCTGAAAGAGCATGTTTAGTGCGACGGAAATTCGAACCCTATGAGCGACAGTCAAGCATTTTGGTTGAAACTTTATTAAAGAGGATTATACATAGTATTTAAAGATTTTGTTTTATACCATGGCCAACTATAAGGTAGGCAGGCAAACGTTTAGCAGCTAACATCCAACGCCAACTGTTAAGCTACTCTTTACTATCAAATAATAAGACTGAATGAAAAAGGTGGGCATGTTCAGCGCCGAATTTTTAACCAGTGACTCTCAGATTGAGTGTCGAGAAACCTACCTACCAGAATCAATTAGCGTAACATCTTAAACTTTAAAATATGAATAATCACGTTTCTTTGAAATCAAAATTCAAATCTTAGTTTTCTAGCAGTTAACACGAAGAAAGAGTAGAATTAAAGCTCATAATATAAAGCAATAAAGATATTTTTGTCAATGCATCTCGTCTTTCAGCAGCCACACCGTAATTTAAAACACATTTGTGCTTATCTTAAGCGTAAAACACTGCTAAAAATTGTATATTAGGCGTTGCTGATGAGAATAGATCGACACGTAAAAGATGAAATGTCGTTTGTTTTTCCATTTTTAATTCGGCGATTTATTTTCCACTGCATACAGTATAAAAGAACAAACACTCGATACATGTAAAATCGTTTTTTCGGATTGCAAATTATGCAAAATTAATCAAAATAATTGACATTAGGGAAAAACACATACGTTACTTGCTTATCGAGCAATAGTTGAACTCAGTGTGGTAATGTTTTGAGAAGAGTTTAACTGAATGAAAGAAAATTTTAGAATAATATTAATGTTTCTTTTCTCTTAAATTCATGATAGTTTACTCACACTTGTGTGAAAATACCTAGTCGTTTACAATATTAACACTAGAGGGCAATCATGTTGTGTTGAATTTAAGTAGCTGCAAAACGTCGCGCGAAATTCTCTTTACAGAAATGACCCTATTAACATAGATCACATTTACCTAACCCCTCCCAGGTGTTGAAGACCTAAATCTTGAGGAAGAAAAAAAAAACTATCTCATTCTCTACCTTTCGTTTAGATCATACAATTAATCACTCCAGTGATAAGTGTACCATGAATTGTCAAACTTTACAGATACATAATAACTGACTACATTGTACAGTCAAAATGTCCTAAATTTAACAATATCATAAAATAAGTAGAAATGTGTGATAAAAATACGTTATTTTATTAATATACGTATATATTTGGGTGAGATCTTACTGAAAGTATATTTATTATATAAGAACTGACATGTTGCGAAATAACGTTTCATAATGACGAGAAACCCACTTGAAATAAAAACGTATTCTAATGACGGCTGGTACGGGTATTAAAACTTTATTTAAAATAAAGTACAGAGCAACTCTTCAACCTTCTTTGGTCAGCTTCAGGTTAATAAAGAGAGTTTGCAGCTGACCGTTGCTGGATGAGTCTCTGTTGATTTTTATATTCTGGATTTTGATTGGTTGTTAGTGAGTTCCCTACTTTAATACTGTCCCCAAACCACGAGACGTAATACATAACGTCGTTAAATATGCATATATATATAGGATAAAATCTATAGACAATTAAAACAATACAATGGTCTATCTGTGTTCTACATACCACGGGTATTGAAACCAAATGTTTTTAAAAACGTATACTTGACTTATCTCAAAGCTACTGAGGTGAGAGGCTAAACGGGAATAAGTCGTGGCTATACACTAAAAACGGGTTTCTTAGACTTCGATAAAAAATATCGTCCTTACTGGAACCACTGAAAAGTAAACAAAATGAATTTCTGCTCGATATATTTCTGTAAGAGGAATCTCTCAGTATCACTTTCATCCGAGCGGCGACTGAACAATGCCCAATGGTTAGCTGCCAGTATGTATATTCCAGGTTACTGAATTTCGCGCAATACTACCCGAGAGCTATCGGAGCTAGCCATCCATAATTTAGCAGTGTAACACTAGAAGGAAAGCAACAAGTCATCATCACCCACCGCCAATTCTTGGATTACTCTTTTACCACAGAATAATGGGATTCACCGTCACAATATAACGTACCCATGACTGAAAGGGCGAGCATGTTTGGTGCGACGGTGATTTGAACCCGCTACCTTCGGATTACGAGTCGAGAGCCATAACCACCTGGCCATACTCTAATTACACCTAAATATTTCAAAAAGTCAATTCGATCTTGGAGAAAATTTTACAGCGATATTATTTACTACATAAGGCATGAAATACCTTTTAAGAGACATAATACTGCCTATTTTTCAAATCACTGAACATCACTAACAGTTATAGGCTTGCCATTGCCATCTCTAACTGGTTAAACTTTGTTATTGGTCTTTTGAAAACATCTTGCAATTCAATTGTTTGCTCTTTCACAATTCAAGGTTTTTCAGGATACTCAGTCACATCTGTTCAGAAAAGATTTCCCATCCTAGATGTGATTTGTAAACTGTATACTCACCGACAGAAGTTGAGGTAGATGATTATTCCAAGTTAAATGATTTTAAAAAATGTAAGCTGATATTCTATTTATGGTTCTGTTTACTCTTTTTTCATGTTACTCTGAGGATGATGTGAAGGTACAAAGTATGATTAATTCCCAAGAATATCTAAGGTTTAACCATCAAATGCAAGAGAAATGGAGTCTATTATGTCACTTTGAAATAGTTTATCTATATACACATTCATTAGCTAGTGTTTTCATGACCACTAAGGTGCTTCTTTCTCCAAGAGAGTACAATTAAATCCACTTATTGAAATAACCTGAATAGCCAATAAATAGCTAATCCTAGTACTAAATATACAATAAGTGCCCTTCCTATAACATCTGTTCCTATTATTTCACTGGTTTTCACAATCTTTTTGCTTTTTTTAGTCTCTACAGCTACAGATGGATTCAGACAACTTGAATTTTGAATAAGTATCTATATCCGTAGTCACTGATTCTAGTTTCTTCAGTACCCAATTGTTTTTTGTTGCTAGCATTAGCAATGACATAAAGTATAAGCAACAAACTTGATGAGATCTAAATCTGGAGTCGTTTTGCGGGTGACTAACAAAATGCCTGTAAAATGTCAAGTAGCTGATTATGTATTATTTTTCAATAAATAATAGAAAAGGGCAAGTTCTTACCTTCAAGGACCAATGAATTAGTAACCAGTTAACCTTTAATCTGTCTTCAACTATTTCAGTTTAGGTTGTTGATAACAACTTAATATCATATGCCATCTCTAAAAACCAGAAAACAGCTAAACTTTGTAACTCTGTAGTTATGCAATTCATTTCTGCTGGAGTCAGTGTTTGGTAAACTAGTATATGTAATTACACTACTAGTACAGAAATGCTCCCAGTTGAACACTTGAGACACCTGTAATCAGTAAATGCTGTTTCACCTGTGTCAAGCTGTAAATCTAGCTTTTTTATCTTCTGTAATACATTTTGACACTCAGGAATGGAATTTCACTTGACATGCTCTTTTCTTAACTGTCAGAAGGGTTAAGCAACTGTAACAAAGCAAGAAAGGAGTCGATTATACCAAACAAAGATACCCAAAAGAAACTGAACTCCTTAAAATTATTTAGAGCAAAAAAATCATAATCTCTTCATAGTTTATACATTCCCTCAGAAGTAGTTTTAATCCAATTTAGTTGTACTAATTTTTATATTTAGGTTAGTTTTTGTAAAAACTAGTTCAAGATTGTTTAAATGTTGACAATAAATTAACGGTGTCACAAATATATGACTTGTAACACCAAGTTGTTTATTTAGAACTTTATCTGCAGGCCTTTTAAAGGTTTCAGGTTTATATTTTTCAAACAGTGTCCCAAAGCTGATAATGTTCATTATCAGTACAAAAACAAATTTTGACCTATTTTCAAGCTTTACAAGTATTTCCTAATATGTACTTCATATATTTAGAGTGCAGATGCATGATGCTCTGATAAGGAATTCAGAATGTGACTTATAAGAGGTTATTTTCTTAAACTTATTTAACTTCCTGTAGACTTTTAAATACCAGAAATAATAAGTATTATTCCTTTACAACAACTACTGGAGAAGTCCAAGCAGAAGAAGTGTTCAATCAAACTAAAATAACATAACATTCTGGGACAACATGGGACCTATTGGTCTATCTCATTTGTTTCATCTGCTAAACGAAACTAAAAATATTAAATTAATTATTAAATGTTAAAAAAATTATAAAGTCAAGCCTTATTATTTATACACTTATCAAGTTTTCTCTTAAATTCACTTAAATTTACAACCTCTAAAACATTAAAAAAAAACTTATTTCAAAGGCAAACCAGCCTGTTAGAAAAAAAAAGTTTTAGCTGAAGATCACTCTTACTTTGTCAAAATTTATATTTGAGTTCCCTAGTCCTATTATTTTCACTGTTATGCATGGCAAAAGATAATGTATCACCATTATGAATACCCTTTACAATTTTAAACACCTCAATCAGAACCCGTAACTTTCTTTTTTTCATCATTATATTAATCCTTCTCTAAACCATTTCCATCAGTTCAATGTCTTTCCTGAGTTAAAGAGCCCAAGACTAAACATAATACTCTAAATGCAGCATAACCAGTGACCAATACAATGAAATTATAACCTCTTTAAACTTGTATTCAATATTTCTGTAGATACAACCTGAAATTCTATTTGTCCTGCCACTACCAACATTACATTGCTTTATAGTTTTTCTCATGCTATAATTTAAGTTATAATAACCTATATATTACCTTGCATTTATTATAATTAAAACTCATTTGCCATTTATTGGACCAACTCACTAAATTATCTAAATCCTTTTGTAAAACAGCAGCATCCTCTTCACAGCTGGAAATATCCAAAACCTTAATATCATCTGCAAATTTAAGTAACTTATTGATCATTCCTTCATCCGTGTCATTAATATAAATAAAAAGGAGTAAAGGTCCTAAAACTGTGCCATGAAGTTCCTCACATGTGACATTAATCCAGTTTGACTGAACTGCATTTGTATCAACCCTCTGCATTCTTCCACTTAACCACTCTTTTATCTCATTTACTAACTCACACCTATAAAGATATTTTTACAAACCTTTTATGTGGCACCTTCTTACATGATTTCTAAAAATCCAGGTACATAAAATCTACACCCTTACCCTCATCTACATAAGCAGTAACCTTTTCAATGAATGTCAAAAGATTTGTAAGGCAAGATTTTCCCTTAATGAAACCATGTTGACTATCCAATAATATTTTAAACTTTGTCAACTGTCTTTGAAAAGTATCTTTTATCAGACATTCCAAATACTTTTCCTATATCTGATGAAAGACTAATGAGTCTATAATTACTGGGGCAATTTTTTTTATAATTTCTTTAAAACGAGGAGTTACATTAGCTAACTTCCAAGTCTCTGGTACTTGTCCACTATTCAAGAACTGACAAAAAATACTAGTAAGTGGCTCACATAGCCAATCTTTAAGCTTCATTGAAACTCTTAGACAAATATTATTTGGCCTAGGAGCTTTATCATTCTTTAAACTTCCCAGTTGTTCCTAACCAGCTGAGAATAAATGCAGTCATCTTGTTTGATCTACTTTCCATCTATCAACTGTTCAACATGTTGAATACTGTTTAAATCTTCATTAGTCAAAATCAAAAGCAAAATTTAATAACCCAATGTCCTCATAATCATCAGATATGAGCCTTCCTTTATCATCTTTAAAGGGTTCTATCCCTATCCTAATATTTTGTTTATTGATAATGTATTATCTCCTATAATTTTCTAAGTCTCGTTTCATACCAGTAAATTTAAATTTCTTAAACTTATTATGCTTTTCTTTAATTTTCTCTCTCATACCCTTTATCAGCCATCTGGTGTTTTACTTTCAACTACCCTTTTCTTTCTATAATATATTTACCTTGAATATTTAAAAATGTTCAACATCTGATTAGTGTCTCCAACTAAGTCAGATGTCCAATTAACAACAGATAATTCTTGTCACATGCTTTCAAAATTTCCATTTTTGAAGTTTGTAACAACAATTTCAACATTCCTTATTTCCACTTGCAGCAAAACATTGAACCTAACAGAACAATGATCACTTGCACCCAAATGTTTCCCAATTTCTACCCTCTCAACCATATCTCTATTGGAAGTTAACAGTAAGTCTAAAACAGCACTGTTTATAGTAGGTTCCTTCATTAATTGGTGAAGAAAGCCATCTTCAACATTTTCCAGAAACCTCTGTCCCTCATGGCTTGAATATAGTATTTCCAACTCCATATGCCTTAAATTAAAATCACCCATATTTATTACTTCATTAACAACTAAAATCTTAGTCTCATTGTAAAGTTTTTCACTAATTTTATCAGTATCATTTGGTGGTCTCTAAAAAATTCCAACAAAGTGCCTTTTCCCTTTATATACACTAATAGAAACCCAAATACGTTCGATCTCCTTGTTATCATCCTTGATATCCCAAACTTCAACAGAATGTAACTCATATTTTACAGATAAAGTCACTTCTTCTACACCCTCTTTAATACTCTACCCCTGTATTTTAAAGACATTGTCATCAAAATTATCTACATTTAACCGTGTGTGAGTTATTCCCATTATATATCAAAATCCTATATTTTTATCAATGCTCTAAAGTCATCTATTTTATATTTTATATACTTCTAGCATTATAACAGTAACAATTAAACCTAACCTTATAACTACTTATAACCTTATAACCTTATAACTACTTCTATGCTAACTTCCTGTGCTATACTCTTTCCTGCCTCTTATTATTTTTGCATTTGGTTTAACCTGGATTTCATCATTATCTGATCCTAGCTTAACATTTCCCTTATAGCTGCATTAATAACCATAGCAAAGAAATCAGCTCTTATTTTTTTAATGCAAACCATCCATTACAAAATCTCATTTCTTCTACTGAACTGATCCTACAAGTCCAACAGCCAATCTGTTCATCCTTACATACAGGGTGGCCCATAAGTCCCTACCCATCCATATGTTATATTCAATTATGCATGTATTATAAATTTTTCTTTTTTTCAGAGACATATGGCTGATGTAAGCCCATTGACACTGAAAGAGCGTATTGTGACAAGTACGTGGGTACATGATTGCAAGAATACTGGTGATACCACACAGATACACTGGATACATAAGATATATGGATGGGTAGGGACTTATGGGCCACCCTGTACTAATCTAAGCCTAGTGACTTACTTAAAACTTCACCTCTAGAGTTAATTCTGAACAGTGTCCCTGAGAAAATAAAGTTACGGCTTTTTCTTTAAATGCTTTTATCAGCCATGGGAACTTATTAATTAGCTCCTCTGACTAGACTTTCCTTACAGCATTACCCCCTACATGCACCATAACAACTGTATCTCTTCTGTCCACCTTTATTATATATTCTGCTCTGTTTAGTTATGTTCTCCAGATGTGCACTAGGTATTATGATCTGATTCTTTTCTTCCTCTTTATCACATTTACATACCTTATCAAGAAATCACCTTATCAACCACATCCTTCTCTGACCCTTTTGTTTTTCTTTCCTCCAATAGTTCCTCATCTGCAGGAACAAAGGGCTGAAATTTGTTGTTTAATAAAATAGGCTTATTACAATTAAATTCACTACTTTTAGCCCTAATATTATTCATTCTTTCTGAAAGTCATTGTTAGTTGATGTATTCTTGCATGTAAAAGCTTAAGCTCCTCCTGAAATTCTGCCACCATTTCTCACGATCCACACTTCTCTTTGTCTATTGCCTCTACTTTAATTGATAACCTTAAACATAAAAAATTAACATCTTCATTACTAACTTACTTAAAAGTACATGTCATTCGCGAAATCAAAACCCACTCATTACACCTATTAACGTTTAATTCCAACGCTTATCTTAAACATTGTATTTATACTTATAGTCTGAAAGTATATATTCAATACCAAACACCAGTAGCCAGTTATCAAAACTGTTACTGTTAAGGCTAACATTAAGAAATAATTGTATTATTTTTTATCACTAGTTTGTCTTAACATTAATGTTGAGCTTTAAATATGTAGAATTTAATTAAAACTGAACTCCTAGAAGTGATTTGTACGTAATGTTAATAATGTATTTTCTCTGATATATATCGTAAGTAATGTAACCTATCTATAACTGTACGCTGAATTTAAACTAATGTATCTAAGTTCAAGTAAACACGTTACTCTTAAAACTCGAGAGGATAATAAACTAGTTTTTAGATTGTGTTTATTTAATAAAATATTGTATTTAACCTTTTTTATAAATTTACTAGTAAGCTGAAATATGCCCAAGCCTAATGTACCGTTACACGTACTGAGCCTATTTTAACGTTGTAGTAAAATTTACATCACTAAACGCCGAGTTAAAACTTTAACCGTCTTAATTCTCTTTGCCAAATTTACTGTGCCTAGTTATTTTGGTGTTATTTAACACAAATTGTAACAAACTACAATGTTTATACTAAACAGTTTTCAGAAATCTATTAGAGCTTAACTTTTCACATCTTCTCTCTATCACGGTATTTTTATTCAATTTGTTCATCGAATATTTAAATTTATATTTTTAATAATGGTTTCAATGCCATTCCCATGCTTTTCAGTAAAAGTAGTGACTTACTTCAATGATGCCTCTTTTAATGCTTCACTTCTAGTGTCTTTTATATACAATCACTGCACTTTATGATTCATATTACTTTCGAGTTATAGTTTACAGAAAGCTAATTTATTTCAATAAGAGCTACCAGAGATTTCATATTAACTTCTTTTTGTTCGATAAACTCCAAGCCAATGAGAGAGAGGGAGAGTATTGTCAAATCTCTTACAAGGGTTATTGATTAATTCATATTATTTTATACTGGTTACTTAGCAATGAAATGTCCTAAGAGCCTACAAGTAATCGTTCCATCGACAAAATATTTGCCCATGGTTCCATTTTAGTAAATGTAGGTTTGGATTGTTTTCAGTTTGTTGGCATGTGTTTGTATCTATAATAATATCTAGTGTCAATACGTACCATTACTATCACAACATTAATTTTAAATGTTGCATTGGAAATCTCAATTTTAGTCTTGCTTATGTAATTTAAGGAGGATTTTACTTTGGGGGAAAATAAAAGCCTTTTTCTTTCATCCCTCTTCTATTTCCAAACTGCTGTCAGTTATTTCAAAGTGATCTACGTGTATACAAGTTTATTTGGGCATCTCATAGGTGACACGCTTGATTGAAATTAAGATATTTTGCAAATTTTCTACGACTTTAAATCCCGTTAATCACTTCTCTTTAAGCAACTTATAGTTATCTTTTTTAACCACTTGCACAATATTATCCATTAGTACATTATCTGTCAGCCAGTCAGTAGATACTAAAAATACGTCACAAAAATGACAATGCTGCAATTAATACTGTAAAGCCTGTCAATAAAAAGTGAGTGTGCCATGAGTAACAAGGAGAATAATGCATTCTGTAGGCTAAAACACAGCATGACGTATGTGAACTTCAAAGGCAAGATATAAACATATCTCTAACTCTTAATTTTGATTTTATTTATTCTTGAAACAAAATACTTTCGAAGAATCTATCGACTTTAGTACATCGGTAACAGACCTAACAAAGTGTAATTCCAAGTACTCTTTTGATATAACGTGTAACTGAGATCAGCCATTACAATTTCTGCTTCACGTACCTCAAGGTTTCATAACTTTATAATCTTATAGTTTTACGAATAATTATTTTTATATTCTTTCCTGTATTTTAAGAGCAATTTCTATCAAATAGTTGTTGCACAAACGCAGATTCATCGATTTCTTCTGGCATAGTGCTATGTCTGCGGACTAACAATGTGCTATTTGTGCTCTGTCCACCATGGATATCGAAACCCAGTTTGTATCGGTGGGAGCCTGCAGACATACAGCTGTGCAGCTAGGGAACATCACTTTATAATTTATCATGCTGGTTATTACATTATATAAAGAGGCCTATCAAATACTTCTTGAGGAAATTAGGTTAACCTTAAAATAACACAGACAAGGTAGAAAGAGAAATTTTGGTGCCATTATCATATGATTTTATTGCTGAGTTTTCTGTTTTTGATAACGTGAAAATTGTTCTCAATTTAACTCTTAATTAACAAGATAACAGAAATGTTTTTATTTAAATATTGACATTTTCTATACTTATAAGTACTCATAACTTAGAAGGAGAATTTGCCGTCAGTGGCAACTCAGCCACACATTGCTTGATAGTTCACAAGTGAGAGGTTTGGGTCAACACCAAATATTTCTGTCAGTAAAGTCAAGAAAATTTCATCTATCGTGTTTAAAGGTGTGATGAACAAAAATATTAACTATTTTCAAAGCATTTCAGACAAATAAATAATTGCTTGGAATGGCTAAACTCAGAAACAGACAGGACAATGCCTGTTCCTGAGTTTAGATAGTCCGGCTTTGGATTCAATTTAGCATTTGTATGAATTGAAATGAGAAGACAGTGATGCAGGAGTGGCTGAGTTACGACACAGATTCGACTCAATAGAAAATCGAGCAGTAAATCTGATCAAACTCAAGGCAAGAAAGGGTAACAACAATGCCATTTATTTACCTTGTGGTGGCTTCAGCACATTGTGAATATATATTTATAAATCAGTTCATCAAGAAGCTTCCCAGCAAGATGATGAAGCACCACTAAGTTTTCATGGCAGCCAGGTATAGAGTGGTAACTTTGATCCAATTTCTCAAGAGGAAGAAACATTTAGCAATAGCTAATATAGTTACACCTCGGAAGGACAGTCCTACTCAGGAAGCTCCATTACGCCAAGAATTAACCAGCCATCCACTTATCTTGGCACTGAAGTGTAAAAACACTGGTTTCAACGAATGGGAAAAACTATTTAAGTCTGCTCTTGATTTATGTCACTGATGCTTCCATCTGGACATCATAATTTAGGATGAGAGAAGCAAATTATTTGCCTTGCTTGTGGTATGATGGATCATTGGCAAGTGGGTTTTGACTAGTGACTCAATGGGTCTCGAAGAAGCAACAGCAAGCAGTAAAGGCACTAAAGTTCTATGAAACTAACGGAGCCCAGGTCAGACTTAAACAACGATTTGGAGAACCATAGTAAACAGTTTGTACCAAATAGTTTAGTGATCAGACTAGCTCCCTCAAAGTTGTATGGAGCTTGATGTATACCTGTAAGGGTACAAGAGCGAGAAATAAAATTCCTGATTGACACAAAAGATGTCAGAACACTGACAGATTTTACAATATGTCATATACTCCAAGGGAGATAACAATTTCAAGCAGTGGATAGAGACTTCATTCTTGCAACTGGCGATATATTTAATATAAATGGTGAGGTAGATGTCTGGCTCTGACTAGCGAACGTTGTTCATAGAACAAAGGTAGTCACCTATTACTTCATATCTTGCACTGTTTCTTAGGATGGACGTATTGTAGAAATGATCAATCATATTTACATTTGAACTGGTGAACTAATGTTCCATGGGAGAGTTACCCAATTCAGCGAGATGGAATCCAGAAATAATGGTCTGCATGAGTATATGTAGTAGAGGAAATAACAGCACCTTCATATACATGTAAGAGTAGTGTTTGGGATTTACTACAGACTAAGACTATTGCATTGGTACTGTATAACACGGTTATATAAATCACACACGAAATTAACTATTTCCTATCCAAAAAGGAGGCGACATGGAAGCTGCTTAGTTCCAGCGAGATTAGTTACTTCTGTCCAAACCAAATACAAACTATAAAAAATTCAGAAGAAATAATAGCACATTAGATAATAATACTGATAAAATAATGAGACCTTGTCTGTTTGTGTAATATCATAATCAATGTCACCAAATCAATGTCAAGGTATATAATAGTAGATGTGTGCTGCGATTGACAACTTCCAGGATGACTTTCAAAAAGAGCAACTGCAAAGTTCATATTTAGAGTGGACATTTCTTGCTATGTATCAGAGTAAAGCCTCGCTAGCATAACATAAGAAATGTATCAGAGATACATAAAACCTCTATTGTTTTCTCATTCACTTTAAACCATTAAGCTAAGATTTTTATACTGTGCACAAACTAGTTATTCCCGAAACTCTAAGGAAATATTATCTAGTCTTTACCTAAAAAAGACGAGTGCACCAAGCTATTGCTCGTACTTGTGCTGATATTGATGGAGTTGCTTCTGACAACATTAATATAAAAATGTTCAGATATCCCTTTATAGGAAGTGACATCAAGACACATTGATTTCATCAGATGTGTTTTATCTTTATGGTTATACTAATTTCATAAACCCTAGAAAGCCTTTATGGAAGTTGGAACCTTTCAAGGGTCAACAGCTGAAGTTATGGCCAACCAAGCCAATGAAACCATATGTGCCATCTTCATCATTTAGGTATATACAGTTAAGGAGGTAACACTAACATCATTAATAAGAGTATCAATCATCGAGACAATGGCAAAAAGACATGAGTATTCCACGTTGGTGTACCGCCAGTGAAGAGGTTCCATAACCCAACCAGAGGAGAGCCAAGAGTGAAGTTCCAAATGAAACCAAACAGCTTTTTAACAACCAGTGCTAGAGAAGATCCAAGCATTTAAGCAGAATTGTCCAAAATATGACTACTGGCTGGACTGAGGCTTGGGCTCTCTGCAACAAAGAGAACGATTGACTGTTGCAGAGTGAACTGCATCTGTTATGGCTCATAAAAGAGGTGTACTCTTTTTGACCGAAGCTGGCCAAGACTAAGAAGGGTTTAGCCGTCGCCATAGATGACCAGAAGACTATCACAGTGTTTTTCACTGGTAGGCCAGATGATACCTCGAAATTAAAATACTAAATAAAAATTGCCATTGACGCAGGTGGCGCTATTTGCTATGGATATATTCGGAATTTACAAATAAATAAGAAACTTTATTTTCAAACACTACAACATAAGACCCCTAGTAATTTCGAAAATATCTTGACCAAATCATGAGTCCAATTAAAGGTGGCTATCCAGTGTCCAGAAAGCAAGTACACACAAGGTTTATCCATTAATTCAATAAAAAAAAATTCTCTTTGCATTATACATTGTGTCCAATCTGTTTATTAACTTGATTAAATTAAATTAGTTTCTGTAAAATTCAATATAACTTTGTATTGTATAGTACTGATTTCATCAGTATATTGTTATAATCTTCGAAGAAATTAGATTAACCTAAAAATATCACACAAGTACGCATATCCATTTTAATATAATAGTACTAATGAGATCAATATAGACCCCATCAATTGTTAAACAATTTTTAATAAACAGTTTCTGTACCAAATTGTTTGTGGGTCCACGGCTTTGTTGGTTAAAGGCGTATTAAAAAATATTAGTCCTACACAGAGATATAAGCAACAGTAATATCAAAATTGCAATGACAAACAATTCGTATTCCCGGGTTTTTATATAACTTTACATAGAAATTGATGATATCAACCAACTGCTATAGCAAGTTGTTTACAATGAGTGTTGTAACAGGTAAAAAACATAAAGTTATTTAAAATGATGCAACATATACTCCAACTTTTCATAATATTGTGTTGGTTTCTTGACTGGCTGGTGTTGAATTGGCTAGCTGAACTCTGAAATTGTATTTGGTAATGTCGTAACTGGATCAGTATAGGAAGTTCCTTCAACAACAGGTGACAAAACAGTAGAGGTAATAGGTGTAGACCAAATAAGTTTCACGATTCCATATTTTGCAACACAAACCATTACAAACTCCTAAGCTTATGCAAAAAGAAGTACGGCTGGTTTACTCTTTACGTTTAACTATTCCTTTTTCAGGTATTTCACTCTGTCATTGATGTTTTTTCTATCTCATTAGTGCTATTTCATAACACTTTGGAGCTTTTTCTACCTCACTGATGTCTTTCTTTACTTTATTCATGCGTTTTGAACATTGATTTCGAAATCGTCATCAATGCCCTTTTGTCTTTAAAACTTTTCATCATAGTCTTTCCGTACGTCGTCCATCTAATTAATGTAATCTCTATGAACATCTCCAATATTTCCATTAATCTATTATTCAATCAGATTTATTTTTATTTTAATTCTTCCTTAAACAGTATATTTTTACCTCCTCTCATAAATACTGCCTCTTTCTTCAAATTTTTATATCCTTGTTGATTTTTTTTACTTTTCTATCTCTTTCTTTCTGACCTTCTATTGATTTTCTATAAATTTATTCTAGATTTTATTTTATTTTATTTTATTTCTCTTTCTTGACCTTTCCTTCTGGTTCTTCTCATTGTATGTCCCTCTTTTCTAGTTCCTCTTTAAGTACTCGGACTCTTTCTTCGGTCATACACTCAGTGGCGGCGCCAGGATATTTTCGTTGGGGGGCTGAGCTAAACTGTGGAAGGGCTCCCCAAAATGCCATCAATATGAAGTATAGATGGTAAATTATAATAATGTAAATACCCAGGTACATTTCAGAAAGGTGTGCTATTTTGAACTGCGTTTTCAATGCAGTTTTCATTGGAAACTCATACTCTGATTAATAATTCATTATAACAAATTAGAAATAATCTGTTCATGAAAATATGCTTATATGTAAAAGAGGAAATTCACCTAAATTCCACCCAAGGTAATACATAATAATAAAGAAAATCAAGATTAGCTTAGATTGAACATTTAATATACCATTAAGAGTAAAGCTACAAATCAAAAGAAATATAACATAAAAACATAGTTTACATAGCAGAAACGAATTATCCCATGTGAAGTTAATACACTCTGAGGAAAAGTAAAGTCACTATCAGGCCAACTATCTTTCATCATGTTGTGTTTATAGTCAATATTACTTCAAAACAATGCACCTGTTCTGGTGATTGGCACCAAATGTGTCTATAACAGTATCAGTATCGAGTTGTTTTGCCCTCCTGGAGTTTACTGATATGACAGCAAGGTTGCTGGTGCAGTTGTTACCACTGCTGTTGTGCAAATATGTCTTGAGAAGCTTCAGACATGAGAAACTTCTCTAACAGGCAGCTGAAGTGACAGGCAGGGTCACAGCGATGCATACAAGTTTGTGTATGCAATTTAATTAATTCAAATTGAAATTTAGTCAAAGTTCTGTTTAATTTTCTATAAGGCCGAGCATGGCCTCGTGATTGGCTGCTGGACTCGCAATCTGTGGGTTCCGGCTCGAATCCTTGTTACCACATATTCTTACCCTTTAAGCTATAATGTTATAGTCAATTCTATTATTTGTTGGTGGTGTTGACTACATGCCTTCTCTTTATTCTATCGCTGCTAAATTAAGGATGCCTAGCGCACAGTCCTCGTGTCGCGTGAAATTCAAAACAAAATAAACCATTTTCGTTATTATAACTTCACTTCTGATAATAGTATTCTAACCTTATTTTCTTATTTGATAGATTGTTTTATATCATCTAATGAAAAATAATTCAAAGTTCAATTCAGGTGAAGGGTATCAAATCACGCTAACGTTTCTACATAGGCTTGTAACTTGTAGACCTGAGCAGTTTCACAAATGAGACTCAAATGGGAAAACATCTACTACCGTAAAAATAAACTTATAAAACATCAAGTAATTGAAAAGAAAGCACTGACAAAAACATTCTGTTTGTGTGTGTGTTTTTCGTATAGCAAAACCACATCAGGCTATCTACTGAGTCCACCGAGGCGAATCGAACCCCTGATTTTAGCGTTGCAAATCCGTGGACTTACTGCTGTTTGAATTTCTCTATCATGCTTTATGGATTCATTCTAATAAGTTTGCTTGGTCGATTGAGTGGCTCACTGTATTTATCATCTCATCCTTATTCTTGAAACTTCACAACCTTCTCATTCATTAATATTCTTGAATATTTTAAGACTAACGTGATTTTAACGATGTCATGCACCCTCTAGCTCCAGAGTTCCCAAACTTTTTAGACCTGCGGAGCTTCACATCAGAAAGAAAAAAACATTTTGAAGCCTTAATAAAAAAAATACACGATAAACAGAAGCAATCGATCGCTTGCACCAAATAAAGTTTACTTCAAGCTTTCAAAATATAAATTTATAAAAAATATAAATATTTAAAGAAAAAATTTACTTCTACTTACTTGTTCAAAAAATTCTGCTTACAAAATTTATATCAGTAAAAGTACAAAGTACTTATTTATTTATTAGTGACTCGAATGGGCCTGCTTTTTTTTCCAAAAGAAGTTCAATATTTGAAGTTATGGTTGTTACCTGTAGGCACAAATAATCTTCAATATTTAGCCTATTTCTAAACTTGGTCTTTGTAGCCGTATAGAGTAAAAATGTTTCCTCACAAAAGTATGTTGCTGGAAAACGCACCAGGGTTTTAATTCAGGGTATTCCATGGCCATTTGATTCAAAAATTGTGTAATTTCTTCCTGCTGAAATTTTGTTTTTAGGATGTAATCAGTTGAAATCTCTATAAGCTGTTCTTTCTCTTTCAAAGACAAATCGTTGATGTTTGCAGAGTCAACAGAGGGATTTTGAATCCTCAGTAATTTTTTTTTAAATGAGGAGGGAAGTACTTCACAGTAGTTGTACACAAATCAGATATGTGCTACAAGACTGAAACTTTTGCATCTTCACTTAAGGAAATTTCGTTTATAAGTAAAAAAAAAACACAGAGATTTTCGAAGCAGTCAAGTTCTTCCATAAGTATACATTCACCAAAAACAAGTTCTTCCATAAGTATACATTCACCAAAAACAAGTTCTTCCATAAGTATACATACACCAAAAACAAGTTCTTCCATAAGTATACATTCACCAAAAACAAGTTCTTCCATAAGTATACATTCACCAAAAACAAGTTCTTCCATAAGTATACATTCACCACAAACAAGCTTTTCCATTAGTATACATTCACCAAAAACAAGTTCTTTCATAAGTATACATTCACCAA